>NW_028275159.1:21803938-22119652 GCF_013281855.1 Momordica charantia | reverse complement strand
AGGCTAATGGTAAGTGGAGAATGTGCATCGACTTTACGGATCTGAACAAGGCTTGCCCAAAGGATTCTTTTCCCCTACCCATAATAGATCAACTCGTGGATGCCACTGCTAGACATGAGAGATTGAGTTTCATGGACGCCTTCTGGATATAACAAAATTAAAAAGACTTCTTTTGTCATGAGTCAAGGTCTTTACTGCTATATAGTGATGTCATTTAGATTGAAAAACGCAGGAGCTACATACCAAAGGATGGTAAATAGGATGTTCGCAGCACTGATTGGTCGGAATATGGAGGTCTATGTGGACGACATGTTGGTAAAGAGTCGACAAGTCAACCAACACAAAGCAGACTTAGCTGAAGCATTCGACGTCTTAAGAAAATATAAATGAGATTAAATCCGAGCAAGTGTACATTTGGAGTGGCCTTGGGAAAATTTCATGGGTTTATGGTGCATGAGTGAAGAATCGAAGCAAATCTTGATAAAATTCGAGTCATATTAGAGATGGATTCACCTAAAAATTTAAAGCAACTGCAGAACCTTAATGGAAGGATAGCGACGCTCAACAAATTTGTAAGTTACACAACTGACAAATACCTCCCTTTCTTTAAAATTTTGAGGAAAAATAGACAATTCGAATGGGTAGAACAATGCGAGCTCGCCTTCAAATAATTAAAGAATTACCTGAGTGGAGCACCACTTCTCTTTAAACTCATTCCTTGCAACGAGCTCTACCTCTACATGGCTGTATTAGAAACTGCAATGAGTTCAGCGTTAGTAAAAGAGAAGAATGGTCATCAATTCCTATTTATTACACAAGCAAGGCAATGGTAGATGCAGAAAATAGATATCCACAGATGGAGAAGTTGGCTCTAGCACTAGTCACTTCGGCTCAGAGGTTGTGCCCATACTTCAAAGCACACAAGATAACTGTTTTTACCAACTTCCTTTTGCAACAGGTCCTACAAAAACCTGAGACTTCAGAACGTCTAGTAAAGTGGGTAGTGGAACTCAGCGAATATGACATCCACTACAAACCGAGAACGGCGATGAAGGGATAAGCCGTGGCGGATTTCATAGCGGAACTAACACTTGTAGAACACCAAATCCACAACATCGATTCCAAACTAGTTCGACATAATGAGGAAGAGCAGCCGTGGACCCTTTACGTGGATGGATCTTCGAATTTTAGAGACTGCGGAGCCGGACTTCTACAGATCTCCCCAGATGAGGGAAGGTTTAAATACGCACTGCGATTCAACTTTCATGCTTCCAACAACGAGGCCGTGTACGAAGCTCCGCTAACAGGATTGAAAATGGCCAGGTATATTGGAGTCACACATATACTTATTCTCAGTGACTCACAATTGATAGTGAACCAAGTAAAGGAAGAATTTCAAGCTAAAGAACCACGAATGATGGAGTACCTAGCCAAAGTAAGAGGACAACTCGGCAGGTCCTCATAATATGAGATCAAACAAATACCCCGTTCAGAAAACATCAATGCAGATGCATTAGCTCGGTTGGCTGCAACCTATGAGACAGACTTAAGGAGAATTGTGCCAGTTGAAATTCTACCCGAGCCAAGCATACAAGTTCAGGATGTGATGGATATCGACGAGCCAGAACAACAGAAGAAAACTGGATGGATACACTGATCAAATACTTAAGAGACAGAGTTGTACCTATCAAAAAGACAGAGGCCCAGCAACTCCAACGACGAGCAGCTCGGTAAATACTTAGAGACGAAAATCTATACAGAAAAGGCTACTCTCTACCACTCTTAAAATGCGTCACCCCAAGAAATGATGTCTATGTAATGAGAGAAATACACGAAAGAATATGTGGCAATCACTTAGGAGCACGTTCCTTGAGCCATAAAATCATTCGTCAAGGGTATTATTGGCCAACCATGCTAAAAGATGCAACACAATTTACCAAGAAATGCGACAGATGTCAACGATTCACAGTAATACCTAGACAGCCACCCGAGCCACTGACAAACATAATGAGTCCTTAGCCTTTCTTTCAGTGGGAAATAGACCTCATTGGTCCCCTTCTACAAGAAAAAGGCCAGACTAACTTTACGGTGGTAGCTGTAGACTACTTCACTAAATGGGCCGAAGCTGAGACCCTAGCTACAATCACTGAAAAGAAGGTTACAGATTTCATCTAGAGAAACATAATTTGTCGCCTTGGGGATACCATATATGATTATTAGTGAGAATGGAAAACAATTTGATAATGCTGCATTTCGGGGCTCCTGTATGGAACTTGGGATCAAACACATCTGTTCTTCGCCAGCACATCTGCAAGCTAACAAACAGGTTGAAGCGATCAACAAAATAATCAAGAGAAATTTGAAAACTAGATTAGAAGGACTCAAAGGGCTATGGGCCGAAGAACTTCCCAGTGTATTATGGGCTTATAGAACAACATCGTGCACCTCAATTGGGGAGACACCGTTCTTTTTGTCATTTTGTTATAAAGCAGTTATTCCAGTAGAAATCGGTCTTCCTTCTCCGAGAGTATAGCAGTTCGATTTTCAAGGAAACAATGAATCCATACAGCTCAACCTCGACTTACTGGAAGAATATCGAGGGACGGCATGATTGCGGATAGCTGAATATAAAAATCGGATCGCTCGATATTATAATAAGAGGGTTAAATAACGAAACTTTAACGAGAGTGGTCTCGTCTTGAGAAAGATCATGCCAAACACTATGGACCCAACCAGTGGGGTATTGGGACCAACATGGAAGGCCCATATAAAGTTAACAGAGTACCTATTAAATTAAATTAAATTATGTTACCTCCAACCCAAATTGAAAAAAATTGGAGAGAAACGCTATATATATAGGAGATAGATAAGTTAAAACTTTTTTAGATTTTAACATTCTATTATTTATTCCAATTAAATATAAAATTATAAATTATTAGATATAAATAAGTCAAACTTTTCATATATTCAAGTCTTTCATATTCATAACTTCCACATTATTATTAACAAAAGTTATTAAAAACAAAACAATGACATGTTTAGTTAATTTGAAAATTGACAAAGGGAGATAATGGTCAAAAAAAAATATTTTTCCAAGATTGTAGCATTTTAATATATATATTATAGATTTTTAGCTAATTTTTTATTTAGTACTTAGTACTTAGTAGTTACTAAAATATGTCATATTCAATTAAAAAACTCAAAAAATAAAGATAATTGTTGTAAAATTATGGAGCAAAATGAGGCACCACGAGTATACCAGAAACGGGAGAAAATAACAAATTACCAAAATTATAAAAGAAATGAAACTTTCAAAATGGAATTTCCCACCAAAATTTTCCTCTAATTTTTCACATATAAAATGAACCATGAATTGCCACTATTTATAGGCAATTTGTACAACCAAGGTATTACAATTGGACACTAATCATAGATAGAAAATAGACACATGTGACATTTGAGAATTAGGCACTTGGACATAGTTCAATTTGACACCTTGTAGACACTAGGCAAATGAAGATGTTGACACATGAGTTAGGGTTTATTAAGGCATCTTTATTTGTGACACCTAAGATTGGCATCTATTTTTGATATGTTTATAATACTCCCCTTAGATACCCATTGTATATATGAAATATGTCTCGTTAAAACCTTAATAGGAAAAAACCCAGTGGGAAAAAATTCATAGTGAAGGAAAAGAATACGTATTTCATATAATCTAACAAACCCAAAAGAGTATGACAACAAGCACATGACACAAGCAATTTTAACGTGGAAAAATCCTCCCAATGTGAGGAGTAAAAAACCACGGACCGAAGTCAAAATCTCCACTATAATCAATAATGGGTACATCAAGTTCTCTCTAGCAACAACTGGAGGCATACAATAATAATATCTCGAGACAATAAATCTCGGCAAACAAAGGGAATAAATCGGGGAAGAAAATTAGAAAGATCTCACTTAGAAAGTGGCACCAACTACCTACTGTATCTGACTGTAGGTAGATCCAAAAGAAATCTCCACCATCCAGATTGAAGACCCTTGTGTTACGAACACGCTGTCAAAATTTCACCTCGATTGAACCACGGATTGACCTTCAATCGTGCAAAAAACGTCACTGTACGCAATTGAATTTCTTTTCCTTTTTCTTTTCTGTTTTCTCTCCTCGATCTATGTGCATGGACTTTCCCTCTCTCTCCTCAATTATGTTTTGACCGGCAGCACCTTAATATATATATATATATACCTAAAACATTAATGACCCATGTGAGCCTTAAAGTTGGGCTTTTCACACAATGTGAAAAATACCCAACAAATCTCCCCTTTTTCACTATGTGAATGAAATTGCCATCCCAACAACGGAATGACAAGACTCAAGTTTTTCTCTTGGTAGATTCTTTGTCAACATATCGAATCCAATATGATCAGTATGTATCTTTCTCAAGTTCAAACAATCCATCATTAAGAGCATCTTTCATCCAGTGATACCTTACATCAATATGTTTCGTTCTCAAATGAAATGTTGAATTCTTACCAAGATGAATAGCACTTTGATTATCGCAAAATATCATATACTGTTGTTGCTTGAAGTTGAGCTCCTGTATAAATCGCTTCATCCACAACATTTCCTTGCACGCCTCTGCTGCTGCAATATATTCTGCCTCAGTCGTAGAAAGTGTAACACACTTCTGTAGTCTTGACTACCATGACACTGCACCACCTATGAATGTAATCAAATATCCGGAAGTAGACTTTCGGTTATCTAAATCTCCTGCCATATCTGAATCAGTGCAACCGGCAACCACTGGCTTTCCACTTCCAAAAGTGAGCTTCAAACTGGAAGTACCTCGCAAGTATCTCATAATCCATTTTACTGCCTCCCAATGTTGTTTTCTTGCATTGAACATAAACCGACTAACAACACCAACAACATAGGCAATATCCGGTCTAGTACGCACCATGGCGTACATCAAACTCCCAATTGCTGAAGCATATGGAACTCTGCTCATCTCTTCCTTCTCTTTATCTGTAGAAGAACTCTGCTTGCTACTCAGTTTAAAATGATTGGATAAAGGAGAACTTACTGCTTTAACTTTGCTCATGTTGGGTCTTTCAAGCAACTTCTCTATGTAATGCTCCTGAGACATATACAATTTCTTGGATGTTCTGTCTCGTGCTATACGGATTCCAAGAATCTTCTTCGCTGGCCCCAAATATTTCATGGCAAAAGATTTTCTCAACTGTTTCTTTAACGTGTCAATTCTTAAAATATTTCTGCCAACAATCAAAATGTCATCAACATAAAGCAACAGTATAATAAAGTCATTATTAGAAAACTTCTGCACAAATACGCAATGATCAGAAGTAGTCTTCTTGAAGCCTTGCTCCCCCATAACTGACTCAAACTTCTTATACCACTGCCTCGGTGCCTGTTTCAACCCATAAAGACTTTTATTCAACTTGCACACAAGATTCTCCTTGCCTTTCTTCTTAAATCCCTATGGTTGTTCCATATAAATCTCTTTATCTAAATCACCATGCAAAAATGCAGTCTTGACGTCCATCTGCTCAACCTCCAAGTCAAGGCTCGCTGCCAAACCCATAACTACACGTATAGAAGTCATCTTCACAACAGGAGCAAAGATTTCATCAAAGTCAACACCTTTCTTCTGACTGAATCCTTTGACAACTATTCTCGCTTTGTAACGCGGTCGTGAGGTGTGTTCTTCTTGTTTCACTCGATAAACCCACTTATTTTTCAGTGCGGTTTTTCCTTTAGGCAACTTGACAAGGTCAAAAGTATGGTTTTCATGCAATGACTTCATTCATCTTTCATTGCATCAATCCTCTCTCTTTTGTGTTCATCTTCCATGGCCTCCTCATAACTCTTAGGTTCTCCCCCATCAGTCAATAATACATACTCATCAACTAGGTAATGTGTGGAAGAACGCCGATTTCTGGTAGATCTTCTAAGTGAAACCTCTGTAGGAACCTCTGTAGGAACTTCTGTTTCTGCCGGCTGTTCATGAACATCATCTACCTCAACCTGTTCTGGACTTTCTACTGTACCATCAAACTGATCATTATGAACCTCATTCTCAGTTTACTTAGAAGGTTGTGTCAAAGGAACTGAATCCAAGTCAATCAAACCATCACTGTGCTGAAACTCTGTTTTATCTGTCTTCTCAATATCTTATATGGTTTGGTCTTCAACAAATACAACATCTCGACTTCTTATGAGCTTCTTATGTATTGGATCATATAGTTTATAACCGAACTCATCTTGGCCATAGCCAAGGAACACACATGGTCTTGTCTTTGCATCAAGCTTCGATCTCTCATCTTTAGGAACATGTACGAAAGCTTTACATCCAAAGACACGCAAGTGATTATAGGATATCTCCTTATCTGACCAAATTCTGTCCGAGACTTCAAAATTCAAAGGAACACATGGCGTGAGATTCAAAACATGCACAACTGTGCTTAATGCTTCACCCTAAAACGATCTTGGCAACTGTGACTGTGAAAGCAAACATCTCACTCGCTCAACTAGTGTTCTGTTCATTCTCTTAGCTAGCCCATTCAACTGAGGAGTCTTTAGAGTTGTCTTTTGATGTCGAATACCATGATTTCTGCAATATTCATCAAAATCTCCACAATACTCACCTCCATTATCGGTCCTGATACACTTCAACTTCTTACAGTTTCTCTTTCAACAAGGGAATGAAACTGTTTAAACACTTCCAACACTTGATCTTTAGTC
This sequence comes from Momordica charantia, assembly GCF_013281855.1. Lineage (NCBI taxonomy): Eukaryota > Viridiplantae > Streptophyta > Magnoliopsida > Cucurbitales > Cucurbitaceae > Momordica > Momordica charantia. The sequence goes on along the minus strand of NW_028275159.1, from coordinate 22,112,889 downwards.
TTCAACATATAGACCCAAGTTTTCCTCGAATGATCGTATATAAATGTCACAAAATATGAGGAACCTCCAAGTGTTTTATTCTTTATAAGACCGCATACATCAGAATATACTAAGTCAAGTATATTTGGCTTCCTCGAGTGTTGAGACGCTTTAAAGGAAACTCTAGTTTGTTTTCCAGCTAAGCAATGAGCACATCTTTTCAGAGGTGCATTCTTTATACCGGCTGCACCTTAATATCAGGCTCAACATTGGGCCCAAGGCCTAAAGGCCAGCCTAAGCCCAGCCCAAGCCCGATCCAAGCTCGATCCAAGGCTAACGTTTGACCGGCCAGACCCAATCCAACCCTTCTATTAATTGGATTGGATATGGATATTCATTTTTTAATTTTGGGCCGGCCCGTTTGAGCTGTATTTGGATTGGCCCATAGGGCCAGCCCAAAAGCCCGATCCAATATTTATTAATATTTATATTATATAATATTAATATATTATTTTATTACTTATTTATTATAAAAAATAAATTAGATATGGTAGACTAAGGATCTTTTGTTTCCCCCTCTTAAATAGGTACATATTACGAAGAGACTACCACTTCCCAATATCTCATTTAAATCATTGTTTTCAAACATATGAGGAAACTCTCCAACTTCCCAAATTCAAAATTTATATCTAATATTTAGGTTGTAATTTTTAAAATTTTTTAATACAAAATTTTCTTATAAATATCAACCTTCTTTTCTTTTTCTTCCCTCAAATTCTAATTCTAATTCTCAATCGCAAATCCTCTCAAGTTCCAATTTAGAGTGTTTAAATTTTCAATTTCTCTTGTAAAAAGATATAAATTTAATTTTTAAAAATAAAAAAATATAACTTTTTAAAATAAGGCAACTTAAATTTATAAAATATGACATAATAAAATTTATTAGTAAGATTATAAAAATAACAAAAAAAACTTACCAAAAATTATATAAAAACACATATTCTAGAATTTAAAAATAAAAAAACTTAACTTGGAATTATTTAAATTTTAAAATTTAATAATTAAAAATATATTAATATACGGGACGATCTAAGCTCGATCCAACTTTGGCTCATCAACTTAGGCTCATGGATTCCATGAGCCTAGGTTTGAGTGGTTGCGCTGGCCCAAGCCCGACCCAAACAATACTTGAGGCCCGTAGGGCTTGGGCCTGGGCCAAGCTTGGGCCATTACTTCTTTGGTCTGGGCCGGCCCAGCCCAGCCCAATGATGAGGCTGACTTTAATATATATATATATAACCCTAAAACATTAATGACCCTTGTGGGCCTTAAAGTTGGGCTTTTCACACAATGTGAAAAATACCCAACACTTGCTCCCCCTCATGAAAACATCATACAAGATCTCTGAGTCGTCGTATTCCATTGTCGCGCACTAATCTTTCATAGGTTGCAGTAGGTAATGCCTTTGTAAATAAATCTGCCAGGTTATCCTTCGAACAAATTTGTTGAATATTGATGTTGCAATTTTCTTCAAAATCATGAGTGTAGCAGAGCTTATGTGAGATATGTTTTGTTCTATCTCCTCCACTCACATTTCTGATTTAAAATAGGGATAGCTTGGTTCTGATTTATTTTATTTCTATCATTCCAAATCGATCGGTATAAATAGTCACGAGTTCAAGCTCCTCTTTGCCCATACAAGAACCCAGACTCCTCCATTAATCAATGAAGGAAATACGAGAATCAGTAGGGAGAGGGCCCATGGGAAGGATTCAAAGCCAAAGGGACCGAGCTCGCTTACAATCAATAGAAAGTGTGTTTCAATCTTTGTGGAGCAGCAAGGGCAATAAGGTAACACATCGAAACCTTTCCTAAATAAAATCTCCATATTAGGGAGAAAATCATGTAAAGCTTTCCATAAGAATAGTTAGATCTTACAAGGTATGTTGACCTGCCATATGGATTTCATAAATCTAACATGTTGTAGTCAAACTGCTAGGCTGATATAAGATATGAAGGTTCATATAGAGCTTGTTGGCACTTTTTACACTAATCACCCCACATTTATCATAATGCCACATAACCAACCATCTTCAGGATTAAAAGAACTTACCGGAATTTGGAGTGCCAAATACACATCTTCCTTACATAAAACAGTTGCAAGAAGCGATGCATCCCAAAAGCCAATGAGATTAATGAGATCAGAAACCAAAGGGTTTGAATCCATATGGGTTAAGATTAAAGACCGACAGGATCTCTCCCTAGGAAGCCAAGGATCCTTAAAAATTCGAATGGTTGAATCATTTCCCACCCTTTTCTGTAGGCCCTGCATAAGAAGCTCTCTGCCGCAAGCTTACTTTTCCAAAGGTAAGAGGAATTGGTCGATGGAGTGATATCAAAAATGGAAGAGTCAGCAAAACATTTAGCCTTCAAAACCCTAACAACCAGAGATTTGGATTTTAAACCATTCTCCAAACTTGCTTGGTTATTAGGGCCTTATTGAAACCTTCAAGATCCCAAAAATTAAGGTCACACAACTATTTGGGCAAGCAAAGCCTTTTCAACTCATCTAATGAATCTTCTTTCGACTTTGAGTATTTCCCCACCAAAGCAAAATGTGGGAAACATCATCACAAAAACCTTTGGGAAGCTTGAAAACATGCATCGCATAGGAACGGGACTTGCCCGTCACTCTTAATAAGAATTTCCTTCCCCCCAGAAGAAAAGAAATTTGTTTTCATCCCTACATAGCCTTCCAAATCTTATCCTTTAAATAAGACAAATCCTTTCCTTTTCGCCAAGTAAATAAAGAAGGCAGGCCAAGGTAATTCCCAAAATCTTGAACCAAGTGAACACCAAGTAAAGATTGAAGAAACAATTGCTTGTCTTTATGCATATTTGGAGAAAACAAGAGAGTCGATTTCGAGAAATTAATACTCTACCCAAAGGCTTTGTCATAATATACCAAAAGATTTTTGATGTCCATACATTGAAGCTCGTTCGCTTGGAAGAAGATGAGATGTAACGCCTCAGACCTAGGATTTGGAGAGGTTCTGATCTGATACCATTATGATACTAGGAGGTCACCTAACACGAGCTCTTCCAACATGTTTTGTCCTCACTCACATGCTTCTTAGGAAAGCAACTAAGAGGTCACCCAACTGAAGATTGATTCAAGTCAAGCACGTTTAACTTTGGGGTTCTTACGATTGAGTTACCAAAAAGGAAGGTGCACTTTGTTAGTATAGGTAGTAACTATCAAGTCTTTTAATCTTTTCTTGACCATTCTTCCATGATCTCAGGATCCCTCTCATTTGGATGTGGTGTCAATTCATTCATGTATCTCTATTCTCTACTCGGACGTCACATGAGGCTATCATCGGCAAACAATAAATGAGAAATAGGGCCTACTGGAGAGAGAGAGATACCTGTGAGGTGGCCGGCAACAGTAGCTCCATGGATGAGAGCAGATAGCCCTTTAGCACATAAAAGAAACAAATATGGAGCAAGAGGATCTCCTTGAAGAATGACTCTAGATGTCTTAAAATTGCCTTTAGCTTCCCCATCTAATAGAATAGAAAATTATGTTGAAAAGATGCACCTCATTATTAAAGAGACCCAAAGAGGATGAAAACCAAGCTTGAGCATAATTCGTTCGAGATAAATCCACTTCACCCTATCAAATGCCTTAATGAGATCCAGTTTGAGAGCAGCCAAGGCCCTGAGTTTGGTTCCGTATAGAATGAAGGCATTCATGACCTAAAATAATATTGTCACTAATAGCTCTGTTCACGATAGATGCAGATTGCTCTTGAGAAATCACAACATCCGAAACTTTCTTCAAATGGTTAGCCAGAATTTTCGCATTTAGCTTATATAAAACATTACATAAGCTGATAGGGCGAAAATCAGAGACTAACTTGGGGATTTTTAACCTTTGGGATGAGGGAAATATTGGTGGCACACAAGTCGTGTAGATTGCCATTATGATTCAAGCAAATTTTGATGGAAGTTTATTACAACACTTTAAAATGTTTAAGGTAAAAATGCAACACTTATCCGTGTAATTTGATGAAATTGAAAGTTTAGGGTAAAAATTGATATATATTGCCAACGTCAAGGATAATTTTTTTTTTCTGTCTTGTTTATGTGATGTGTTTCCTATATGCCATAAAATTTTAGGTCCCCACTTATTAATTTCATATATATTAATATTATTAATTAAGTTAGATGTGTGTAAAATATATATATGCTTGGATTAAAATGAAAGAGTAATTTATGAGTTCATTTTGCATTGTTTAGATTCAAAATTTGAAGCAATATGATCTTTAAATTTGAATTAATGGAGATAAGAAAAATGGAATTTTTAGTTTATTTGAGTTTGATTACAGAATCTCATCTCATTTCTAAATAAGTGTGTGATTAAAGTTGGAAGTGAAGAGGTGTATATATTTATACATTATCTATACATTAATTAAGTAATATGTGTAAAATAAATATCTATGGAAGTTTGAATTAGAAAGAGAGAATAATTGATGATTTCACTTTTCAATTATTGTTTAAATTCAAACTTCCAAGCCATCTTTAAATGTTAACTATTGGCTTTAATAATTTAATTATATTATTTATTTAAGTTTTTAGATTTGTGGAAAATACCTCATTTATTGCTGCCTTTTATGTCTGAGCCAGAATTGTTTTAGTAAGGAATTTGGCCCAAACTCAAACCAACACTAAAAGCCGTTGTTTCACCCTTAATATAAATAGATCCTTATGGATCTTTGTAACCCTAGCCTTGAGAAGAGAAAAAAAACACCCACTTTTGATTGAGAGTTCAACCGTGAGGTTCTTGACAGGGAGAAGAGAGTGCGCTGTCGCTGTTTGTCTCTGTCGTCGCTGCTGACTGTCGAAGGGATATGACGTCGCCATCATATCCGGGCTGGGTAGCAGAAGATTGAAGGCTAGTTGGCGATCCCTATCGAGTCAAGCGTGGGTTTAATGTAGATCTCATCAAAGGTTGTATTCTTCTATTATTGGGTCTATTTTTCTCTCTTGGATAGAACTGTTTTTTTTTTTTCAAGATTGATTATTCTTCTTCTTTCCAAGAATTATAGTTGGAGCATCCTTGAACAAAGTCTTGGTTTTTTCGAAGTAGATTTTTGTTTCTATTTCTATGCCTATTTTTGTGTACATATAGATCTCTATTGATTAATAACATAGACTCGCAGAGATATTATCTTTGCAAAGTGGATATATGTGCTTTTTGGGACTGAACCACTATAAATCTTGTTTGATTGGAAAGTTTCTGGGACTATTCGCCTCTTAGTTAGCATTTATAAATACTCTTTTAGGCTACAAAGATATTATTCAAGAGTAAAATTAATTTTGGAATTTATATAAAATTGTAACATTAAATTTGAATTACAACAACTAAAGAAAAAGATAAGAAAAATAAGAAAGTAGTAAGATTATGGGTTTTTTTAGTTTTTCCTTTTTTTAGCTTGATTTTTGGAATCTCTTTCTCGTTTCTTAAATATGTGTGATTGGAGCTCGAGATTTTAGAAGGTGTATATATTTATATATAAAGATACATTAATTAATTAATATATGTTTAAAATAAATATATCTATGGACGTTTAGATTAAAAAAAGAAAATAATTAATGACTTTTTGTACCAATGTTTTTTGTAGAACAAGTAAGGTAGGAGATTCGAACTCATAACTTTTTGGTCAAAGACAGGTGCCAATTACCACTGAGCTAAGCTCATGTTGGCATGATCAAATAAATATGAAATATTATGCATGTGCTAAACACTAGTACATTGAAAAATTAAATTACACATGAGATGATTTTTTGGTATATTATGAAATATTTTTTTATCTGATTTTAACATTTGCATGCACGTATGTATGACAAAAAAACATATGATTATCTGGAAGGTTAAGTAATTGGCAAACGGTGTAGATGTATTGAATATTTGCAGAGAAATATATCCGGTATTATTGATGGTGACATCAAACGATGAAAGGAACTTTTTGAACAGAATCAAATCAAAGAATATCGAGAGTTCACACTGATGTATCATAATTATAGTATACAAAAGAATCTTCCAATATTCTTTTTGCTTGTTTGATCTACTAATCTCAACATGCCGCACCTTACCTTTTGAATGCAAATAATTGACTCGTGTTGCAACATTTAAAGTGAGTAAGAAAAATTCACCTTTTCCACCGATTATATAATTTATAAAGTTTAATAATTTATACCCAGAGATTATATAATTTATAAAGTTCAAAAATATATTAAACATAATTTTAAAACTTCAGAGCCAAACTTGCAGTAATAGAGATGGTGTATATATACAAATATGTTTTTTTGTTCAAAGTATTTATATGGTAAATTGTGTTAGTAATATGATAGTTTTAGAAAAGATAACTTAGACCAAGTATACTCATGAGGCACTTAGATGAGATCACATCAATTTGATAGTCCATCTGGCGCAATCAGTTACGTGGGAAGTTGTGACGATCTAATAATGACCCACCTCTATCTCCAATATGTGATAGTCTCGGTGAAAAACATGGTCACGTCAAAAACACGTTTAGAGATGGACGTGTGTCATGCTGCCTAGAAGAGGTAACGAGCAACTATATGTTGGCATGACTCATACGTGACTCACTTGTACAATAATGACTATATGTGGTGAAGTTTAGAGTATGATAATAGATCACCACCACACATGATTGTTTCATGTAGTTGTTGTGCCACTCACTAAGGTCATCGTCTAGCATGAAAGTTAGTAGCTTAAGACAAAAATTTCTATGGATAAATATTGGAGCAATGATTAGAAGGGAAGCAGTCTATTCCACTCAAGTCCATCTAAGCTAGTTCAACAGTCAACTTTGAAAAGTTTGAATTAAAAAATAATTGATGAGTGTATTTTAAGTCTTAAGGCCATCATCTGGCATGAAAGTTAGCATCTTAAGACAAAAATTTCTATGAATAAATATTGGAACAATGATTAGAAGGGAAGTAGTCTATTTCACTTAAGTCCATCTAAGGTAGTTCAACAGTAACTTTTAACTCAAGAAAAACTTTGAAAAGTTTGAGTTAAAAATAATTGATGAGTGTATTTTAGGTCTTTTATTAAGATAAGGATGGATACATATTTTTTAGAATACCAATTCAATAAAAACAAATAGGTAATAATGTTAAAAATGCACAAATTAAGTTCGTTTCACTTTATTTGTTGATGATTTTTTCTCCTTTCTTAGAAATGTACACAATTTAAGCACAATTAACTTTATTTGTTAGCGTGTTTCAGAAACAAAAAGAAATAGCACCTTTGGGAGAGGAGAGAACCTGACAACATGTGCCAAGAGTCTAATCTACATTACTATATTAATTAATTAATGTGCTTAAAATTAGGTATTAAACTTTCATGTCGACATTTCCATTTTCATTTTCATATGTCTATAGACTCGATATCAACATTATGAAGTAAATCGATTTCTATAGTATTGTAAGAAAAATCGATAAAATATGAAGCATACCAACAAAATAACACTGATATATATATGTATTAATATTAATCATTTTTAGTTCTTTTAGAAATGAAATTTATTAGTTTCCAGATAAAATTTCAATTAAACTAGAAATTATCTTAAGCTACTAAAATTCAGCTTCATTATAAGCTCAAAGCCCAACGGCCAACTCAAATCCAATCCAAGCCCGATACAAGCCCGGCCCAAGGTCAATGTTGACCGGCCCGGCCCAACCCAGCCCATCCATAAATTGAATTGGATATGGATCTCTGTTTTTCAAATTGGCCGGCCCGTTCGGGCCATATTTGGATCGGCTCATTGGGTCGGCCCAAAGGTCCATCCAATATTATCCAAAATTTCTATATTATATATATATATATATATATATATATAAATATATATATATATATATATATTTATATATTAATTATTAATATATAATTGTTTATTATTTAGGGTTAATTTATTTTGTCATTCGCATTTGTCTAAAATAAAAATTTTATATTAATATAGTAATGCAATTTATTTCTTTAAAAATAAAAATAAATTAATTTGTAAAAATATGATATAATAAATTTTATTGATAACTTTTTAGAAAGTAAAAAACATAGTACAAGAGTATAAAATAAAAACACAATTTCTAAAACTCAAGAACATATTTTGAATAAATATAAAAAAATAATTTCTTATATGGGCTAATTCAAGTCCGATCTAAATGGCCGATCCATGCCCGATCCAACTTTGGTCGATTGATTTATGCCCATGGATGGAGGTATGGGCATAAGTTTTAGTGGTTGGGCTGGTCCAAATCCAACTCAAATAATGCTTGAGGCCCATAGGGTTTGGGCTCGGGCCGGCCCAATGATGAGGATGACCTAAAATCCCTTCACAAGCCCATGATTTTAATATTGGGCAACTTGAGATATGACAAAAGTAGCTAGGAAAATAAGCAAACTAGCAACAAAGTTTGAGTTTTTCAAATATAGCATTTTTTTTTTTGCAAAAAACGAAGGCCTACTATCTAAATTACAAAAATATCATGCAGCCCAAACAAACCATAAACACAAGCCTAAAACGTTGGTGGAAGCCCAGAAAAACCCTAAGTTTCAATTTATCTCTAATTTCTAATTGATTACCCATTCATCTTCTTCCCTTCTATTTCTCCTTCACATTAATTTTGAAAATCACCATTGACGTTCACACTCACATTCCTTCAAGTTTTCTTTCTCATTTTCAGTAAGTATCAAATTTATTTCTCATTTTCCATGCATGCCAATACTTACTGATTTCTAATTGATTACCCATTCATCTTCTTCCTCTTCCCTTCGATTTCTCCTTCAAAGTAAATTCGAAATTAGTTCATGTTCTCGATCTTTTTGATGATGATATAAACATTGATAGGGTCGTTGAATATGCAACCATGTATGGCAATCAAAACGAGAAGGATGATGAGAATGAGAAAGAGGATTAAGATGAGAATGAAAAAGATAAAGAGGTAATCTAAATTGTTTTACTTTCCTTATATTTTTTTTACTTTTCTCACCTTCGATCTACTTTCTTATTAGATGAATGATGAAGAAGCAGTAGCAGAAGAAGCAGAAGTAGGTATAGAGGAAGAATCAGAAAATATGGAAAGAAGATAAAAAAAATACAAGACAAAGGTCAAAGCAGGTAAAATAGTGATTTACTATTATACAACTGATATATGTTTGATATATATATATGATGTGAAATTGATTTATTTTTTATATAACTATAATATCTACCAATTATTTCGAACATATTACCTCTAATATGTTTTTTGATACACTACTAATATATGAAATAATTTTTTTCAGATAAAAGCAATGGTAAAAACACGAAAAATGAAACCAAAAAACATCGTCGAAAATGTTGATGTCGTTCGTCTCAAAAGACAACATAAACCAACGCCAAAAGTGTTGTTTATGGAAAAACAGAAAGCTTCAAAAATATCATCTCCGGAAACACAAAAATCACTAACAACGAAGATTGATGGCCCAAGCTTTGACTTAAAGAATAAACAAGAATGAAACTTATGCTTTTATAGACTGTTGGAACTTATGTTTTTTCTTTTATAGACTTTAAAGAATGACATTGTTAATCTACTTTTGGTTTATGCTACTGATTAGTTATGATGTTTAAACCTTTAAGTTTTTGGTTGAAAGACTTTGCTGCTTATTTGATGTTAATGTTGATACTAAAAAATGATGTTTAAACCTTTTAAGAATGACATTGGTGCTGATTTCGTTTTGATCTTTAAAACTTTAAATCCAACTTAATTGTACTAGTGATATATATACGATGTATACTTGATATATCACTGATATATTACTGATATATAGATATACTATTGATATAACTATGATATAAAGACTCATGTAATGATCTAAATTAAGCAAAATCATATAACCAAACTTCATAAGGTACACACATTGGGTTGTAATAAAAAAAAACTACTTCATTGTAAAATTCAAATCATAAAAGCAATGTTTTGATATACATCTTTGATATACTGCAAATGTTTAATTATAAGTATCTACTTATACATCATTGTTCAACAGGTCCAAATTTACAAGTTCTATGATTGTGTCTAACATACGTTGACAACGTCTGCATCTTGTGTGCTTTCTCACCTCACCAATTGAAGGAATCCTTTGTTTTCGAGGTGTTTCCTGGTGGATGTTTAAACATGGGAGGTAATATAGTAACATCGATCACTACAGATCTCCAATCTGAACCAACAAGACCAATTGAAGCATTATAACTATGTGACAATTTCATAGAAAAATAATACTCTCACACAAATGAGTAAAGATTCAAATTGAGCCTACCAATAATCAATATACTTCTAAAATTAAAAAAACATGATGTAAGCAGCTAATACATTATATATTGATTATATCACTTACATATATATCCTATATTGAGTATATCAGTTATAGATATACCAAATATAGAATATATATATAAATGTGATATACCTCATTGATATACTTCATTCAATATATCAATAATTAGTATTATTGGTATCAATTCATAGAAAAATCCCAAAAACTAATCTGTAACTCAAAAATCCAAACAATTACATATTGATGGATTATTGAATATTACAATTCATCTCTTAAATCTCTATCAATTCCTTTCTTAAATATCTAAAAATTTCATCACATAAAAAATATAGTAAAAATTCAAGAAAAATTGGTTCAAAATCGAAGAAAATATTTAACTATGAAAACTTGAAATGTGAATAAAATCATAGGTAAAATCTGAAATTGATCAACATCCAATTTGAAGCTAAGAATAATAAATCTGAAACTGAATCTAAAATCGAAGATGAAGAAAATCAAATACGTGCGAGCGAAGATGAAAGCTTCAGTGATCGACAATGAAAGCTAGGAGCGAAGATGGAAGAATAGAGATCGAAGATGAAAGTTGTGATGCGAAGAACGAAGAACGAAGAACGACGAACGAAAATCAAATGAAATAAGAAAATCAGAACTCGAACTCGAACGAAATTGAACTACCTATGAGCGAAGATGAAAGCCTCACAGATCGAAGATGAAATCTGTGAGCGAAGATAGAAGAACAAAGATCGAAGATGGAAAATCAAATGAAAATCGAAAATCAGAACTCGAACTCGAATGAAATTGAACGAAGATTGATCAACATGTAGTGGTCTTCACCTTCAGTTGGGTTTTGTGCTTGAGAGAGAGTAACAAATCAAAACGAACGAAGAACGAAAAGAAATTGGGAAAGTTTACGCACGATAACTGAAAAGGGTAATTTGGAAAAACTGAAAATTTTAAAATCAGGATTTTCAAAAAAAATGTTATATCCGAAAATATCAAAAAGACATGCTATTTTGTTAAATGTAGAAAACTTATATGCTATCCATTACAAATCCTCTTTTAAAATATAGATATTCCTAAAAATAAATTTAAAAAGCGAAATTTAAAAACAATCATTGAGGTATGTTTTTTCATTAAAACAATATTTTTTAACATACCCAAAAAGGTGATTTGGAAAGAGTATTTTGAGTTCTCATTATAATTAGAAGAATGATCTGATATTCATTTTGCTTGTTTGGTCTACTAAGTAGTTCACTTTATGTTTCATTTTCGTATTTATTGTAAAAGAGGTAATTAAATATAATAATTTTATAATAAAATTTACTTATATGTTAAAATTGAGATTTTAGAAGTTAAATAGATTGTTTTAAAGAAAAAAATATAGAAGTTAACTCTATCCATTTGTTTTCATTATCAAAATTATAATGAAAACAAATGGATAGAGTTAAAGTTCCAAATTTAAATTAAAAAAAAATTTACAAATTTTACCTTTTGATGCTTAAATTTTTATATTTATTTTATTTTTAAAACTTAAATATTTAATTTGGATCCATAACACATTGGTTTAGAAATTAATCATGGGAGGAATAATCATTAATTTATCATAAACTTTTTTTATATAAACATGAAAAAAGAGACATTATATTTTTCTTTTGAACATAATCATGCGAGCAATAATCATTAATTTATCATAAACTTTTTTTATATAAACATGAAAAAGAGACATTATATTTTTCTTTTGAAAATATATTTTGTTCAATAACTTAATTAGTTGAGTAAAAATCAAAAGAGAACAATTTTAATTTATTTAGAGAAAAAAATAATAGTTCATAAACCTACTAAAATTTTAAAATTAGTAATTTATTAGATCACTCGAAATTTATCAAATTTATAAACCTACTAATTTCCGTATAAAGTTCAAAAATATATTAGACACTAGGAAATTTTCTATTTGAAACCGAAATAAAAAGTTACTTAAATTACTAAAAAGGAGGAAAAAGCAATTTCACACCATAATTAAAAAGTAAAGAATTTAAAAAGAAAGATTAACAAAGTGACTAGTGAGATTTTAAATGTGGAGGAATGCCGATGTAAATATTGATAAAAATATCAACGTCCATGGGTATTAACACACGTACCAGTAAAAATAATCTAGGGAAATTACAGTGGATAGTAAAAATCTTTAATGATTTTAAAATATGTCACCTATTTTTTAAATTTTCAAATATAGGAAAAATTTTCACTTATTTTATATTAATAGGTTTATCAGTAGAATATCAGACATTCATATCATTAGTATATTAGATGTATATCACATACATATGGCAAGTATATCAGACATTTTTATAAATAGTATGTCAGATGTATATCACATACATATATTCAGTAGTATATCAGATTTATATAAATCATTTCCTCGTTTTTTTTTGCTCTTTCTGATTATAGGTTATTATCAGTTCGGGATGCTTGGTGCCAATCTGATAATAGTTGGAAATTTTCCCCTCGTCGTGCTCTATTGGAAAGAGAACAAATCGCATGGAATTCTATCTCTTCAACTTTTACGAGCTTCCCTCATCCTTGTGGCCACAACATCTAGTGGAATAGTGCAAGTGATGGTAATTTTTATGTCAAGTCTATGAAGAATTTGTTCACAGGCCAAAGTGGGAACTTAATATTTGATTCAGCTTCCAAGATTTAGGCAACTTTTGTCCCTAAAACATGTAATTTTTTTTTTTGTTGTGTGATGCATAGGGGCATAAATATTCATGATAGACTCCAAGCTAGACTACCTTCCATGTACTTAAGTCCAAGCCGTTGCACTATCTGCAATCAGAATAATGATTCTACGGATCATTATTTCTATATTATCCATACTCAACGTTCTTATGGATGCGTTTTTTGAGATCTTCAAGATATACAATGTTCTTCCTGCTGTTGTTGATGCCTTCATACGGGAATGCATGAATACCCCTCTCTCAAACCGCAGAAATGTGCTTTGATGCAATGATTTTTGCTCTATCCTTTGGTTTATTTTGCTTGAGAGAAATAGTCATTTTTTTAGACAAGTATAAACTTGCAACTCTTCTTTGGGATGATATAAGAAGGATTGTTTCCTCTTTGTCATCTAAATCAAAGTTTTTTGTAATTATGACATCTCCACCATCTCTTTAAATTGAAGTGCTTTCGTTTAGCCTCCCTTTGATATATGTTTCTCACATAACTTCGGTATGAATTGTGATATTTCAAAAAAAAAAAATACATATACAGATATATTACATATATATTACAGATAAATATCATTTGGGTAAAATTATCATTTTAAAATTGCAGCTCCTTTTTTTTAAAGTGCTATGTTTGAAAAAACAAAATGTGATTGCTATTTTACTAATTTTACTAAATACTTTTATCATATTTGCAACTGTCCCAAAAATATATTTGAATTAATAAAAAATAATATATTTAAATACGTTTAAAATAGTTAAAATTAATATAATGTTTATATTAAGTTGATAAAGATTAGTTTACAATACTACAAAAATGTCTTGATTTACTGATGGGCACATGAAGATGAAAATTTAATAACAAGTGAGAGAAAGTACACAGGTCAAATTTTGCTATGTATAGGAGATCCAGTTGTTACTTGCAAAACAAGCCAATTAATTTGAAGGCCACCGATTGAGTTCTCCCAGGCGTGTCTGTTTGGATTTTGGGAAAGTGAAAAGGAAAGCAAAGAAAGAGCCATGATCAGAAAAGAAAATGGAGATCAGATGCTAAGGGATCAGGGATCAAGAAGAAGATGAAGATGAGTGGGTGGTCGATAGCTTTGATTTTCATGCACGCGGATGCCATGGACAAGTTTCTGATGGCGTTGGGGTTCATCGGAGCCATTGGTGATGGCTTCCCGAGCCCCTTGATTTTATTTCTCACCAACCGTACGATGAACAACATCGGCTTCACCTCAGACTCTTCTTCAGATTCTTTATAAACCCATATCAATAAGGTCATTTAGTAACTTTAGAAACTGTTAACTCTACTCTATCTGTCGTTTCTAACACTTGGATTTTGTTTGCTTTTTGTGGGCAATAGAATGCCATGGCTCTACTTTACGTAGCTTGTGGGGCATTTGTTGCATGTTTTCTCGGTGGGTTCATTTAATTTCGTTTTTATTTGAATAATTAATGCTGACATTTCAATATCTCATACGATCTCTGTTGTGTGAGGGTTATATATTTTGTAAAAGGAAGTCGGCTATTTCGATCTCCATGTGACCGACACGTTTGAGTTTATCACGTTTGTCTCCAACAACAATTTGGTAATTCAAGACGTTTTAATTAAGCGAAAAGATTAACTTGTTTTCCTCCATTAATTTCTTAGAATGTAGCTCTGATTTGATGATTCATGTATTTTACCATTAATTATGGAATAAAAAATATGACATGTAGTAAGAGCTCCATCAAATCTCCAACTTCACATTAATTTTCTTTTTCTTGTCTAGGAAACCAAAAATTAATCTAGATCCCAAACTTTCTAATGAATGCGGCAGCATTCATCGAGTGCTACATCGCTGTCGTTGCCTTATTCTAGAAACTAGTGATCATGGGATTACCATTCCTGGTGATTCTACTGATCCTAGGCTGCTCTACAATAGAACCCTAACGGGGTTAAAGAGAGAGAGCACGAAATGTTATCTAAAGGCAGGAACATTGGCAAAGCAGGCCATATCCTCCATCAGAGTCGTCTACGCCTTCGTCGTAGAAGACAAAGCGTTATCAAAATATTCGACAGCATTAGGAAGTATGGTAAAGTTGGGGTTGAAGCAAGGACATACAAGAATAGTACACAAGTGAGAGAAAAGGTTGCTATTGCATTTAATTGATTGAAAAGGATGAGTACTCACCTTTATACAAAACAAGTCCTGTCATTAGGGTTTTACAATAAAAGGGAAAATAAGGAGGAAATGATAAATAAAGAATTGAAAAATATGTAAAAAATCTTTACACATGCTGCAATTCTGGTTGACTAACACCTCATTATTATTTTGTTACATCACAGCATCAGCGTAGAAAAGTGTGGATTTCTCTATTTTTTTTTTTGTTTAGCATTTGGTTAATTATCCTATAATTAACTATCTTAACATTCTCCCTCAAATGAGCAGGTAGTTTAGCAACTCCGAGTTTGGACCAAAGTAATTGAAATTGAGAATGAGTAAGAGACTTTGTAAAAAAATCAGCCAATTGATCTAGAAACGAAACATACGGAACCTCAAGAGCAAAGTGCAAAACTTGATATTGAACAAAAAATGAACATTAATTTCAATATGTTTCGTGCGAGCATGAAATATTGGATTAGTAGCTAACGCACCGACATTAGTATTATCACACCATATAATTGGTGTAAAGGGTAGACGTAGGTCAATTTCACCAAGAAGTTGTTGTAGTCAAATAATTTCAGCTGAAGCATGAGCAAGAGCTTGATATTCAAACTCAGTGATAGAGCGCGCATCAACTGTTTCTTTTTACGAGGATCACCACATAAGAGTGTTGCCAATAAATACAGAATAAGATGCAATAACAGACTTGTGATCATCAATATTGGATACCCCGTCAGCATCGGAGTATGCTGTGAGTGACAACGTGTCACTAGGTTGAATGTGAATTCCAGTGTGTTTCCTACCATTCACATAACATATAACTCTTTTAACTGCCTGCAAATGAACTTTAGTAGGTTGCTTCAGAAACTAACTCAAATTATTTACAATATAAGTAATATCTGGTACTAGTGAGATATTGAAGCGCACCAATAGTGCTTCTGTATATAAAGGGGCCACTCAAAGGTTCACCATCGGACAAACATAAATGTTTTCCTAATACTGCTAGGAAAGGTGCACATTTCAAGCCTTTTATATTTAGTTTATGCAAGAAGTCATCAATATATTTGGACTGAGTCAGCAACATTCCATAAGGCATATGAGTTACTTGAAGAAAATAACTAAGTATGCCAAGATCCTTCAAGGCAAACTATTTATCTAAAGTAGCAATTAGTCTGCATATTAACCCAAAATCATTTCTAGTCACTACAACATCATCAACATATACCAGTAAAGAATAAGGGTTGTACCTTGACGATAGATGAATAGAGACGTGTTGGAGTGGCTGTTTGAGAACCCCTAGACTAAGAGAGCAGATTTGAGCGTGATATTCCATGCTCACGACACCTGTTTGAGGTCATAGATTTCTCTATTCATCTTATAGACAAAACTCGAATGTTTCGGATCTTCATATCCTTGAGGCTGTGACATATATACATCCTCATCCAATATGCCATTCAAGAATGCATCTATTAAAATCGAGCTGTCGTATTTGCCACCTATGAGAAACAGCCACCGAGTGAACAACGCGGATAGTCAAAACTTTGACCACTGGACTAAAAGTTTCAAAGAAGTCAACCTCGGAACTCTGATAAAAGCCCTTAGCCACCAATCGAGCCTTATGGTGTTGAATCGAGCCATCCAGATTACATTTGATATGAAAATCTATTTGTATCCAACCACATTCAGGGACAAAGACGGAGGAATAAGATGCCAAGTTTTATTCCGGACAAGAGCATTGTATTTCAGATCCATAGCAGCTTTCCAGACCAGTGTCACAAGTGCATCTTACACCTTTGTGAGTTCAATAATGGCCCAATTAATGGAACTGGGAGACACCAATACTTTTAGTTTGAAGATGCCAGCTTTAGCTCTGGGTAACCATTGGATGAATGGGTAAAGGATGTGTGGGATGAGGAGGAGGGATAAGATTAGGGATAATGGGGGGTGGTATGACATCGGGTAAAGAAGGAGAAGAGCGAAGGGATAGAAAAGACATACCAGATGTGAGGTCATGGTCTGAGATAGACTTAGAGAAATAGGCACCACGTGGCTGGAAGGAGAGGTATTATCATGTGGGAAGGATGAATCATATAACTGGGGTTGTGGCATGAGTGTTCAGGGCCTAGGAGAAGGTTGATTGGGCGAGATATTGGAAGTGGGTTGGGGTTGATGGATTGAAGGTGGGAATTGAGGTGTGAGTGAAGTTTCAAAATTTTATGATGGTGGGTTAATTGCATGGCTGGGTGAGTATGGATGATTATAGGTGAATGTGGGTCAGTAATTAGGCTGGGCAATATTGGACTAGATGTTGAGCTAGGGAACAAAGATTGAAATATTGGGCTTGGTGGAGCATTCAACCAAGAGTTTAAGGTGGAAGCAGGTGAAGATTGGGCTATAAGAGCGTTGGGAAAATATGGCTGGTGAACCCAAAGTCTGTAGCAAATGGAAACTTCTCTTGGTTAAAATGAATGTGTCTGGAAATTAAAAAATTTCCTGTAGAACTGAGACATTTATGTCCTTTGTGTGAAAGACTAGGATCAAGATAAACACACTTGTTATTATGAAATTGAACTTTTTTACTATTAAAAGTTCATAGATAAGGATAACAACCGCATCCAAAAGTCTTGAGTTCTAAGAAATTAAAGCCCCATTTTACAAAAATTCTCATGGGAGATTTGCCGTTAAATACTGGTGTAGGAAGTCTATTAATGACAAATGTTGATGCTTCCTACCAAAAATATTAAGGCATGGATGTTTGAGCTTGAGCAAGTAAGTAAGTCCAGTTTCTACTATATGGTGATCTCTTCTCTCGGCCTTGCCATTTTGTGCAAACGTATACGAACATGAAAATTTAGACTGAATGCCCAAAGTGGAACAAAGTTTTGACGGACTCGCCTATACTCACCTTCATTGTCAGACTAGAGCGCTTTAATAGTGTTGCTAAACTGATTTTTTACCATAGTTAAGTGATTAAATGCCGCAACATTTTCACTTTTTAATTTCAAAGGATAAAGCCATACAAATCTGGTATAATCATCAAGAAAATGGACATAATACTAAATCCATCACTAGAAGTAACTGGAGTGGGTCTCCACAAGTCGGTATGAACTAATTCAAACGATCATGTGCATGTGAGGTAGATGTGGGAAGGTAGTGCATGAGGCTTAGTAAACTTGAAAGCTTCACAAAAATGTAAGCTATCATTAACTTATACTGGCAGATTACAATTCCTAACAACATTCTGAAAAACTTTTCAGGAAGGGTGTCCAAGCCTACGATGCCGAATATCTTTAGAAACCACAACATTTACACTAATAGGAAAATTAGAAGAAAATGTAGAACAAGCAATATTTGTAACCAACTCCAAATTACTCAAACTTGAAGCACTACCAGTGACCGATGTATTGAGACGATTACAACCCATCTCTAAGTTTCCCTCTCAACACCACCTTGTTGGGTTTGTAAGGAGTGCAAACAAAGTCTCACATTGGCTAGAGAAATGGGTGATCCATGATATATAAGGGAGAACAATTAGGCAAGGAGAATCTTGAGTGCAAGTTGAATAAAAGTCTTTATGGGTTGAAATAGGCCCCGAGGCAGTGGTACAAGAAGTTTGAGTTAGTTATGGGGGATCAAGGCTTCAAGAAGACTACTTCTGATCATTGCGTATTTGTGTAGAAGTTTCTTGATAATGACTTTGTTATACTATTGCTTTATGTTGATGACATTTTGATTTTTTGCAGGAATATTTCAAGAATTGACACGTTGAAGAAACATTTGAGCAAATCCTTTGCCATGAAGGATTTGGGGCCAGCAAAGAAGATTCTTGGAATTCGTATAGCACGAGACAAAGCATCCAAGAAATTGTATGTCTCAAGAGCATTGTCTAAAGAAGCTTCTTGAAAGATTCAACATGAGCAAAGCTAACAGTAAGTTCTCCTCTATCTAATCACTTTAAACTGAGTAGCAAGCAGAGTCCTTCTACAGTTAAAAAGAAGGAAGAGATGAGCAGAGTTCATATGCTTCAGCAGTTGGGAGTTTGATGTACGCTATGTTATGTACTAGACCGGATATTGCCTATGTTGTTGGTGTTGTTAGTCAATTTATGTTCAATCTAGGAAAATAGCATTAGGAAGCAGTAAAGTGGATCATGAGATATTTGCGGGGTACTTCCAGTTTGAAGCTCACTTTTGGAAGTGAAAAGCCATTACACGTTCATCCTGATCAACTATATCCTCCTGTGAATCTACTGGCCGGTGGCTAGACTCACCAATTACGCCTTTTGCCATTGTATTTTACCTACCAGGGACCTATTGAGTTTCAAATTCTTTCATGTTCTGCCCTCACATAATAAAATAAAATGATCTGCATATCACACAATTATAACATAAACCATTAATGCATATTATATTCATATTATGCAGGATCTTTCTTTGCTCTAATACCAAACTGACACGACCTGCCCCAAAAACACCTACTAATTCTAGAACAAGCCGCGCGACCATAAACCCCAACCTACTACAGAGTCTGTCGTCAAGTTTATTTCTAAATTTCTAAAACTAATTTAGATTATTCCTCAATATATAAAACATAAAGTGTAACATAATTCGGTTCAGAAATAATTATTTAGGCACGACTTCTAAACATGTTGTACAACCACAAAAGGTACAATTACTCCATTATAAGTCATTATAAATGTACATATGAAATGACAAGCAAGTTATAAGATGATAAGTGGCAGAAATTGGTCGGTTATCTCTTTGAAACTCAAGTGCAGCCTGGTGGAGAAAAACAATGATAAACAGTGAGCTAGGAAGCTCAGTGAGTGGCAATTTAATAAGAAAATAGTTTCGTAAAACTTCTTCCATTAAGAAAATACTTTCCTTTTTTTTTAACAAACCAAATCAGTTAGATTTGACTTCTTTTTTTTTTTGTTTAATATATATATATATATATTATTTTTACATGTTACCTCCAACGGTAGCATTTGTTTGTTTGTTTTTTTTTCATTTCTTCTCTTCTTTTCTTTTTCTTTCCCATTTCCTTTAAGTAAATATATCTCGCCACGTGTTTCTATTTCATTGGTCCACTTGGTTAATTTAGCCGCCACGTCATCTTCTCGGAAATTTATCGTTTCAACTTCATTTGACTGTAACTTCTCCATTTGAGCTCTGATTTGGGTAATCCAATAGTGGTTGGAATCGTTGTTTAGAGCTTTATGCTGTGGACATTTCAAAACACTAAAATTGTCAAATAACAAAATTAAGTTTGTTATCATCAAACATTATTTAATTAATTAAAATTAATTAATTTGAGATTAAGGGTCAAAAAGCCAACAATTTCCCCATTTTTTATGATGACAAACTAGTAACGAAAAATGCATAGACAATAAATAATAACATTAAGTCCAACACATCACCATAGAAATCATAATTGAAATTCATTCAAAACTTAATTTCCCACAAATTAATTCATTTTTCTTAATACCTCTCCCCCTTTTGGAATCAATCAAAAAGGAATAAGTAAGAAAAATAAACAAAGAACCATGAAAGCTCAAATTTTTGAAGCAATTTAACACTTCATCTTAAAATGGACAAAAAGACATTTAGCATAAGAAAACAAGAAGCACCAATTATAAGCAATTCTAAAATAAATTTTACTTCGAAGAGAATTGCTCTCCCTAAATAGATAAACATTATGCATAAGAGGGGTAAAGTTTCAACATACTGAATAAGCTTTAACATCAACACATTTAGGGTTTAATCCTTGTCAAACTGAGTAGACGTGCTCATGGGAGTTTTTGCAATTTTAGCTTTAATAAACTTGAATATTTTCAGCAAATTTTTCCAACATATTCAATGTCGAAATCACTATACATACTCTTAAAAAAATCACATAAACAATAAAAAAATATGTAGAAATAATTTTATCAAAGTTATAGCTCCCCCTAAAGATATGCATTCTCGTCTTAAAAATAAAAATCAAGGAGATAAAGGGATACAAGCAAAAATTACCCCAACAACTTGCACAAGATAGATATATTAAAAACAAATTATGGTATATCAATCTACCTTAACAAATTATCAAAATATTCTACAAAATTTTCATATAAGAAAATATGGCATAAGACAAGTATAATTCCAAGAGAGCAATTTTAATTCTCATGGTTATGCACAAAAACAAATTTTCAAACCAAATGGTAGTCTAAGCAAATTAATCTCAAGGAATGAACTTATCAAATCCATGCAATATATAAAACACCATCATGATACCAAAATATTAAATTGATATCAATTTGTCAAAATAACAATATCACCATTTATGCCACAAAAAAAGAATTACAGATTAAATATAGGCAAACACTGATATCAATTGTTTGTGATCATAGGTCCACTGTAATTTATGTCACCACAAAAGATTTTAATCAAATATAGATAAAGAAAATCACAAAAATTAATTAAACATACTTATGAGCAACAAGCTAACAAAGTTTTAAAAAAAACATATTTCATAAATACTCTCCCATGAAAATGCATTCAACAACTCTTTTCAAATAAAATTTCAAAACAAATCATTTTCAACAATAAGCAAAATTTTGAAATTAATTTTCATAGAGAACACATAGTTTATGGCCAAAAAGCATTTAAACAAATTCTTCAAAGAGGGTAAACAATAACCCTTAATAATAAGATTTCTCAAAACTCACTATCCTCAATATTTTTCAAGAAAGCATCGGGATATAACAAGTTTCTAATTGACCAAAAATCAAAAACTTTAAATTTATTTAAGAATCAAGAAATTTGGATAAATTTACAAATCAATCGATTTGATAAACATCAAAATTAAAAAAACAATAATCCAATATTCAAGCAATAAGCAATAAGGATTATGGATAAATCTCAACAACATCTACCACATATTTTAAGAGCATTAATTCACTAATTCATGAATTAAGGCAAAAAATATTTCCAACGTACTCAAGGGCATTTAATCTGAATCTAACAATTAAATTCAATAAACCAATTCAATCTTTTCTAACCCATAAAAGAGATAAATTTTCTCTAAAGTATATCAATAGCATAATAATAATCTCAACAAAAAAAAAATAATTTATAGATACCGAAAATTTCTTTCTCCTTCGATATTTTCAAGCAAGCTATAATAGTTGATGGGAAATTGGGGTTTCTAACCCCATTATATAACTCATCTGGATTTTTGACCCTTTTTAAAAAAACATAATTTGTGACCCCTACTGTTCTAATTTGTGATTTCTTTCCACTTTTTGTCTTTGTAAAATTACCCTATTGTTATCAATTAAATCTCGAGCATTTAATGCAATATTGTCCCGAGATTTTTGTAATCTTGACTTTTTTGTAATTAAATTGGCACAAATTATGTAATTATGTACGTTTTTATTTTTTCCATATAAGTTTTAATTTACTATTTGATTAGATATTTTTTTTTAAAAGTTAGATTTTTTTGGGTTGTAATTAATTATTGTGAGATATTTGGGAAATTAGGGTTTCTAGCCCCATTATATAACTCATCTGGATTTTTGACCCCTTTTTAAAAAAACTAATTTGTGACCCCTACTGTTCTAATTTGTGACCCCTTTCTAGTTTTTGTCTTTGTAAAATTACTAAAATATCCTTGTTTATTTTAAGTAAATTTATCCACCAATCTCTTCTCCCAACCCTTAGCATTTTTTTAATTTTGAATCTAATATAGATTAATTTATTACTTAACAAACGAATCCACACAAAAAAAATCTGAAGATTAAATTCTCCAATAAGTAAATTAGGGTGAAAAAAGATTTGCATGATCTAAGAATAAATGCATAAGATTTGTTCGGAATTAATTACAAAAAAAAAAAATTAAGGTTTCATAAATGTCGTGCCAAAATTGCATTAAATGCCCGAGATTTAATTGACAATAAGGGCTAAAAGAAACTGGAATTAAGAGGGAGATAACGCAAAAAAAAAAAAAACTAGAATTTGGGATCATTCGGTCCGGGATTCTGCAATCCCGGTCCGGGATGGTTCAATCCCGGTCCGGGATCCTTCTAACCCGGACCGGGATCCTCCTATGCCGGTCCGGGATCCCAAATTCCAGTTTTTTTTTTTTTTTTTTTTTTGCATTTTCACTCTTTTTCTCTTCTCTTGGCCCTATTGGTATCAATTAAATCTTGAGCATTTAATGCAATATTGTCCCAAATTTTTTGTAATCTTGACTTTTTTGTAATTAAATTCGCCCAAATTATGTAATTATGTACATTTTTTTATTTGTTCCATATTAAACTTCTAATATACTATTTGAGTTAGATATTTTTTTTAAAAGTTAGATTTTTTAAGGTTGGAATTAATTATTGTGAGAAATTTGTGGAGGGAATAAAGGTTTGTCAAGAGATTTGTGGGGGGAGATGTTGATTTTGAAACATGAGGGTACTACGGTAATTTTACATTTAAAAAATATGAAATTATTAATAAATAAGGAAGAGTGGGGTCATAGATTAGGTTTTTTCAAAATGGGGTCATAAATCCAAAGTGAATTATGGGAGGGGTCAAAATTTCAAATTTCCCGAGATATTTGTGGAGGGAATAAAGATTTGTAAAGCGATTTGTGGGGGGGAGAGATGTTGATTTTGAAACATGAGGAGGGTACTACGGTAATTTCACATTTAAAAATTATGAAATTATTAATAAATAAGGAAGAGTGAGGTCATAGATTAGTTTTTTTCAAAATAGGGTCATAAATCCAAAGTGAATTATGGGAGGAATCAAAATTTCAAAATTCCCATAGTTGATCAATTAGTTTCTCAATTTGAAGTCCAAGTAACCATTTGCTTCTTGAAACATACCTACAAAAATAAAGCTCGACCAAAAGATCTTGGTACTCATTTCTTGGGTCCTTCATTGTTAGGAAGCATAGATTTTGGAACACATTTCAAATTAGTTCCAACATTATTTGTATTTAATTTTGTCAAATAACATGTATGAAATTTATGACCAATTTTGCCACAAGAATAACAAACAACATTAGGCAATAATTTCTTTTTAACAAAATGATTTGGCACAATAGTTTTCTTATAGAAATTCTTCATTGGAGTATTTTTCAATTTAAAGCAATTAGGTCTAGTATGACCTTTAACTCCACAAAAATGACACGTAGGCACAAATTTGTCATTATGCGTATAATTTGATTTTCCATGAACATGCTTAGACACAAGTTTAGCACTATGTATATAATTAGTTATAACATAAGCATGTTTAGGTACAAATTTTGATTCTACATGCATATTTGTCTTTCTATGCTTAGGCATAAATTTAGAACTTGCATTTACATTTAAAGCATTGGATTTAGACAAGTAACAAGAATAAGCTTTATGTCCATACTTGCCACATGAGGAACAATTAAGATTATGCAAAAATTTATTTCTTTCAACAAATTTATGCACCATACTTTTCTTTGGAAAATTTTCTTTTGGAGCATTGTGAAACTTTGCTTTTTGAGAAAAATTTCTTTTAGAAGAAGTAGTTTGTGCATATTTCAATTTAAAGCATTTAGGTCTAATATGACCTTCAATACCACAATTATGACATATAGGCACAAAACTAGTTTTAACATTCTTAGACACAATATTGGGCATATTAAGCTTAGACACAATAGGTGATGCTTTAACAAATATAGTTTTAGAACTTGAAGGAGTACAATATTCATCTATGTAGCCTAAATCTCTCTTATCACCAAAATGTTTGCCTACTTCAATTATTTTATCTAATCTTTGAGTATTTATAGTCAACTTCTTAATAGACTCTTTTGCAATTTCAAGCTTTATAATTGCAAGCATTTCTTTTTCCTTAAGCACATGCAAAAGATCACTTTTCTCATGACTATCACATTCAAGAAATTTAATTTTGTCAATAAAAGAAAATTTCTCTTTTTCTAAGGATATATTGCTAGTTTCTAAAATAACAATTTCACTTTTCAAACTAGCAATTTTATCTTTTAATTCCAAAGAAAAATATTCAATTTTCTCATTCTTATTTCTCAAATCATTTAATTCAATTTTTAATTCACATGACAATGATTTGAGATCCTCATTTTCTTTTTCAAGAAATTTAATTCTATCAATCAATACATGCTTTTCATCACAATAATTATCCACATTCTCATGCAACAACACATCATTAGCTCTATTTTTCAAACAAGCATTTTCAATCCATCAAAGATTTATTTTCTATGGACAATGACTTATACTTATTTGATACTTCACATATTTAGAGCTAACTTTTTTTAAATCATGTTGCATATTTTCAAATGCCTCAAACAATTCATTATATGTAGGAGGTTTATGATTTACCTCGTTCTTATCGCTTTCGACATCACTCCCATTGTTCAAATGAGCCATTAAACACATGGAGGATCTATCACATTTTTCTTTTCCCACTTCATTAAATTTTTCTTAATTTTGAGAATTATAATTCTCCTTCATATCAAATAAATCATTAGTAGTACAAGGAGAATTTTCAACACTATACATATTATCAAGAAAATTCCAAATATCATATGCATACGTGAATTGTGAAATTTTATCACATATATTTTTATCTAAAGCACAACATATGATATTTATTGCTTGAGAATTAAAATAAATCAAATCCAATGGTCCAAATAAATCATTCCACGGTTCATGATCAAACCGTTACAACGCTCTTTTTCATGCTCAAGAGCAACCCTTACAAAGGATATGGAAATCTAAGAACAATCTCACAAACTCTCTAAAAAGAGTAGATACACAAATTTTCGTTCACAATTTTGTAAGAAAAATTCTTACAAAATAAAGCCCACAAATGGCTTAGAGAAAATAAAATTAGAATCACAAATATCTCTCAAATAAAATCTCCCTCAATAATATAGAACAAAAATTGAAGCTTTGAAAAGAGATTAACAATGTAGAAATTGGAGAGAAAATTGGGAGAGAATAAGTTATTTGAAAATTTGACAGAAATAATGGTTTAAATAAAAGGAAAGAGTTAGGAAG
Organism: Momordica charantia; assembly: GCF_013281855.1. NCBI lineage: Eukaryota > Viridiplantae > Streptophyta > Magnoliopsida > Cucurbitales > Cucurbitaceae > Momordica > Momordica charantia. The sequence continues at coordinate 22,086,588 of NW_028275159.1, read as the reverse complement.
AAATTTGAAATCCAAATTAAATTTGGACCATTGGATTTGAAATGATTAGAGATGAAAGGTTGAGATTTAATTTAATATAATAATAATAATAATAATAATAAATTTATATATATCTCCAACGGTTCTTTTCTTTCCTTTTTTTTCCTAACAAATCAAATCAGTTAGATTTGACTTCTTTTTTTTAGTTTAATAATATATATATATTATTTTTACATGTTACCTCCAACAGTAACATTAGTTTGTTTTTTTTTCCATTCCTTCTCTTCTTTTCTTTTTCTTTCTCATTTCTTTTAAGTAAATACATCTCGTCATGTGTCGTTATTTCATTGGTCTGCTTGGTTAATTTAGCCGCCACATCATCCTCTCGGAAATTTATCCTTTCAACACATTTGATTGTAACTTCTCCATTTGAGCTCTGATTTGGGTAATCCAATAGTGGTTGGAATCGTTGTTTCGAGCTCTATGCTGTGGACATTTCAAAACACTAAAATTGTCAAATAACAAAAATAAGTTTGTTATCATCAAAACATTAATTAATTAATTTGAGATTAAGGGCCAAAAAGCCAACAATAATAATTATATATATATATATAATTAAAAAAACAATGGTAGGTCGTACTTGATTCTCTTCTCTTTCCTGGAATCCTATTAATACCTATATATGCGTTTTTTCCTAAAAATGGACAATTTTTCTCTTCATTTTCTTTGTCAAAAACATAAGGATAGTTAGGAAAGTATTATAGTCTCAGTATATATGGAACAATTGTATTGCTATTTGAGAGAACTTACATCATAGTTTTTTTTTTAAATAATTTATTTAATGCTTTGTGGACTCCATGTTCTTAAATAATATTAAGGTGATTATATGAGAGTAGCGTCTAAAGTTTTCTCCAATAATCAATAGTTTAATAGAATATTTTATTCTCATTTTGTGTAGTTCAAACAAAGGGCATGGTAGGTCAAATGTTATTAATATGTTGATTTAATACATTTCTTTTTGGGGTTAACCTTCATTTTTAATTATTAAAAATTAATCTAAATTGATTTATAATGATGGAGGCAAATAGAACATGAACAACCTTTTGAATTGAGAGATGGGTTTTGGCTTTTAATATATTATTATTCTGACAGATCCATTGGATCAATTTATACAATCTAGATTAGCCTCATCATCGAACTCAAAGCCCAAAGGCTGGCCCATGTCCAGCCCAAGCTCGATCCACCCCGACCCAAAGTCAACTATTGATCGGCCTGGCTCAGCCTAGCCCATCCATAAATTGTATTGGATATGAATCTTTATTTTTTAAATCGAACTCACCCAAGGGTCGGCCCGTTTGGGTTGTATTTAAATTGGCCCATTGGATCGGCCCAAAGGCCCGATCAAATATAGTCTAATATTATTATATGTTGTATATACACATATTAATTACTAATATATAGTTAATTAGTATTTAGGATTATTTTTTGTCATTCTCGTTCCTCTAATTTTTTATATTAATGTAGTAATACAATTATTTTCTTTAAAAATAAATAAATAAAGTTGTAAAAATATAATATAACAAATTTTATTGATAACATCTTGATAAATAAACAAAAAATTGTACAAGAGCCTAAAAAAATTATTATATGGGCTAATTAAAGCAGGATCCAAAGGACCAATGCAAGTTCGATCCAACTTGGGCCCATTGAGTAAGGCCCACGGATTGGTTCATAGATCTAGGTTTTAGTGGTTTGGGTCGGCCCAAGCCTGGCCCAAACAATGCATGAGGCTGGTAGGGCTTGGGGCCTGAATCAAGCTCGGGCCTTTGCTTCTTTGGGCTGGACTAGGCCGAGCCGACCCAATGATGAGGATGAAACCTAGAGTACTTTTTGATGGCGTGTGCTGCCATAGAGATATCCATGGACGAAGTGGTAGGGGCAACTAAAAAGCTATTGGGTTTTGGTGAATGGAATTTTTTAATGTTGGATAGCTAAGGGTGCGTTTAGTTGCTAATTAGAAAACAAAATTTTGAAAATAAGGGATTCAATGAAAATTATTTACAGATATGTGTTTGGTAACAGATTTGGTAATTGAATTTCAATTTCAAAAATTGTTCCATGTGTGGTTAGTAATATATTTGTAAACTAGAAGTAGTTACAAACTAAATATTAGTTTAATATAAACTTATATTAATTAATTTATTAACATTTTTTTATGAATTTTGTATAATTATTATTTTAGACGGTTATATAATTTAGAATACATTATATATTTACCTGTTTTAATTTTAACCAACATAAAATTAGTTTATTATATGAAGTAATATATTTATAAATTTTTTTTATCATTTTTGATGTAATTCTGCATCTTAAAAATTTCAAATTCTGAATCTAAAAACACTAAAAACATAAAAAATTTGTTTTCAAAATTTCTACTGTTTGGATTACAGAATTGAAAACAGTTTTAAAAAACGAATATCTCAAATTCTGCCAAATGCGTATTCACTGAATCCATTTAATTAAGTGAACTTAAAAACAAAAAATAGAATATGAATTTCCAACCGGCCCTAATTTACTTTCTTTAATTATAAAATTAGTGGATTCCAGTTAGATTATTTAATGGAGTTTATTCTTATTTTTTTTCCTTTTTTTTTCTTTTTATGCATGATTGCATCATAAATTTTCTATTCAAATTCAAGGAGCTAAAGGAATAACAATTTTGACTAAAACTTTTTCAAAACACCACGAAATGAATTAAGAGATGAGGTGAATTTTTGGACCAAATAATATATTTAATTACTTTTATAAAGTAGATTTTAAATGAGTTTTTTATTATTATTATTATTAATTTTTTTTAGTAAAGAATGAATTATCTTTCCTTAAAGAAAAGGTACATTTTTAATTGAATTGTTTCTTAAAAATATAGGTGGTTCACTCTTATATTGTGAGTGAAATACATTATTACTTTTGTCAATATGCAATCCAAATTAACATTTTTTTTTTTGAAAAGAACCTTTGGATCAACTAGATTCCAATATTAAAGATGATTGTTTGTTCCTTTATTTCCACCAATTGACCAAGCAAATTACATATATATATATATATAAATTAACGATTGCTAATTTTTTAGTTTTATTAGAGATAAAAAATATCATTTTGAACCAATTATTTGATACATCCCACCCATCTTTTTCTTTACATTCTTCTTTCTTAACTATTCCTGACATGTTTTCTATTCAATTTAAGGTAGGATTATAAATTCACAATATTAACAAACAATACTAATCACAAAGTCAAAACCGTTTTCATTTAGATTTTGTTTAAAAAAATTATTATAATAAACATAAGACACTTACCATTTTATTCTTATAGCAAAATTATTAGTGTGGGAAGTGTGAACAGGTGAGTTGTGACATGATTCATTTTTCTCTACCTTCTTTGCACTCGTTTAATAAAGGCAGTTGTTCAATTCACTGTTTAGTTTAATCATTGTGGTTCTTGAAAATTGGAATTTGGGTAAATTAGTATATGGAGTTTGAATCAGGTGGGAAAAAAGGAAGTTCAATTGTCGGGGAGACAGAAACAAAGAATAGCAATTGCACGAGCAATCATCAAGCGACTATGGATCCTCCTCCTCGACAAGGTCACGAGTGCATTGGATTCAGAATCAGAGTGGATCATCCAAGAAGCCCTCGATAAAGCAATCGTCCGTCGGACCACCATCATCATCGCCCACCGCCTCTCAACATTTCACAACGTCGACATCATCGTCGTCTTCTGAAACTGCCACATCATGGAAATGGGTGTTGGGAATGACAAAGTTTATTGACAAAAGGTAAAATAAATATCTTTTTTATGGTTTTGAAAAAAGTTTTATTTTCTTTTAATTATTTGAACGTTACTAAATTAATTATTTGATGTTTTAATCAATTATTTAGTTTCATTTTGTAATGTTTTAATTAATAAAGTTAAACGTTTTTTTTCCTTTTTAAACTAAATCAAATTTCCTTATTCACGGTGAAGAAAATAAGCTTCTAACAAAATTTCTGAGCGTGTTCTTCGATTTCATCCAGCTCCGACGAGTGCACGCTTGAGTTCAGAGTTGTGTTAACCTTCGGGAGCAACTGACATACATACAATTTAGCACCGTGGTCGTACAAAAATTACATTCAAGCAGTGGTTCAACCACGACACAACAATCGTTTTCATCTAATTTCTCAATCAGTTCGTACAATTTGGAGTGATTAGATGAACAGAAATCTTAGTATTATTACACAAAAATCCCAAATTTGCTATTGTTCCTACATATCTATGTCTCGGGTTTGTATCTATTCTGATATGTTCATGTTCATGGCGGAGAAATTTGTGCTGGTGCCAAATTTGTTTGTGGATATGCCCATCGAAGCCAGCTGTAGATCTGGATGAATCTCACCGAACGGAGAGCAGAACGCTGTAGAGCTGGTTCGGCTTCTTGTGTTTGCAGATCTGGTGGCCCTACTGATACTTCGAGGTTGCTTATGCTGGATCGATTCATCAGAACTCCGAATCAGAGAGAAAAAAAACCAGTACTAGTCGGAGGGCCACATACTTGGTGGTTTACACTGAATCGATGCAGAACGTCGGATATGAGATCAAGGGACAGAACACCGAATCTAAGATCTGAGATCTGCTTGTGTTCAGCTGCCGCCACGCCACACGTGGTTCACAGCCGTCAATCGCACCATCCACCATGAGCTGCTACGTGGGTCACCGTCCACCGTGAGCTGTTGTACGTGCGTCGTCGTCCACCGCCGACCACATTGTCAGAGCAGATCTGCTCGCGTGGGTCACATGCACCGCATACGGGGCTCGTCGAAGATTAGTGGTCTATGGTCGCTAGAGTAGATCCTGCTTGTGTCGCGTGTCGTTTCGTCGTGGTCATTGAAGAAACTCTTTTGGCAGTTATAGTTGGAGATGGATTGTGCACAAAAGACTACAATTGTCGGTGGAGGCTACCAAAAATAATTTTAAAGATGGAAGAAAGACATATGGAAGCTAAATAGGTGAATTTCGTATTATCTATTATACAAGATTTTGCAATATTATTTGGGGTGCAATATTATCTTAATAGGTTGAGTTTCCTATAAGCATAAAAGTTTTTAAATCTTTTAAGTACCTTACCGAGATTTAAAAGTTGTTAATATTAATTGGAAATTATTTGTGAAAGTTGTTTTAAGCTGATTAGATTGAAATTGTGAAAAAAAAAGGTAATGGACTATGTCAATTTAAATAGTTTAAGTTTGATTTCATATCTTAAATTATCGTGGTTATTGAGATTTTTAATTACTCATGAATTTTTCATTAGAATGAAAATTATTTTATTGATATAATTTGAAATATAATTTCCTTATTCTAGTTGAAAATAGAAAATGTGGAAAATGTCAAATATGTGTGATGCTCGTAAGAAAAAAAAAATAAAAAATATAGGATCATGGATTAAAATCTTTTTATTGGTGATTTAAGATCTTAATGGAATAAAGTTGAATATAGTCATATTGAAGATATAAAATTATTAGTTATAAATAATTTATTATGAGCATGTCTACGAAAAAAGAATAAATTGTACTATTAAATAGTGCATAACTTATTTCCTTTTGATGTTATTTGTTATTATATGAGATTCATAATCTTGAGTATCATTAAATGTGAAAATCATGAACTTAGATGATTGACTAATTATTCATGTGTATCTGGTATTATTTAAATTATTTAGCAAAGTATGAAAAATATAACTTCTTGATGAAGTTTATTGACATGACTTTGAGAAATTAAAGTAATTATTGGTAGAATAATTAATTTGAGACGTCACGAGGATGATCATGTGAAATTATTATTTCTTAATCAATTTTTGGTTGAAAATTCAAATAAGAGATATGTTCAATCTGAATGCATATATCTTATAGATGAGATAGATTTAATATAGTTACCTAAAAGGAGTAAACATATTAGGTATAAATCAATTGTTAAATAATTATACCAGTTGGTTTAATAAAAATTCATAGGAGTTGTGTGATATACACAAAATATAATATTCATAGATGTTTTCCTGTAACTAAAATAGTTGCTATTAGATCTTAGATCTCGTTTGCAGGTATTTGGCATATTTATACATCGATTGCATGTAAAAAATTGCATTTATTAAATTGTGATTTGATATTTTTATCTCAACTTGAAAGTTTTGTGGTCAGTGTTATGAGAATAAGATAAAGCTTTAAAATTTTCTTTATGGTACCAAGCAACACTACAAGAATGTCAGGTTTCGGTGATGAATTTTTTCGTCATCGAAAGCAGCATTTTCGTTGTCAAAGATCTTCGGCGACGAAAATCGTTCGTTGCCCAAGTCGTCGTGGTAGGGCCATCACCAGATGTATTTGACGACGAAAGCCAATTTTTGTCGTCAAAACTATCTTCGACAACACCGTGGTCATGACTAAAATTTCGTCACCGAAGGTATAATCAGCGAAATTTGTATTTCGTCGCTGAAACCCTCATTGGCGGCGACGAAACCTGTATTTCATCACCGAAACCCTCTTTCAGCGACGAAACTTTGTTTCATCACTGATTACCTTCGACGACGAAATTTGTTCGTTGCCAAAGGTACAATCCTGCATTTTTTCTTCCCTTTTTTTCCTGTATAAATCCGAAATTTCCATAACACCTTGACCAAGAACCGAATTTCATTGAAAAAGTCATAATATTAAAAGTTTTACAACAGTACGGATGTAACGACAACTCTAAAATGTCCCAAACTTAAACAATTGAAACATATACTAAACAATTACATCTTATAAAGTTTGCTCATTCATAAAATTTGATCAAGTTTCCAAAAATCTTTCCATAGAAGGATCGAACAAACCTGAAAAAACAAATAACAAATAAATTTATATTAACAAAATAATTTATCTATTTCTTAAAACTAATTTAAAAGTCATAAAAATATCTAACTCAGTCCACATGAATGATTTAACTCAAACTAGACATTAAAAGTTAACTTACCACATCTATTAAAAGTTAACAAACTTTTATTCTAACTCACTTTACATGTCATATGAACTCAAACGATGAAGCATTTAAACTTCTCTATGTCATGAACTCAAAATAAGCATTTCACAAACTAAAATAGAGCGTCCCCACCAACACTATCTTTCAACTAAAGGAAAAAAATATAAGAGCATCCCTTCCCAACACTTTCCTTCGAAGTATGGAGCATCCATCCCCCAACACTTTCATTCAAAGTATGTATAACACCCCCCCCCCCCCTCCCTCCCTCTTCCCTCTCCCCTCTCCCCAACATTTCATTAGAAGTATGTATAACACTTTCCCCCTTCTCAACACTTCAAATTTCCAAAAATTGCTCTTACAACGTAAAACATACACACTCACCAATAAACTTTATAAATTTAATAGAATTATCTAACAACACTTAAACATAACCATATAACTGATCCATTCGTGATATACGTTTTAAATGGCTGCCATAACTGCAGGATAGCTACATTTACAACTATTCAATTCTAACAAGTAGTAAACGTACCTATTTTGATGAGCTGGCTCCACCAGAACGACCCATAAATTCTAGCATCATGGATTTCAAATCTGACATTTCACCGCGCAGACCCGTAATCTCAGACTCTTTGTGTGCGAGAGACTCTTTAACTCTTCAAATTCTTTGTCTTTGTGTGTAAGGCGCTCCTCAAACTCGTTGTTCTTTCGTGTGAGACGGTTCTCAAATTCTTCTTTTAGTGTACTTATTTCTTGAGACAGCTCTTGTTCCCGTTGTGAAGAATGTACACTTGAAGCAGAACCTCTACGAGATTTAGGTTTCAGACCCCAACCAACATTTTTAATGTATCTTGATCGATACCCGAGAACTGATTCCAGTACTTCTGGGTCTGGCATGGATTTGTCGCCGTCTGCATAGATTCTTCTCTAACGCGCATCATATCTAGCTACATATACATATTTAAAAAACATCAAAGTGTTTACACATAAAAATTTAAGCGTAATTTGAAGTTAATTGTTATAAAAGTAGTAAACTTACATAAGCTGTCTCCGCGCCTTCAACCCAACCTTTAGATTCGGAGTATCTCGTCTCTTTGAACAGATCGATTTCACTGAAGTTATCACCTTCATCTTCCTCGCTCTGCACTTGATAACACATACTTGTTGATAATCGATCATTAGTAATATAAGTATATGAAATAAAAATTTTATTGAATTATACCTTCTCCTTGGCAATTATAGCAAACGCCTTCGCCCCATACGATGGTTGAATGACATCTTCGCCCTGTTGCATTTGTTGGTCTCAGGTTTTTACTAACAAAACAAACTTACATCAGAATTTTGAATATAAATTATATAAAACAAGTATAAGTTATATTTGTAAACTACCTTCTACTCATCTAACTCCCATCTATCGCATAACATATTCCAATCATTTGGTTTTGCCAACAACCGCTCGTGCAGAGTGTTGCGAACAATCTCAGGCGTGGGTTGACTTAGGTAGTATTTATGCAATTTTGACCTATACGTCTTATGTGTCTGTTTCATTTCATACTAGATAAAAGACATTATAATTGGGTCTGACTCGTCGAAATCGAAATGACCCTACGAAAAAAAACACCGAACGAAGTGGATTGTTATTGTTGCTACATCATAAAAAATGCTAAAACATATAAGTAATTAATCTCAAACCTTGAGATGGGTTAGAATTGCCATTTTCTCACTTTGTTCGACCTCGTTCCATTTACTACGTTTTAGGCTAACACATTCATGCGTATGTACCTCGATCAAGTTAGAAAACGTGGTGGCCATAGAACAAGTTGGTTTATTCACTGTGGGGTCACATCTGATCCTTACTTTTGTGTTACTTGAACGGACTTTATTTTCTAGATCTATCAATCGGGTGTATCTTCGTACGTCTGTTCTAACTGTATCTTGTCAAACATTAAACCAATTAGTTAAATATAACTTATTTATTTTCCATATATTTAAATTGACTTACCTGGAGGAAGAACTGGAACATGCGGGTTCGCTGGTGGATGATCACCACCCTGTACGTGTTCTTGTGATTGACCTACTTGGTATGAATTCATTTTTCTACAAACTTAGGCAGACAACCAATGAGTATTACATATTGACAAAACAAATACTGAACATAAATCAATTTCATGCCTAATTTATCTAACATATAATTAAATTGACGTACTTGGAGGATTATTTATTTGCTACTGTATTCATCATCAACATCATCAATACTATTGTCAGTTGACGCGTCATGTACATCGTCTGATTTGTCATTTATAAAATCATCCACATTGCACATATGTATGCTTCTATTTGATTGTTCTTGACCCTTAACAACAACAGAATCAACACCATCTCGACGCAATGAACTATCTTGAGTGAATTCATCTACTTCGATCATGGGTCCTACTTCTAACAATGGAATATGATCATCATTTCCAGCGTCTTCTTGTTCTGGAATATCCCATAACGTTTATTTAGAGTATTTTGAACAACTTTTCAATTATTACCAAGTTTGGGGTCATCAAAATAAAAAACTTGTTGTGCTTGACCAGTGAGAATTAATGGGTCGTCTGCATACCAATAATTAGAAGTATTAATCGACTTAAAACCTAAGTCAACTCGAATTTTATTTTTCTTAGAGTCTGCATTAAACCACTTGCACTTAAAAAGTATGACACATCTCCTATTAACATAATCTAACTCCCAAACATCATCCAAGACATTGTGAAAATTCATGTCATCCCCTTCTCCTCCACACACCATGACCTCACTATTTTGTGTTGTTCGATGACTATCTCGTTCTGTATTATGAAAATGTAATCCATTTACAATACAACCGCTATATGAGCGTGCAGTTAATGAGAGCCCTAACGCAAGTGAATAAAGATCGTCATCTAATTCGCCTTGTTCCCGTAATGTCAAAACCTGTAATAGATAATAACAAAATACTTAATGATTTCGTTTTGCGTTCATCTAAATTCTAATCCTAAAATGCAATATTACCTGTGCTTTGCACCAATCAGGAAATTGAGTACTGTGTCGTTCATATAAGGCAGAAACACTATTCCTCTAAGTTGAATTACTCTTAAATGTTGACTATCATGCCGAAGAAGGAGAAAAACAAATTTAGTGTTATGTACTCGCTAGTGTGCACTTAAAATGTACTTAGTATAAGTCAAACTTACTCTCGATACGACTCTATCTCTGCACAGTTGTTCAGTACATACCAATGTGCAACTTTTCTTTCAATGGCAGATAATGTCTTTGAAGTTGATGCCCCTAAAGGTCGCGCACTTAGCCTGAACACGTCAAAATGTCCACAATTTTTATCACCAGCAATAGTATCATCATTGCATTCGTCTCTATTGAATCTCGTTTCAATTCCAGTCAGATACAATGAGCAGAAAGTTAAAGATTCATTCATGATGAATGATTCGGCTATTGAACCCTTAGGACGAGCTCTATTCTTCTTTTGTGCATATTGTTTTAATGTTTGGAGACTTTGCTCAATAGAGTACATCCAACTGTAACTAACCGGCTCCACTATTTTTGCTTCGTATGGCAAGTGAATTGTAAGATGTACCATTACATCAAAAAATGCTAGTGAGAATATTCTCTCCAGTTTACAAAGTATGACTATAATGTCCGATTGCAATCGATCTAAATCACAAATGCGTATTGTCTTTGCACATATATCACGAAAGAAGCTACGTAGCTCAATGATGGCCGTACCCACAAACTTCGGTACATACGCTCGAATGGCAACGAGTACGAGTCGTTGTAGCAAAACATGACAATCGTGAGTTTTCAACCCCCATTGTAGACACCGTATTTGGTTCGGCTCGCTTTTTTTAAAAAAATTTATTACTGATTTATTTATTATTTTATTCTGTTTATTGATTTAGTTTAAAATAACATAATTTACTTTATTATAAAATTTAATGTAAAGTTTTAACTAAATCAAATTAAGTTTTAAAATTGATTTTATTTGAAAATATTTGGTTTTTGATTTTAAGATTTAAAAAAACAGTTTTTTCTCTCATTTGATTTTTTCCTTCGTACGTGTGTCCCCTTCTCTTCTTCTCCTGCCTCTTTTTCTTTTTTATCGTTATTTTTAGGTGTATTTAAGGAGGGCTGCAGTGGGGAGGAGAAGGCAGACAGAACACTCATATAGAGAAGACAAAGAAAAATTCACTTCCTTCTTTCTCTCTACCATCACCTTCTCTTCTTCTTCACCCAGACCGGCGACCCCGATGATACACAGACTGCACACGTCTCCCGGTGATCACAAGTTCAGACAACCTGCCAGTAGTCCGGCGCAAAGCTCTATAATCCCGACGGACAACAATAATATAACGAACAACTTCTACAACCGATGCACGAATCACCGACAACTTGATTCCGACCTCGAGTGCTCCTTCACGGTTTCAGACCCGCGGGCACACCAAAGATTTCCTCACTGCAGTACGTGATATAGCAAAAAATGTTTTAGAAATGATTTGATTTTTTTTGATAAATTTGTTTTAAATAAGTTTGTTTTAAATTTGATATATATATACATATATTTTTAAAATAAATTTGTTTAAATATGACTTGATTATTTTTAAAAATAAGTTTGTTTTAAATATGATTTGATTTTTTTTTTAAAAAAACAAGTTTGTTTTAAATATGATATATTTTTTTTAAAACAAGTTTGTTTTAAATGTTTTTTTTTTAGTTTTAAGGAAGTTTGTTAGAGACATTTCAAATCTAAAACAAAATAAATTATTATTATTATTATTATTATTATTATTATTATTTCAGTTTTAGTTTTTTTTAACAATTTTTTTAAAATAAAGATTTGTATGATAAGAATTAAAGTTAAGTTGTATCATGTGGTGTTGGCATAGTGGTAGGTTACTTAGGAGTAAGTTACATGTCTCAGGTTTGAGTATTTGTTTGCCAAAATTAATGTTTTTTTTTCATTATTTTTACAAAACAGCTATTTTAGATAAAATGTTTTATTTAATAAAAAAAACTTTCGTTTTTATAGGATTTCAAATCTTAAAACATTTATATAAAATATTAAGTAATATCTTATGATGTTAGCACATTTGTAAGAAGTTTGTATATTAACTCTTATGTCACAAGTTCAAGTCTTAATGGGCCCTACACTAAAATTATTTTTTATTTACTAATTTTTCTTTTCTACTAAATAATTATTTCGAAAACCCGAATGACAGAAATTGAATCTTTCCAATATTCTCGAGGTGATAATTTGTTTTTCTAATGGTCTTTGCGCCACTCATGCTTGTTGGTTCATATTTTATCGTAAACCAATAAATTTGCGACATTTAAAATCAAACACAAAAGTATTTTTCTTTTTGGACCAAGTATAATATGATAATTTTCGATAAAATATGGTATCGTTTTCGAACGGGTGTCGTAGGGTGCTAACACCTTCCCTATGCTAAACCGACTCCCGAACCAAAATTCTGTTTTGGTAGACCAAGTTTTTTTTAAATAGGTGACCAATCACACCTCGTAGATGATTGGTAGCGACTCCAAACCCTAATCTCGAAAGAGACCCGTCAAGGGATGACGTCGATCGCTCCACGTCGCGATAACGTTGCGACACCCATATTCTTCCATCCTCTGCGCTCACACATCTCGATATGTTTGACACAAATCCATCTGGAAACTTAGCTGATTTCAAAAATCTGCAAAACTTTACCGTCTCAGCCGCATTAATGTATACATAACATGTGGTTTTACAACTTTATTCCAATCCTTTTGTATGTGTAAATCTTTCCGAATCTTCAAATCTTCTAAATCCAAACGTGCATTGATCGTGTCTTTTGATTTCCCATCAATATTTAACAAAGTTCCTACTAGATTGTCACATACATTCTTCTCGATGTGCATCACGTCTAACTTATGTCGTAACATAAGTTTCGACCAATAGGGAAGTTCGAAAAATATACTTTTCTTCGTCCAGTTTAGAGCTCGCTTTCTTTTATTTTTTGTTTGGTTGGATTCTTACCAAAATCTGGAAAATTCAGCGTACTTGTTGAAGAATTGCATCTCCATCCATTAACACTGGTGGGGGTCGTCGTTCTAGCTTTCCATCATACCGTCTACTCCCACTCCAACTATGATTTTGAGGAAGATAATGTCGATGTCCCATGAAACAAATTTTGTTTCTTATTCGAAACGATGAATTATCCTCTTTACAAATGAGACATGCTTGGTATCCTTTCGTACTTCATCCCGACAAGTCACTATATGCTGGAAAATCCTTAATAGTCCACAAAAGAGCTGCATGTAGTTGAAAGTACTCACCACTTGCACAATCGTAGGTACGAACCCCAGTATCCCATAACTCTTTCAGCTCTTCGATTAATGGTTGTAAGTAAACGTCGATTTCTCTTCCAGGTGACTTCGGCCCAGGAATAAGCAATGACATTAATTAATTAGATTCCTTCATACACTTCCAAGGAGGAAATTGTACGAAATAAGTACCACTGGCCACATGCTGTATGAATTGTTCATATTCCCAAATGGATTAAATCCATCTGAGCTAGTCCCAAACGAACATTTCGTGGGTCTAAAGCAAATTGAGGAAAGGTGTTGTCTCGATGCTTCCACCCCAATGCGTCAGCTGGATGTCGTAACACACCCTTGGTCTCAACTCGTTTTTCTTTATGCCACCTCATTTCAGAAGCAAAATGAGTGGAAGAAAAGAACAGTTTCAATCTTGGTATCAACGGAAAATGTCGTAAAACTTTTTGTGGGACTTGTGAGGCTTTTCCATTAATTTTTTTATAACGAGACTCACAACATATTGGACAAATTTGACATTCAGAATATTCTTTCCTGAATAATATGCAGTCATACTTGCAGGCATGGATGGATTCATATGAAAGTCCTAAATCACGCAGTCTCCTTTTAGCCTCGTAAGATGTACTAGGTATGGATGCACCGGTTGGAAAAGCTTCTTTTAACAATTCGAGTAACATATTGAACGATTTATTACTCCAATTGTTAATGACCTTGAGATGTATCAACTTTACTAAAAAATTCAATGATGAAAATTTTGTACAACCTGAGTACAACTGACCACGTGCTTCGTTGAACAACTGCTGGAAAGTGTTAAACGTGTCTCTTCCACGTTCGTTTAGGGGTGTATCAAAACAAAATTGTTCCCCATCAACATTTTCTTCTACAATGGAGGCTTGTATATCATTGAGCATACCATACATTTCACCATCCTCATTATTCGTAACATTAGATTCTCTACTTAAATCATTATGCAAAGGAGTTTCGTGTCTTGTATGACTACTTGAAGGAGCTAGTTGTTCTCCATGATAAAATTAGGCGGTAAAAATCTCGCCATTTCTCATAACTTTTGACAACGAAATCTTGATTTCGTAGCCAAAAGTATCTTATGGCGATGAATTCACGGTTTCGTCGCCAAAAGTTATGAATAAAAAATCTTAATTTAATCGAAACTTATGGCAACGATCCCAAATTTTGTCATCAAAAGTTACCAAAACAAATTGGGCGGTAAGATTCCTGCAATTTCTCAAGAGTCTGTCTAATTTAAAAATTTTTAGGCAAAACTTTGGTGACGAATTGCAATTTTGTCGCCATAGGTTACTTTTTGTCGACGAAAGTTGCAATTCGTCACCAAAAGTTTTGCCTAAAAATTTTTAAATTAGACAAACTTTTGGCGACGAAAATACCCTATGGCGACGAAATTGAATTCGTCGTCAAAAGTGTCGTCGCCAAAAATAAAATTTCTTGTGGTGAGTCATGAGGAGATTAAGGAGAAGACAAGAATTTTGTGCGACGTATTTTTGTTGGGCTTGCAGTATTTTCTCTATGGAGTATCTGAGCAAGATGGTCAAGGAGATGATGTTGTCCAAGATCCTTACTTTCGAAATTGGGTGGTTTGATCAAGATGAACACTCCAATGGTGCAACTCGTTTGAGATTATCCACACATGCCAATGTGGTAAGCATTTTAATGAATAAATTCAATTGTCTTTTGCCAGTTTTTTCTTTCGCTTTTCTATTTCTTATTATCACACAAAAAGAACAAAGCAGATGCACTTGGTTCCACTTCCACTTAATTTTTTTTTTATTTTTTATTTAAAACTTACTTCGTTGTAAAAATTTTGTAGCTCTACGTCTTCATGATAAATTTTTGTTGGGGTAGGTGCAGTCGTTTGTGGGTGATAGAATGACACTTGTTCTGCAAACCATCTCAGCAATAATCATAGCTTTCACAATGCGGCTTATGATATCATGGAAGCTAGCCCTAGTCATGATCGCAGTCCAACCTCTGATGATCATCTGCTTCTACGCCAGACGAGTTCTTCTAAAGAACATGTTTGATAAAGCCATTAAAGCCAAAGAACAGAGCAGCAAGCTGGCTGTCGAGGTCGTCTCCAACGTCCGCACAAACACCTCAATCTCTTCACAAGAAAGGATCATGAAGATGCTCAAGAAGGCCCAAGAAGGCCCACAAAGAGAAAATATCAAGCAGTCGTGGTACACCGGAATTGGGCTAGGTTGCGCCAGGAGTGTCACCGCCTACTTCTTGCCTTGAATTGCAGATATATGGTTTCTGTCATTCTAAATGGACCAGCAAGTTACACAAACAACTTTGAGATCCTGTTGACTCAAGTCCCCTACTAGGTACTGAAACCGATCTTGAATACTATTATGAAAATTCTTAGGAATTTGAAAAACTGGAAGAACCATTCTCGATAAATCCTAAGCCCTTTTGCAAGTAAACAGAACGTGATCAGTTGTCTCGCTCGATTTGGAACACAGGGGGCATACTAGCGAGAGATCTATCCCTTTTCTCAATAAGTTTACTCTAGTTGGAATTTATGTAAAGTCATCAAATTAAAATCTTGATCTTTGAGGAGATTTTTAAGTTCCATAGAGTCTTCCACCATTCCATATTGTATCTATGCTTGAGGACGTCGAATCTATTTTAAGATACATATACAACTTGTAGCTGCTCTTCACCGAGGACTTCACTTTCTTATCAAAATGTCATATCTTAGAATCGAGAGCCCCTAATTTACTGATAGGAATTTTTAAAATCTCATCTAAATCCATTTGCAGTTGCAGTGGATCATAATCAAGATTTGGAGTGATAAAATCTGCCACCTTTCTTAAATCTATTTCGGCACGAGGAGTGGTAAGCTTGAAAATTGTCCTCTTTTGGGATACATTTGTATTTGAAGAAACTTATAGAGTTATCATTTTCCACAAGCCTTTGAGAAGCAAGTCTTCGCCCAGAGAAGACTTTTCCAAAGATAGCAGTCGCTTGGGTGATCCATAATCTCAAGAACCGAAGAATCAGGGAAGTACTTGTCTTTGAGCTATTGCTTTTGTTAGATCCTCACAATAACCTTTCGATAATCTAAAGCAACTCGTTGCATAGGTGGAAATGACTTGGATTACACTTTTGATAAGAACTTGTTTTCTGCCCAGAGAAAAAAGGTTACCTTGCCATCTCTGAATTGATGCCAAACACGCTATTTTATTTTCCTTAAGTCCTCACCCTTCGATCTTGAGAAGGTGGAGGACAACCCCAAATAATGGCCCAAATTTTTGCCCACATGTACATTCAAAATATAGCGCGTGAAATCTTGGCAATCAACAATAACGTTGCGGAGAAACAAATAGCCAACTCGGTAAAGTTTATACTTTATCCGCAAGCCTTCTAATAATTTGCTTGTGTTTGTTTCGATAAATTATTGAATCACGTATACGACATTAAGTTAGTAATATTAATTCATTAATTCATTATTATTATTTTAGTACCATTAATTCATTCATTTATAAATAAAAAAACGGCACAATAAATTAATTAAATTGAAGATACTATATCATGCCAGGATATTAAGATTTTTGTCCATTTTCTTAATTCAATTTGGACTTTTGACCCATTTTTAAAATTCTTATTCATAACTCCTCTCTTCTAATTTTTTACCTATTTTCATTTTTTTATTTTGTAAAATTACTAAAATATTCTCATTATTCAAAAAAGCAACATTCTTCACAATCTTTATTCCCTCCACCAATCTCTCACCATAGACCTCATAATAATCAGTTACAAATCTAAAAAATCTAACTTTTAAACTTGGAAAATCAATTACAAATTGAAAAAAAAAATCTAACTCAAATAATTAATTATTAATTCAATATGGAGAAAATATATTAAAAAAAGTTGAAATTACATAATGTAATATTAAATATTTAATTATTTAATATAGAAAACCGAATTTACATAATTACATCACAATATTTGTCCGGATTTTATTAAAAAAAAAGTCACGATTCCATAAATCTCAGACTAATATTACATTAAATGTCCGAGATTTAATTGACAACGAGGGCCAAGAGAAGAAGAAAAAAATTGGATCGTCCTTGTTAAAATATTTAATCGTCTTCATGCAATCCTGGTCCGGGATTGTGCTACCCCGGTATAAAAAAGGTAAGCTATTAATTCCAATATAACACAGGTAAGTTATTAACTGTTGTGGTCATTATTCATACTTCAGTATTGAAATCTTAAATCAATTTGAATCAGTCTTGTTATATGCTGTAACTATATCTAAATTACCACATTTATCAGATTATTAAGTAAGTTCACAAGAAAGTTTTGAATATTGATTATTGATAGTCTCATTAGATGATGATTGTTTTCAATCCTTGTGATATACTAGTTTGTGCTATATTGATTACTGATATTTTGTGCTAGATTACTAAATGATGTAGAAGAAGAAGTGTAACCATATTGGTTATTTCAATCGCTTATGTTTTGTTGGGATCTTTGTTGGTCATTGTGCTAGGTTTATTTCAAAATGTTAATTTCTTAATTCTTTCACGAGGAAAATCATATTTTGTACAATTTGGTACATTTGTGTTACAGTTTCGTAAAGCAACGTTGCTCTAACAATGGATAAATTTGAAGTTGAGGTAGTTCTTTTCTTATCGATTTGATAAATATGAATTTGAAGAAACATTGCTTTAACCATGGATAATATGATGTTTCTAACTGTTATGCAACGAAAAATCAACAATAAGCCGACCAACAGATCAGAAGGAACTAGGGAAGCAACCGACAAAGAACCAGACCAGGCCGAGCAGGGCTCGATCTCGACCCCTGCTTGGCACCGAGCCGGGCTCGGCCCATGACCAAGCCCAAAAATCACCTACCTTTGACCGACGATTTTCTTTGGGCCTCGCAACTCCAAATTAGGCTCAACTGCAGAAGGTTATGGAACTCATTCTCACAGCTATAAGTAGCAGTGCAGCCTAATCCTGAGGGGGCAGGTAACAAACTTGAAACTCACTATTTCTCAACTCCTCTTGCTAACTTAGGCATCGAAGCCCATGTGACTAAGGTAACACCGGTTTAGATCGATTTAGTTTTCCAGGTATCAGTTCCCTTATAATCGAGTTGGGTGTGTGCGAGAAAGAGAACCAGAGGGTCAAAATCCACACATCAACAATTGGCCCTATCTGTAGGGGAACGAAAAACAAGCCAAACAGCATGACGCCGGAAAGGAGTCCACGGGGTTCTGACGATGACTGCTACGCAAGGAAGAAGTTAAACTAGGATGACCCCCCGATAGGAGGACCCGAGGGCGAGACAGGACTGATTCGATAAAACTTGGAGCACCAAGAAGGGCTACCTAAGGTACCTACGACAACAGTCCCTGAACAGCTCCAAAGTCAGTTCGCTTAGAGAAAAAGGTAGAGGGCATGTTTCAACGCACGACCCAACTACTTCAACAACTAGAGCAATGAGAGGTCAGCGAGGTACCCCTCGTCCGAGACCCCCAAAAGGGAAAAGGCCCAGTAAAGAGCGAGACTGAAGAGTCAACGAACAGTGCGGGGAGCAAGTTGAGGCTAGGGGGAAATAACAGACGACGAACTCGGATTTTCGACTCCCGAGGCCAGCAAAAGCTACAGAGGTCATCGGTACCAGATGAAGGCAAGAGCAACAAAGATAAACAGAACGCGGAGCCCATAGACCTCGACAAAGACAAGCTTGTAGATCGGCCCGAGTTGTCCGAAAAACAACAAAGTCAAAAGGAAAAGGGGTTCGATCTCGAAGAACTACTAGATCAAGCTGACTCGCCTTTACAGAAGAAATCATGGAGTAGAATGTCCCTCCAAAATTCAAGCTGCCAATGGTGAAAAAATTTGATGGGTCGGCCGACTCAATAGACCATCTTGACGCCTAACGAGAATAAATGGACATTTATGGGGTGTCAGAGGCGATTACATGTCGAGTATTCTCGACAACTTTGAGTGGGTTGGCCAGGGTATGCTTTCGATAGTTGAAGCGAGGATCGATCTCGAGCTTCAAGAACCTAGCCAGGGCATTTGTGACCCAGTTCGTAGAGGGACGAAGTCAAATCCGACCCGTGGCTTATCTTCTAACCATCAAACAGAGGGCAACAGAGAGCCTTCACGACTACGTGGCTAGGTTTAATAAGGAAAAGTTATAGGTTGAGGGTCTCACGGATGCGGTATCTCCACTAGCCTTCATGTCCGGCATCAAGGACGAGCACCTTTCATTCTCTTTTGGGAAGAAGATGTCGAGCATATTCTAAGAGGCATTGAGCCGAGCTCAAAAATACATGAGTGTAGGAGAATTCTTCCACTCAAAGAAAGAACCAGAGGGAAAATGGTCTGACAAGAAGAGGGAGAGATCTGGGGATAAGCCACAGTCGTCGAGGTGGGAGAAAGAGATCGGATTGGCCAGAAGGATCCGCCTCAGAGGAAGTCCGAGAAATATAACCCAACCACGATCCCACTTGAGTAGGAATTGATGGAAATCAAGGACCAAAGCTTGCTCAAGTGGCCGGAGAGGATGACAGCACCTCCAAGTAAAAGAAGTAAAGGGCGATATTACCTTTTCCATCGAGACCACGGTCATGCCACTCAGGATTGCTTCGATCTCAAAGAAGAAGTGGAATGACTCATTCGGAGAGGGTATCTCAAAGAGTATTAGGAAGACCAACAATGCACATGCTCAAGGCAATACAATCTACATATAACCAGTCTATGAAATTCCCACCACCTGGTGGAATCGGTGAGATCAAAGGAGAGCAACAAGTATTGCGTGAGTGTTATTACACTTCAATGAGGGGCAACGACAAGGCTTCTACTGCGGGTGGCCATTGATATTTTCTTTTCTTTCCTCTTTCCCTTCAACTAACGAGTATGATGGATTTAAGATTGTTTCTTTTTCTGGTTTTATGGAGATTTTAGATTATTTATTTTTCATATTCAATAAAGTATCCATTATTTGGGTTCTCTATCAACTATGTCTTCTAAATCCAAAACTGGATGCAAAGTGACTTTGATAAAAGCACTCTGTCCCATCTACAAAAATACTCTCAAGGAGCAAAAATCGACAATACACTATCTTGACAGTAAGGGGCAACATAACTATGAGATAAGAACGACAGGTCACGATCAGAAGACTCGATGAGCCAAATTGGTAAAGCCAACCCAAACTAAGCAAGGCTCGGACCCAACCCCTGCTCAGTGCTTAACAAGGCTTGGCCCATTGCTAGATTTGACTTTCTTCTCTTCTGTTACTTAGGGTGCGATGAGACTACAATTATGGCAAAAATCTACATTAATCGACAAAGTTGGAAAGAACAATTAAACAATCTCAACACGGCCAAACTAGAAGCGGATCAATTGACCTATCACGGTTAAAACATAAGATGGGGTAAAATCAAAAGCCAAACGACAGCAGGTGAAAAACCATTGGCTATAGCCAAGGGGTTAGAAACTATGAAAGTAAAGGTAACGAAGTCAACTCCATCACTCCATCGCCGTAAGCCAATAATTGTTGGTAACAGAGGGTTAATTGATGATTCCAAAAAGAAATACAAATGAAGATAATGACAAAGCAACACCATAAAATTCGTAAAATCGTTAAACACAGGCAAAGCTACTCGCTACCCTCTCAGGCTACCCTACTACTCATCGTCGTCGTCATCCATGTCGTTAGAAGCTTTATGCTCAGCTTTAAAACACTCCAGGAGGAAGAAGTAGTCAATATCGGGGTGCTTATTAGAAACTTGGTGAAGAGACCACAAACGCCACACTCCAGGGTAGAGTTTTGCAAATCGACGTACTCCTGGGTTTTTTTTAATTCCCCGGCCAAGAATTCAGAATCAGAGAGCCGAGCGTTGACCTCATCAAGCCTCCTCTGCGGGTTGGCCGGCTCATCTCGAGATTTTCTCTTCTCCGTTTCCAGCTCACGTCGGGTATTCTTTAGAAGGCTGTTCGCTTGGTTCAAGGAAGAGAGAGCTTGATTCAAATCTTCCTGAGGAGCATAGTGGTAGCAAAGGTGGTTAATTTCATCGGCAACCCGACCCGAGAATACCACTAGATGATTGAAAACCTGCCAAGGTCAGAAACCGACGTTAGGGGAAGATGCTATGACAAATACTTAAAGCTACAAAGTGTTCACCGCATGGAGGTCGCTAAGGCATGTGCTGATGTTATGCTGTGGATTTGACAGGCCAAAATCTGGCCCACTCGATGATTCACCGAGCCCTTACCAAAGGTTAAATGCCTTTTCCAGGTAGGCTGCCCCATCGACATCAGCACTATACGGGCAAGAGAAAGGAAAGATTGAAACCTGAAGCTCGACTAGAGCCGACCCCAAGCTCCGAGCACTTCGACGACGTTCTCTTTCATACAGGGAAGTGCTCCGTCTCGACATTTCTACAAGTAGAGATAAAAGTAAAAAATCAACTTTCATGCAAAATGAAAAAAATATTTCGGCAATTACCTGGAGGATTACGCGGGGGGGTGGGGGGGGGCAAGTCAAAGTCCACTAAATTATGCTCCTTAACCAGATCTGGGCCCCAACGATCGGTATCTGGTAACTGGGTGACAGTATGATAGAAATTGAACGCCTCGACAGTAAACTCACAATTATGAGAAACTGTCAACAAAGAAAGAAAAGTATCATAATAGATATCTACAAAAGTCCTGACAGAGCTCGGGAATCTACTTACCTAACTCCCTACACTCAGCCGGGACAGGAAAGTATAGTCCTCTCTCGTCACGGGCTAGCCAATCACCACCGACAAGGAATCACTCGTCCTTCCAATGCTTCACTGAGGAAGGATCCATAACAAGAATCTGATTCCAAGAACAAACATAAAAGTGAAAATTATCCTTGGGACTGTGTTTGAGGTAATAAAGCGACATGAAATCTGTGGTAGTTAAAGGTTGCTCGCCCCTGAGGTACAACCACAAAATAAAGCAACTGATCAAAGTAGACCATCCGTTTGAAACGATTTGGGAATGAGCTACTTGATTGAAAGCTAAAAAATTTTTAAGAAAAAGAGGCAACGGTAGACGGACTCCAAATTGGAACATGGCTGCGTCAAATACAACCTCACCGAGAAAAGATCCATCGATACTTTCTCCCGGATTTGGAAGACAAAGGCTAACTGAATCCGGGATGTGGTACTTTGAATGCAAGCGACGAAGGTCCCTCGCGGTAAGAGTGGAATTATCCACCCAGGACGAATGATAGGGTCAAGATTCAGACGAAGGATTCGACGATGATCCCTCATCTGAAGAGGTCCACTCGAAATTAAGATCAGTCATAAGATTAGAGAAACACAACCAAAAAGCAAATAAAGAGAAGTGTACCTTGCAAGGAAGATGATAGGAAATGGAGAAAGTGAAGGGGTTTAAATAGCCCTCAACATAAGACCACAGCTCTCGACCTAGTGGTCTTTAACCAATGGATCGAGGTGTTCTCGGCTTGATACCCAACACCCTGTTACCTTGTAGGTCCCAGGTCTTACAAATGATGCGACAACTACATGATTGACCGTCTCCGGTCTTGCAAAGAGGGGGTAAATCAACATGCGATCTTTTTGTGTCCCGTGAGGATGGGACAATTCAACTCACCTATGGTCCTCTCGGGTCCCACAATGACAGAACAGTCCAATTGGCTCGGACCAACGATCTTTGACCGTAAAACCGAGACGTGCTCGACACGGTCCCCGAGGAGCCCGTGATCTCCTCAGTCACAGGTCTGACATGGAAGACAAATCACGACAGAAATGTTAGTACGACAAGATATTTCCTTTAAGTCATTGATCAAACAAGATACATAAAGCCAAGGGGTGATTTGACTACACCCTGATAAAGCTTTTTAATCATGTGCCCCAACACCCTTGTCAGAATACTCCCAAGGAGATGAGGACAAAATCGGAAGCATCGCCTTGGGAGTAGGGGCAATTGTTATGCAACGAAAAATCAACAATAGGCCGACCAACAGATCAAAAGGAACTAAGGAAGCAACCGACAAAGAACCAGACCAAGCCGAGCAGGGCTTGGTCCCGACCCCTGCTCGGCGTTGAGCCGGGCTCAGCCCATGGCCGAGCCTGGAAATCACCCACCTTTGATCGACGATTCTCTTTTGGCCTTGCAACTCCGAATTAGGGCTCAACTGCAGAAGGTTCTAGAACCATTCTCATAGCTATAAGTAGCAGTGCAGCTTAACCCTGATGGGGCAGGTAACATACTTGAAACTCACTATTTCTCAATTCCCCTTGCTAACTTAGGTATCGGAGCCCGTGTGACTAAGGTCACACCGGTTTAGATCAATTCGATTTTCCAGGTATCAGTTCCCTTATAATCGAGTTGGGTGTGTGCGATAAGGAGAATCGGAGGGTTGAAATTCACACATCAACACTAACAATGTGGAATATCTAGTTATCCTCTCGACCCTTTGCATTCTTTAATAGATAGAACTTTGTTCTTTTATAAGTGATTCTCTTCCCTTATCTATTTATTGGTTATTCATTTATCGAACTCCGGTATTGTTTTCCTCATTAGGTATTTCATGAACTCAAAGAAGTCAAGAATTAGGAATGCAACTAATTGATGAATGAGATTCTTTGTTTAGTTAGTGTGTGAGATATATGTTCCATTCTGTAATTGTACTTGTATTAAATTGTACTTGGTATGTGCAAAGAATATTGTACTTGCAAATTGTATCATACTTTGTTCATATATGTATATGAATGTTCAACTTTGTTATATAAAATTCGTGTCTTCGCTATGTTGATGAACAATGAAATAGATTGTTTTTCCTTATTATTTAGTGACATAATGTCATTAAATAACTATTATGTGACGTCTTTTAGCAACACTAAATCCATTTCTGTGACGTTTCCCTATTGTCACGAAATCTATTTTTTATGACATTTTTAAAACATCGCGAAATCTGTTTTTTGTGACGTTTAAAAAATGTCACGGAAAATAGATTTCATGGCGTTTTTTATCCATCACGAAATCTGTCTTTCGTGAAGTTTTTTAGCTACGAAATCTATTTTCTTGACGTCTTTTAACCGTCACAAAATCTTAATCTGTCACGATATCTCTTTTTACGTGATATTTAAAAAACATCACGAAAAGTGAAATTCGCGACGGCTTAAAAAGTCACGAAATCCTTTTTCATGGCGTTTAAAAATCATCACGAAAAGTGAAATTAACACTTTTGAGATTTGGGGTAAGTAATTCAACTTTTGGAAAAGTTAATTCTATTTCGAAAGTAGCACACAATTTAGAATGCTCAAGCTTTGGAGCATAAATAGTAGGACTCTCTCAAAAGAGAGTCAATCAAAACCAAATGGAGGTCAAAATTTTGCCAAGAGACATGTCAGGATTAGTTCGTCAATTAGACTTTGCGCGTGATTCTCACGAAGTTAGTCGTGAAATAATGAGCGTCAAACTATCGAACTTAAACTACTCTACAACTAAGTTACCGATCTAATCGCTAACGTTCAAAAGATAACTGCATAACCGTATCTCGGGTTCAATGCTTATTTTACGCTTATAATCTCAAAAGTAACCATAGGTTTGAACCCACAATCCCAATTATCTGACTTTTCAAATATATACCTAAAAATTGAATTAGAGAGATACGCAGACCTTTCAAATTGAGATTTTGTATTATTGAATTTATTGCATTTATATTTATTATAGTTATTTTCTTTTTTTGAAATATAAAATATTTAATTCCATAAATTGTTATCATAATCCTTTAATTAGTGTGGGCCCCATACAAATTTTCAACACTAATCCCTTAATTCACTCCTTAAAAAAAATTTATTCTTTTGATTTACCAATATTATTAATTACAAAAATATCTAAATCATTCTCTCTCCTTCTGTAATTTCCCACTGTTGGATTTCCGCTTAATTCACTACTTGAACATTATAAATTATATACGACTAAACTTTTTGAGTTATAAGATATATTCGGATATAAACTAAATTCTATGTAGACTTCAATATCCTACCATTATCGTCAAATTACTTACAACTATCTCCTTAGTTAAT
Organism: Momordica charantia; assembly: GCF_013281855.1. Lineage (NCBI taxonomy): Eukaryota > Viridiplantae > Streptophyta > Magnoliopsida > Cucurbitales > Cucurbitaceae > Momordica > Momordica charantia. The sequence continues at coordinate 22,061,129 of NW_028275159.1, read as the reverse complement.
ATTCTAATTCAAACTAGTTAATAGTTACAACTAAATGATTCTAACTATTTCTATATATTTTTTTTAAATATACCCAACTCAACTCAGTATAAGGAATCAAACTCACTATAATACCCCATATATACAATATTTCATAGAGACGAGGAAACATGTCATGCCATGCTTCATCAATTTATATTTTTCCCTTCCAGTGACTATTAATTCTTTTGTTTGAGAAATTATGTCTAGCAACTCAAGTATCCGGCAATAATAGTTCCGTTTCACCACAAATTTTGCATCTAAGTTCTGACTGCATCAATACAATATTCAAAATATATGGGTATGATTGAATATTTTTATTTTTAAAATATAGTTTTTATATATATATATATATATATATATATATATATATATATATTTCTTATTAATGTCAATCAATTCTTTTTATGTTTCTTTCATCAGTTTAATACTACTTTTGAAATCAACTATTATTAGTGATATAATTAAATACTGTTTATACGTCTTTATACTAGATTATAACTTGCCTATCATGTATTATTATAAAATTTAAAAAACTATTTTAATATGTACAATATTTTAATTTTAATTTATGTGTATATATATTTCTTATTATGTCAATTAATTTTGTTCTTGTTTTTTTTATTAATTTCATTTTATGTTAATGCTATATATAAATATACTTATTATAGGATATAACATATATAATATGTTACTTTTGAAATCAATTATTATTAGGGATCTAATAATATACTTTATATACAACCTATTTATGTTGGGTTATAACTTACATACCATGGAGAAGATTGTTAGAGATAAAAAGAGAGAAAGTTCTTAAACAATGGAGACTTCAACACCCATGGAAAAGCATTAGTGTGCAATACTTCAAAACTCCTCCCGAGACAACCCTTATCCTTGAAAACCTTGAGATTCCTCTCTAACCAAATGAATGAAAGCACTCAACTGCAACAAAACCCACAAAAATCGATTAACCAAAACCCACAAAAATCTCACAACAAAAATAGAAAAACACAATTCGAAAATCAAGAATCGAACGCACAAAAATTGGATAAGTTATAAATACCCCAAAATCGAAGATCGAAAAACCAATGTAGAATATTTAAATACCCAAAATCAAACGCAAAAAATCTCTCTTGCATGTGTGCTCAAGTTGAATATGGTGTTTAAATAAAGAAACACAGATATTGAAAGCAAAGCTTACCTCCGACTATCGGAAATGGCTGCCGGCTGCCGGAATGTTAGATGAAGAAGAATGAAGAAGACGAAGAACTGGCCGTTTGAGAGAGACACTATATTGCAGCGGCTGCCCATAAAAGGAAAATAGAATAATGGAGAAGATGAAGGGATTTGATCAATTTTTTAAATAAAATGTGGGATTTAAAAAATAAATGACTACTTTTCCATTTTAGTTTTTAATCCTTAAATATTAATTACATATATATAGAAGGGGATATATTTGTAAAATAATAATGGATTCCATCTAAAAGGGTGTATTTTATGACAAAAGTTTAAACTTTTAACACACCCGTCTTGCAATTTTGATGCTCCTTCCATCCCCAATCAAATATCTAATATTTTCAACGATGGCAATATTAAGGCTCCCGAATCATCCACAAACTCACATACTATCTTCAACATGGTGAGCAATGAACATGCCAATAAATAGTAATTCCAATCGTAAAACCCCATATATTAGGTAATGATATGCAAAGTTCTCGAACATCGTTGAATTGTGCATAGTATTGGAGTATTATTGTAAATAGCTAACTAATTGATTATTAAGTTAGGCTTTATGTTATGATATATTTTAGTTGTAAATTCTCTATTTAAGTAATCTTGTACTTTCTAGAATAAATGAGAAAAGTCAGTTTACACATCTATGTGTCAAATCTAATACGGTATCAGAAGTAATATTTCGATTTTGACTTTCTTCCCATTCTTCGTTCGTCATGACTGATTCCAACGTCCCCATTTTTACACCGTCGTTGTCTTCTGAGACAATTCCGGCTTCTACATCTCTTCCTTCATCTTGCAATGATTCTCCTCCGAATCCCTACTACCTTCATCATACTGATAACACAGGTCTTGTTCTTGTGAATCAACTCTCATTGAGGAGAATTACACGTCGTGGAGTCGATCGATGATAATTGCACTCTCTGTCAAGAACAAGTTAGGTTTCGTTGATGGAACCATTCTACTTCCTTCTAGAGATTTACTCCATGCCTGGATTCGAAACAATCACGTTGTTATTGCCTAGATCCTCAATTCGGTGTCCAAGGAAATTTCCACGAGCATCCTATTTCCGGAATCTGCTTGGGACATTTGGATCGACCTAAAGGAAAGATTTGAGAAGAGCAATGGACCTCGTATTTTTCAATTGAAGCGTGAATTGGCTACCCGCTCTAAACAACATTCGGTGAGTTTTTATTTCACCAAAATCAAGTCGCTATGGGACGAATTAAGTTAATATCAACCGATATGTTCTTGCAAGTGTTCTTGCGGTGGTGCCAAATCTGCTGCTGAGTTCCTTCCGTATGAGTATTTGATGAATTTCCTCATGGGATTTAATGAATCCTATGCTCAAATTCGTGCTAAACTATTACTCATGGAACCTCCACCTACCATCAATAAAGCGTTTTCTCTTGTTAATCAAGAAGAACAACAACGCTCAATCAATACGACTTCATCGTCGAATTCCGCTTCACCTGCATTTGCGCTCGCTGTTCAACAATCGCCGCCCTCTGGAAAGGTTGTGTCTAAGCCAAATTTTAAATCCAATTCAAGGACAAATCGTTAGCGCCCTTTTTGCACTCACTGTGGAAAAGTCACACAGTTGAGCATTGATACAAATTGCTCGGCTATCCCCCTGGCTCTAAATCTTTAGGCCAGCGTCATTCTCATCTGCTTCGTCACATAAGCCAAGCAATTCTTCCTCATAAAGTCCTACTCCTCAATCGAAGCCTGTTGATTCTTAGGCAATGACTGCTTCTCAAACCACTTTTGACATGGCTGCTTAGTGTCAACAATTGATTCAGCTTCTTCAATCTCAGATGAATGCCTCCAAGAACACTTCAGATGACTCTGCAAATTCATATATGGCAGGTACGTCACCTAATTCATTGCCTGAAAATCGATTGTAGATTTTCGATTATGGTGCTTCGGTGCACATTTGCTGTTCAGCATCTCTTTATCAATCTTTGGCGAAGATTTCTCTGGTTGTTGTCGGTTTACATAATAAGTCCAATTTCACAGTGGAGTATGATGGAACTGTTAAGCTCACATCAGAAATTTATATCACTAATGTTTTCTATATTCCTACTTTCCACTACAACCTGATTTCGATCAGTGGTTTAACCAAGGAATTTCTAGACGTACAGATTCTGTTTGCGGATAATTCTTGTGTTGCTCAGGACAAGTCCACTTCGAGGATGATTGAAAGAAGTAAATTGAGAAATTGTCTCTATTTTCTTGAGGATTCTTCATTGACTGGTGATGTTCCCTCATTACATTATGATGTTCATACTTCTATGGCTGTTAGTAATACATTTGATATTTGGCACAATCGTTAATCGTTTTAAACATCCCTCATTTACACGCTTGAATGTATTACGTGATACTTTGTGTTTTGATTCACATACTTGTAAGCAGCATCTTTGTTCGATATGTCCTTTGGCTAGGCAAAAACGCTTGTCTTTTGATTCCAGTAATAACAAAGTTGCTCGTCCCTTTGATTTGTTGCATGCTGATGTCTGGGGTCCATTTGCACGGTCTACTTATAATGGTCATAAGTATTTCCTTACAGTGGTTGATGATCTTAGTAGATTTACTTGGATATTTTTTATGAGAAATAAGTCTGATGATCTGTCCATAATTCCTCGGTTTTTCACATATATTAAGACTCAATTTGGGGCATCTATCAAAAGTTTTCAATCATACAACGCCCTTGAGTTAGCTTTTAAGGATTTCTTTTCCTATCTAAAGGGGTTATACATCAGTTCTCTTGTGTTGGGAGACCAGAACAGAATTCAGTTGTTGAGCGCAAGCATCAACACATCCTCAACGTGGCTCGAGCTCTTTATTTTCAGTCTCATGTTCCTTTGGAGTTCTGGGGAGATTGCGTTTTAACTGCAATATATTTGATTAACAAAACACTGTCTTTATCTCTGGCTTGGACTACTCCATTTCATATTCTTTATGGCAAATCGCCTAATTTTGCTTCATTAAGGGTGTTTCGTTCACTGTGCTTTGCTTCCACACTTACTTCTCATCGCCATAAGTTTGATCCCCGAGCATCTACTGCTGTTTTTGTTGGTTATCCACTTGGAATGAAGGGATATCGCGTTTATGACCTTCAACTCAAATGTTTCTTTGTGTCAACCATTTTTCCCTTTTCGGATCATGCAACAACTTCCCCTATAAGTGATCCATTTCCAGACACTGTTTTGCTCATCAGCATTGATATGTCCAATGGTCCTTGCAATGTTCCATCACATAACGAATCAGCCATCTCTACTTCCATGCCTATTGACCATTCTTGTCATATAGCATCTACCACCCTTATGCCTGATTTGTCTTGTCCCAATGGTATACCAGCTACTACCCCTACCACTGGCATTTTACTACCTACTAATGTTGACCCAACTAATGATGTTGACCCAACTATGGTTGCTCAATCCCATATTCCAGCTGCTGTACCATCTCCTATTATGGATATTGGTGATAGTGTTGATCAAGTTTGTGTTTCGTCCAATGCTCCATTAAGGCGTTCTTCTGGACCAACTAAAACATCATCCTATCTCCAAGATTATCATTGCTCTCTTTTACAAGGGGTCCAGCCTTTAACTTATTTTACCAAACATCTCTTACATCGTTATGTTTCATATACCAATCTTTCTCCCAACCACTTTTCTATGGTAGTATCAATTTCTTCTCAATATGAGCCAAACTTCTATCATCAAGCGGTTTCTTTCCCACATTGGCGGGCTGCAATGGCAGCTGAACTTGATGCTATGGTGCTTAATAAAACTTGGGATGTTGTTCCCCTTCCCTATGGGCATCATACCATTGGATGCAAGTGGATTTATAAAAGTCAAGCATCGTTTTGATGGGAGCATTGAGCATTATAAAGCTCGTTTGGTGGCGAAAGGTTTTACTCAGCAAGAGGGGTCGATTTTATATAGACTTTCTCAGCCATTGCCAAAATGGTTACGGTCAAAGTTCTTCTCACCATTACTGTTTCCAAAGGGTGGTCTCTTGTCCAGTTAGATGTCAATAATGCCTTTCTTCATGGCGATCTTTTTGAGGAAGTTTATATGGATTTGCCTCTTCGCTATCAACCTCCAACTTCTATTGTTTCTTCGGGGCAATGTCTTCTGTGTCACCTTAAAAAGTCTATTTATGGACTTAAACAGGCCTCTAGACAATGGTTTGCAAAGTTTTCGTCTGTCCTTTTGTCTTTTGGGTTTTCTCAGTCCAAAGCCGACTACTCTTTATTTACTAAGGGACAGGGGCATCATTTGCGGCATTGTTAGTTTATGTGGACGACATAATTGTTACTGTTGCATCGTCTTCCATTATTGATGAGCTTAAGTCTCTTCTCAATCTCAAATTCAAGCTTAAAGACTTGGGATTTCTGAAATATTTTCTAGGCCTTGAACTGGCTCGAAGCTCTAATGGAATTTGTCTCTCTCAGTGACATTATACTTTGACTATGTTGGAAGATGCTGGCTTACTTGGTTGTAAGCCAGTTTCCATCCCTCTTGATCCGAATCTTCATCTTCAGGCTGCTACTGATGGTGAACTTCTTTAAGATCCCTCCCTATATTGTCGTCTTATTGGCAAACTTTTGTACTTGACCGTATCTCGCCCTGATATTGTTTTTGCTGTGAACAAGTTTAGTCAGTTTGTTTCTCGTCTTGAGAAAGTTCATCTTGACGCCGTTTATAATTCGTTATCTAAAAGGGTCTTCTGGTCGTGGCATCTTCTGGTCTGTTTCTTCATCATTTCAAATACATGTCTTTTGTGATGCTGACTGGGGTTCTTGTATTGATACTTGGCGTTCGACGACAGGCTTTTGTATATTTTTGGAAGGCTAAGAAGCAGTCTACCATTTCTCGTTCTTAAGCTGAAGCTGAGTATCGAGCCATGGCCGTTACAACATGTGAAGTTGTATGGCTTACGAGTGTATTGTCTGAGTTGCAGATCCCTGTTCAACAGCCAACTTTATTGTTTTGTGATAATCAGGTCGTCATCCACATTGCATCTAACCCGAGTTTTCATGAGCGGACTAAACATATTAAGTTAGATTGTCACTTTGTTCGTGAACGTATTCTTGCTGGTTTCATCAAATTAATGCCCATATGTTCTCACTCTCAGCTTGCAGATGTTTTCACAAAAGCTCTACCCTATACTGCTTTTTCTTCTATTATTTCTAAGATGGGACTTATTGATATATATCGTCCATCTTGAATGGGGTATCGGAGTATTATTGTAAATAGCTAACTAATTGATTATTTAGTTATGCTTCCTGTTATTGATATATTTCAGTTGTAAATTCTCTATTTAAGTAATGTTGTACTTTCTAGAATAAATTAGAAAAGTCAATTTACACATCTCTGTGTCAAATCTAATACATAGCATATCAATAACTCTACTAATACTACTTCATTGGTAAATCCAAAGTAAGTTTTTGAATATGTTTGCCACGATGTTGAGATAAAACTTTGAAGATCATGAAGTGCTTAAATGATCTTACTTCCATATCATGATCATAACCTTCAACATTTGAAGGATTGGCAATCAAAGTTGAGAGTGGGGATACGAGTCAAAGGGTGTTCCACCGTTTTGAAAGTTTGAACAACTTGTTTTGTGTTTAAGGAGGAGAGAATGTGATGAAGTAGAGCGTTGAGATACACAATTAAAATAATTCATCTGACTTAAACTTTTGGGTTGAGTGGTGGTTTATTCATCGTCCTTAATATGGTATAGAGTGGGAGGTTCTGTGTTCGAACTTTTACAAGACTTCAAGGATTTGCATGCATTGGGTGAAATGGGTGAAACTCGTGGATCCTGGCCCACTTTAAATCAAAGTACACGAAACTCAAGAATGGCAGTGGAAACGAACAGGCTTCTAATTCAAATTTCATTAATAGTCTTTTAGTTTTTTTTTCCCGCAAAGGTAAGTCTTTTAGGTTTTTTTTTTAACATCGTAATAGTCTTCTAGGGTCCGTTCATATGACATAGTTTCAACCTTCGAGAATTCAACTATGATAAAATAATATTTTTATTTATGTTTTGGAACAAATTGAAAATGTGAACAAGAAAAGAGAAACTTGTTTTAGTTGTTTTCAAAATTTCTATACAATTGTGAGGAATGTTCCCAAAAAAACAAGAAATAAAGTTACTTATAAAATATTTGATTTCTTAAGAAAATTAGAAACGAGAAGCAAGAAATTTGGAACTTTACCAAACGACCCTTAGTTAATAGGGATAATAGAGTTAGCCTCATACTTGGCTAGTTTCCAATGTTCTTTTCTTGTTTTCTAAGGATAACAAATTGGGTTTATAGAAGTTTGAACATTAGATTTCAAAGAAAAGAGATAGGTATCAATTATTATTGAGTTAGGTTTAGGTTGGCTTCCATATGTTTGGGTGCAAAAGTGGGTGTAGGGCATATTTGGGTGCAAAAGTGGGTGTAGGGCATATTTGAGAATGAGAGGTAGAATGAATGATTTGATATATAAGGGATTTAATTACAGTTGATTTCTTTTGTTGAAGTGATTTAAATACAAGTTATTTTATGTTTTGTTTGGAATGATTTTGATATAATTAGAAGTAATTTTGAGTTAGTTTCAAAACTGATCGAAATTCCAAAATTTTTAATGTTAAAATTTTATTCAATTAGACAATTATTGTAAAATCAGGGTAACATTTTATTGCACACTTTTGGATTGAGGTCTTTCTAATTAATTGTTTTACTAGGTTATTATTAATTAATATCAATAAAATTGTTAAAATAGAATTCATTATTATTACATTTTATAACAACAAATTTTGGAAACAACCAAGTATACTATATATACTTCATGGGTTATATATAAGTTGTTTAGTAGATACAAAAAGTTATATATCATATATTCGCAACAGGATAATTATATCACAAGTTATACTTATTAAGAAAAATATGATAATTATTAATTAATTACATATTTTTTTTTATAAAATAATTATGTAAGAGAAACAGAAGATTATGATGCACTAAAAGAAACTATAGCGTGAGCAAAAAATACAATTGAGTCGCTGGAAAATAGTAGAGTCGCCGAAGAACAGTAGATCCATCAAAACTGCAAAGAAACTAAAGAATATGAAATAAAAAAGTTGGGAGGAATTAAATTATTAGTTTACTCTAATCAATCCGGATTTTTTTTAATAATACTATTTTTGAACCCTCCCTAAACTATTTCCAAAAATAATGTTTTGGAAATAGCAAGTCATCAAAGACGACCTGTGAAATAGCAAACGCTTTGAAGCGCCACGTTCATTTTTTTTTTTTTAAAATAAGGATTGGTCGTCTCTTAAAGAGACGACATATTTGGCGGGATCTCGAAAAATCCTGCTTGATCGTCTTTTGAAGAGAAGACAATATTATTCTAAGCAAAAACAAAATAATAAGTATATATTTATAACACAACGCTTTATGGGTTCGAGCAATTATATGGGTGTTTTTTTTCTGTAAAGGACCGCCTGGAGAGTCAAAGGACATGGGTTCGTACTTGTTATCTTGTTTTTGCTTAGAATATTATTGTCTCTCTCCAAAAGATGACCAAACCTTATTTTTAAAGAAAAAATTAATGTGGCGCTTTGCGTTTGCCACTTCACAATAGGTCGTCTCTTGCCTGCTATTTCCAAAACATTATTTTTGAAAATTATTTGGGAAGTAGCATATTTTCGTATACTTTCGAAAATAGCATTATTTAAAAAAAAATCCTAATAAATCCCATTTCAGGTTAATTAAAAAAATTATCAAAGTAATGTAAATTTTTTAAAAAATTACAAAATAAAGTCAAGTAGGTAAATTATTGATAAAAATAGGGTAGGTGTCCGTCAAAGTAAAAAATCACTATACTAAAAGTTATTTAAGTTCCAACACATCATATATAAAGTGGATAGGAAGGATGAATCCGTAGAAATCGCATATATTGCATGCGAACCCATCAACAACACGTGGCTCCAATTTGGTAGCTTGGAGCCACGTGACACATTAATCGTAGCTATTAACCGTGACTTCGCCTAAAATCATGGCAAGAAATCATAGTCATTTGGTGCGTGGTAACTGTAGTCACAACAAATGACTACGATTTCACTACTATACTTCTGAAAATATTTTCTAAACCACGTTACTTTTTGTCATTACATTTTAACAAATCCCATAATTTCCCCTAACCTTTATTATTAGAAAGCCCTAACATTCATTATTTGTTTAATTAGTTAATTAAAATGTAAATATTTGTCATAAATCACTATATAAACGAAATAATCCATTAAAAAAAACTAAATGAATGTAATAGGAAAGCATTCCTATTTATTTTTAGTACAATATTACAAGGATGAGAGATCTCCAACCTCAAGAAAAATAATAGAGTGACTTGAATAAGAAACTTAAAAATCTAAAAAAGCGTAAATAATTTGTACATTTATGAAATATAGATCTTTAAATACTTTTAACAAATTTTCAATATTTTAAGTTTTGTGTAGAGTCTAGGCCTAACAGGGAGTGAAATCATAAATTACATTTATGCACACGTTAAAATGTATTATTAAAAAAATAAATAAAAATGTAGGGATTTAGCTTCATTTTTTTTTTAATTTCTAAATTTACATCCTCCCCAATCTTGGGGTTTTTTTTAATAATGTTTTTTTAAAAACTTATTTTTAAAATAACGTTAGTTTAAATAAAATTAAATAAAAAATGCATTTTTTCAAATTTATTCCAAAAATATTGTTTTTGAAATTATTCTAGCACGTTGTCTCGATCGTCTCTGACCATCAGACGTGGCGCTTTCTTGGTGCCACGTTTGATTTTTTTTTTTTTTTAAATTAAGACAAGAGACGATCATGTGTTGACACGCATTTGTGGGGACGACTATCCGAATATTATTTTTTTAGGGAAAAAATGAAATATTGTTATGTATTATATATTATACAAAGCTATGATTACAAAATAACCATCGGTAGCATAGTCGATCCTTATATAAAATAAAAAAGCTAAATATGACTTATAAATAAATAATAATATATAAAATTGGAACCGGAGTTCAGACCTATAAATAAATAAGCACTACTCTTATATCCTTCCATTCCCAAGTTCAAATTGGAACTGGAGTTCGGACCTATAAATAAATACTAATATATAAAATAAAAAAGACACTATGACTCAAACCTGGGATGGATATGATATATGGTAGCTGTTTCACTACCAATAGTTATTTGGTAATTAAGGTTATTGTATAATGCATAATAATATCTTTTTTTCCTAAAAAACAATGTTCGAATAGTCGTCTTTCCACAAATACATGCCAACACATGATTTAAATAATAAAAAAAATGTGGTGCCAAGAAAGCGCCACATGTGATGATCTGACAATCCAGTGTAGGAATAATTTCAAAGATATTATTTTTAGAATAAATTTGAGAAAATGTATTTTTATTTGATTTTATTTAGACTAGCATTATTTTGAAAATAAGTTAAAAAAAAACATTATTGAAAAAAAAAACCCCAAATCTTTGTCCTCAAATTGTTCGAAAAGCCCTAATTTCACGGGCATTTTTCACCCACAGTCATTTTGCAAGGGATTTTCGTTTGATGGACTCAAATGGCGGGTTAGAACTACAAGAGCTTGGCTATCCTTCTTCACCGCTCCTCCTACTTCCGTCAACTGGTTCTTCACTGTTCTTTGTTCGTTCACCCTCCCATATTTAGCTTTTCTTGATGTTCTTGAAATGAAATAAGTTACTTCATTTGTTTAGTTTTTTTTTATGTTCTTGAAAAGTGATGTCCTGTGCCATCTATCCCATACAATATTTAGAAGTTGCAACTCATAGTACAGTCTTCTGCAACAAATGATGTTAAGGAGGGCGAAGTATTTGATACGAAGGAGTTGAGTTTGAGAATGCATTTAGTTGCAATGCGGCTGAATTTTCAGTTTAAAGTAAAAATGTCGACACCGGAACTATATATACTACGCTGCGTTGATACTAGTTGCACCTGGAGACTTCGAGCTACAAAGCTGAGGGACTGCAATCTGTTCAAGATAAAAAAATACTATAGCATCCATACATGCAACGGTGGAGTTTTGAAACGGGATCATAGGCAAGCCAAGAGTTGCATGGAACCTCGTCCATAATCATCGGATCCTCGTCCATATTCTTCGGATCCTCGTCCATATTCTTCGAATTATCGTCCATAATCTTCGGACATGCTCCATGGTCCGATACTCGTCAGTCTTAGGGACCTCTTCCGGCCTCCGGTCCTCATCCATACTCTTCGGACCTCCATCTGGCATTGGGGCCTCATCAGGCCTTTGATCCGATGGATCATCATCATCGGGCCCACCCCCACGTCCAAAATATTTGGTCGGATCAGGGAATTTACCCTGCACGAAAAGTACGGACCAATAAGCGTTATCTCGGACCCAACTAATCATAATTAATAACTAAGCATACCTAATGTTATATACATATAAAATGCGTACCTTCGACAGTTTCTTCAGGTATCTCTGGATACCTTTCAGGGCGACCCCGAAGCCAGTCAGTGTGGCCTCGAAGCCAGTCAGTGTGGCCTCGATAGCACCAACTCGGTCATCGAGCCTCTTCAACCGTCTACTGATCTTATTTTTTAATTTTTTCCGTTTCGACCTCTTCTGTAGCGCTTCGCCGTCATTTCCACTGGGTCCAGCATCGTCTAATATAGGACCTTGTAATGCATCATCGTCCAATATCTCGGCCTCTTCTACCGGGTCCTCTATGATATTCTTTCCTTGGTCCTTCACCCTTCTTTCCTGAGTACCCCTTTTCCAGATCTGCAGCCTGGTTAGCTACTGCAGCCGGGTTACGTACTGCAGCCGGGGCAAGTACAACAGCTGGGTCAGGTACTGCAGGCGGGTCAGGTACAGCCGGCGGGACAGGTATAGCGCGGGCTTCCGGTGGACACATGATACAGACCATGTGTTCTGCCTCAACATTCGTCGAAACCAAGTATTCCTTAACCTTGGACTGCAAAAAACTTATGATTAGACACAAATGAAAAATTAAATTTGAATCGCACGACCACAAGATAATTACTTACCATCGTGTTATCGAACACGTCTCTCTGCAGAGTAAGAAACCCACGAGCATAAGTGCATGACCACCTAAGGAGTCGAGGAATGGCGTCGTCGCTGAGCCTCGTGGCTACGCACAGACTCAACGTCGATATCGTCTCGTAAGCCCATACCTAGAATCCAGTGAAGTCAAATAAATAATGCATTTAAATAATATATTCGATTATATAGTTGACTTAAAGCTCGCTAACCTGAAATGCGTACGGAAACCCGTAGAGACTATACGTCTCTTGGTGTGTGGGGTCATTTCTCGCCTTCTGTTGGTACTCCGGCAGTTTATCCTTCAGGGCATTCTTCAGGCTCCAAAGTGTTCTTTCGAAAATCAACGAACTCTAGTCATGATTGCAGAACAGCTCCCACCTATCCACAACCCCTAAAAGGGTCGTATCTATAAACTGCTTCCTCTCCTTCCCCATCATGGCAAGCTCAACGAAGTAAACTATGCCAACCTTGACAGTATCCTCATCGTCGTCAAAAACTGCCTCCATAAAAATCTTCTCTAACTCACTACACTTAACCCTGACACTATCCTTAAAGTAACGGCTCGAAGTCGTCTGCCAGGAATATCGTTATCTACCCTAATCATCCTATGACTGAGGCCGGTCATTAGGTCAAACTCCCGCTTACCCAAGGAGACCCTTTTCCCAAACAGGTCGAAACTAATGATGTCCTGCCTAGGCTCTTCAACCTCTCTCAACAATAGATAATGTATTAATGGACCGTTAAAAACTACGTCCATGTCCAAAATGGGACCGAAACAGGTTTGCCTAAACATGTCTAATTGGGTTGGGGTTAACCTACCCTTCAGCCTAGAAGTGGTTTTATCTATATGGACAATGTTAGTCAACGTGACCGGAAACCAGTCATCACGGTTTAGAATTAGTCTCAAATCCATTATATGGCTTATACAAAGGTAAAAAAAAAAAAAAAATTAGATAAAGACTAATGCAAGGAAATTAAAAAAAAACGTTTAGTGCAAACCAACTTAAAAAAGAAAAAAATTCGAAGGGTCTGCATTCTGCCTTCCATCCCGGACCTTATCCCGGAGGCGAAATGGTCCGGGATAAGGTCTGGGATGGAAGGCAGAATGCAGACCCTTCGAATTCGATCCCGGATTCAATCCCGTACTCTATCCTGGACCAAAATCATCCGGGATTGAATACGGGATTGAATCAGAGATTGATTTTTTCCCCAAATTTCTTAGTTCTGCAAGCACAACATGAAAATAACCCTAGTTCTACATGGCTGCTTCAAATAGCGCCGATAATGATATCAGAACAACAAATGTTACTAAAAATTTTGTTATAATCTACCCGACCACTAACCTTGCGATCGATGACTTCGTAGGACGAAACAATGGAAGAGAAAGTCTTGGAAGCGTAAGGTTCGGGATGGATGAATCGTCCAACGTCCGAGATAACGTTCAATCTGGGATGGGGTTTAGGGTTTTAGGACAAAGGAAACGTTCGAGATGGAGTGGAAATTTTCGTTGGGCCAGGAAACGTCCGAGATGGAACAGACAGAGATCTTAGCTCCAAAACTTGAGTATTTGGAAATGGGAACTTTATCGCCTCATGATGATACATTTCCGGAGATTGTGTTGTGTGCGCCTAAGCTGAAAACTGTTAAGTTGGATGAGATTGTACCTTCATTGATCTCTACTGACGATTTTCTCTCTCTGCAAAATGTGGAATTCTCTCTCTATTATTTATACACCGATGAAGATACCAAGCAAGAGGTTGAAGCAAGGCTAGGGGCGTTGTTCAATCTGCTTCTGAAGGCCAACTCAGTAACGCTTGATCCAACTACTGCAGAGGTATATTTCAGAATCTCGTCCTTTCGGTACTTTTTGATTTATGTACTTTCAAAATTTCAATTTAATCCTTATACTTTCAATAATAAGTTTTTATCTTTGTGCTTTTAAGAAAGGATCACTTTAGTCCTTTCATTTTTAATTTTTATCTCATTGTTTCGATCATCATGACACTTTCATTCATTAAATTTTTGAGATAGTACCTATAAATTTGTATTAAGTCTTTCCGTATAAAGTTTGTATTATAATTTTACAAATTGGGACTAAATTGGTCACTTTTTTGAAGTACGTAGACCAAAATGTATGAAAGTACGAAGAAGGTACAAAAATTAACGATTAGAGAGGACGTTAGCAATCAAGGGACCAAAGTAGTATTTTTACTTTGACCACGATTATGTTTTTGCAAGTCCTGTCAAAAAAAAAATTATGTTTTTGACGAGTAAGAAAGGGGAATGAAAAAATAGAGGGAGGAGATTTTCCTTTTCCAAAAGAGTAAATAGTTGTCAAGTTTTCAATATGATGAGATTACTATTACAATAAAATTGAGGATGTTATTACGGTATTAAAGGTATATTAGTAATTGGGTTAGGGAGTTTGGTTATAAACATATTGAGGAGTTAAAGAATGAAGGTAGACGATTGGTTAGTATGGTTTAGGCTTGAGTAAGAATATTCAAGAAAGGGGAGGTCCAAAGTACCTCGAATAATTACTTGGTAGTTATTGTAGTTCTTATACATTTTATATTTCAATGTATTGTTAGTTGTTCGAGTTCTATCAAATTGTTATCATTCGATTATGATAGAGATGGAGTTGTGCGATATTGGTCGTGAAGAGATATATTGAGGATGTTATGCGTCAGGATGGAATGATTGAAGAATGTGTTACAACCTATGAGTTTCAGGACGGTGATGACAAATACTCGGGGGAAAACAGAAGAATAGATTACACCAACAACTCTAGAAAGAAAAAAAAAATCATGATGGAATCGAACCTCTTATTTGGTAAGAGGTTGAAAATACTAAAGCGAGAGAGTACCGAGAAATTAGAGGCACCAAGATGTATGTATCATTCGTTTGTCGAACAGAATTAGAAAGAATAAAAAGTCGATTAAGTGAAAACATAAAAAAAAAAAAAAACGGTTGGAGAACAAAACAAAAGGTCGAGGAAGAAGTTCGTATAATCGTACGAGAGCAAGAGAAGACTATCAAAATGGGTGGAGAAAAAGCATAAAGTTGGGGCGGCAGCGGGGGAAACACCATTGGAGAAGGTATATGGTGGCAATTAAGGGGAGGCGTAAACCTCTAGAATTCGAAGCAGGATCGATGGTTGCTGGTGATCCTATGGTAGAAGGTGAAAACTCGAAGAAGATGAAGGAGGCCTTGAGGAAAATGTGTGTTTTAGGGGCCGTCAATGGTGGTAGGATTACTATTAGGATAGAACTGGGGGATATTACAAGGGTATTAAGACTATATTAGTAATTGGGCTAGGGAGTTTGGTTATAAATAGAGCAAGGCGTAGGGTCGGGCGGTTGGCCTGTGATTAGTCGAGGTGTGTACAAGCTGGTCCGGACACACGAATATAAAAAAAAAAAAAATAGAGCAAGGGGGAAAGAATACTCAAGAGAGAGGAGGGTCCAAATAACTACTCAAGAGAGAGGAGGATCCAAGTACCTCGAATTATTGAGTAGTTATTATAGTTCTTCTATATTTTATATTTCAATATATTGTTAGTTGTTCGCGTTCATCACGGTGATTGTCAGTCCTTTTTTTAATACTAGCAATGTATAGCGGTTAAATAGGACAGTTTTTGCTCGAGATCTAGTACTGTTTTTATCATGTGAGAATCAGAAATAATTCCTCTTTACCTACTTCTATCGATGGGAGGAAATAATCGGTTGTATTCAACTAGAAAACAGTAAGATTCCTAGTTAGAATGTAGGTAAATATTCTAAAATATTTATACTTATTATTCTTTTGTTACTTGTTTCACTCTTTGGTTACAGTTGCTTTCGAAGAATCTTCCTTCTTCAATGGGAGACGAAGCTTTTATGTTAAATAAATTGCGTAATTTTATGTTGAAGGAATCCAAGTATACCCTTACACTGCCAAATCATATGTTGTGTCATTTGCTAGAGAGCCCTCCTCAAGAGGCATGGAACATTCAGGAGCTTTGTCAAAGATCTGGAGCGTCTTTGAAATAGGGTGAGGTTGGAAAAATTTCAAGTACTATGGGACTACCGCAGTACTTTTATGAATGGAGTTGGTTTAAATTTTAGTTTAATGAAACTTGTATGTTGATTAATTTTCACTTTGTGTTATCTTTTTTTTTTTCTTTTAGTATAATGTATGAGTTGGATATTCAAACTAAAATTGGTATCTGTACCTTACAAATGTGAAATTCTCCCACTGTCTCCGTGCATGCAATCGGTTTGCACATGAACTGGTGAGGCTGGCCGTTGATGATGGGTTTTCTGGTGCGTGGATTGAAGAGGTGCCTCCTCTTCAATCGATCTGGGTGGCAGAGTCCATAGGAGTTGGACTGTGTTAAGTTGATTTCTGTTTTCTTTGCTGTCCCCTGTAGTTCCTGTCAAAAGAGAAAACAAAAGAAAAGAAAAAAAAAAAAAAAGAAGAAACCTAGTTGAGTTAAAGTACAGTTGATTTTGTTCCATCTTATTTATTTTGTCAACTTTTTTACTCTATAAATAACGGTATGGTTGGACTTTCAACTCAACTCATCCCGAGGAAATTGAGGTATTTGTTTTTTATATTGGTTGGTTCTCTGATTTTTCTCATTTTTGACTTCCTAGGGTTTTTTTTTTTTTCACAATCTCTAGGGATGTTCACGGGTTGGGGGTGTCTTGGGACCAATCCGAATTTTCGGATTGGAAATTCAACCTAACCCAATAAAATTTGGGTTGGGTTGTTGGGTTTTTTTTTTTCTTTTAAATTGATTAATCTTCTTCTCCTCCTCCTTCTGTTCCCAAAAGGAAAAAAAAACAAACAGAATTCTTCTGCTTCTTCTTCTGCTTCTTCTTCCAAATAAACAAAAAAAACAAACAAACAGAGAGCAAAAGATATAAATTGGTCAGATTTCCCAAGTTTCCAAGACCCAATGGAATAGGACCAAGAACGAAGACCAAGCACTTGCAGATCAGGTTGAACCTTTTCGTGCCTTGTCTCGGCAAACAATCCCAATAATCCCTCCCAATCCAAATCACCTCTAGCACAGGCATTTATCACGATGGCGGCGATAGATGGTGCGGCGGCGGGAGGAGAGATTTCAAGCTTGATGGATAAAAATCGAGGAGAAGGTGAAACCTAATAGAAATAGATAGATGGTGCGGCGGCGGGAGGAGAGATTTCAAGCTTGATGGATAAAAATCGAGGAGAAGGTGAAACCTAATAGAAATAGATAGTTGAGATTAAATGAAAATAGATGGCTGAGATTGAAGAAGATTTTGATTAATAATAATAATAATAATAATTATTATTATTATTATTATTATATATATATATAATATTACTAATATATATATATTTAAAAAAAATAGAATGTCGGGTCGGGTCAGGTCAACCCGAAATTTTCAAGGGTCAACCCGAGACCCGAGCCAACCTAGTCGGGTTGGGATTTTTCCAACCCAACCCAACCCATGTCGGATTTTTTGAACACCCTGCAGTCTCATACACTTTCTCACATTTGGTTGTAGCCGGTTTTAGACAACTCGTCCCATTCTTTGAAAGAGACATTATGGAGCCTCCATTGAAGTTTTCTTTTTTTTTTTTTTCTTGCTTTTCTGTAGTTGAACACAACTTGTACACTTATTTTACATTCATCATGAGTATATACTTTGAAACTTTTGGTTGTTTGTTTACTCGATTAAAATTAGTTTAGTATTGTATTAATATGTTGGTGAAGGGTGAGGTATGTTTTTCATTTTCGTATTAATTGAAATTAACATGAAATTCATCTTCCATTTCTTATGTTGAAATAGGCTATCATAATTAATTTCAAAGCAATGTGACCCACTTCAATTTCGTGGTTTAAAAATAATACTTTTGCTAAAATGATTTTTATAATTCTTATCAATAGAAACAAGTTCTAACTTATTATCAATAGTATGAATATTTTTCTGTAGAGTATAATTATATTTATTTTTTATGACCAAATTCTAAAAATCGAATTTTCTCTCAAATAATATTTTCCTATCAAATAGAATCTCAAAACAGTAAGGAATATTAAATTCTATAACATTAAGAAAGAAATAAAAAAAGTCAGAAATTTTGATATTGGGAACTCTAATGTAGTCAATGGAACCACCTGTGGGTGGTAGTATAGTTTCCTTGTGGTCGAATGTGGATACTCCTCTCCGGTTCGAGTCCTACAGGGCATGTAGTTAAGGTTTCCCCCGATTTCCTCCCCTCCCTCAAATTTTGGGACGAGTCTTGCAATGTTGGTTATAGTAGTGATGTGATAATGAAAATCCTTGTGGGATAATAAAAGGTTAGAAAATTTTGAATTGCCATAATATGTATAAACAAAGGTTAAAATTGTTTAATTTTCGGTCTAAATATCTTCAATTAACATTAAATTTGCTGCCAAAAAAAAGAAAAAACAATAAATTTGAAATATGGTTTCAAAAATGGTTATGTTAAATTATAAAACTATATTTTTAAGATGAATAATATCTTTAAATAAGCATGAATTTCAAACATGGTTTTAAGAACGGTTTGGTACAATTAGAAATCAATTTTTTAACTTTGATAATATTTGATAATGAAAATTTGAAAAGAATTAAGATTTATTTTTGGGTTTAAAGAGGATCAGTGAACATGAATTTCAAACGTGGTTTTTAACATGGTTCGATGAAATTAAACTTGCATGTTTTAACTTTAATAATATTTTATAGTAAAAAACACCAAAATAAAAAAATAAAAAATAAAAAATCGTCTAAAGATTGTTAACAAATATTAATTTAAAAAATAGTTTTAAGCATAGTTTGCCCATATTAGAAATTTCTGCTTTCAAGTTTCATAATAGGTTCATCCAACATCTATGACGACATTGTTTCCAATAGTTCGTTCTTTCTGTATGTGACTGTTTATGGCTAGGCTTAAAAGTTTGGCAAGATGGAGGCAAACCCAAAAAGTGAAAAGAGATCAAAAGAAGTAAGGTTTAAAAGGAAAAAAACAAGAAAAATCTGAATTTTTGGTTTGGAATTAGAACCAACTAGAGCGCATAAGATATTATAAAATCCTAGATAGGTGACCATATAGTTTGAACTCATTCTATCGAAGTCCTTTGCTATTTACATTGATCTTCATTGGCCACTTGGGTCATCCCATGATGGTATAGAACTTCATACATGAAATTATCAGGAAGTGGAGAAATTTCATAATCTTGTTCAATTGCTTCCCAATAATCACAACTCTCCATATAGGCTTGTATTGTGATTGCCCATGATAGTTTTCACTATCAAACATAAGTGGAGCCAGTGAAGAAATATTGCTTGATCCTAACTCCATTGGACAAAACTCTCAAAGGTGTATCACTTAGTTTCTCTTGGGAATATTTCACTAATCCTCACTCACATATCCGTTAAGAATTTAAGGCTCTGATACTACTGTAATTCTTATTATCGAGAGAGAAAGTGGGGAAGTGTTAGTTTCATTCAATGATGCTACATATTTATACACACTCTAAGTCTAAAAATAGACTCAACTAATTCCACATAAAAAAGCAACTACTCTACTAGCCATAAGAATAGCAACCTCCCTAATTGACTTTACTATAACAAAAAATAACCCTAACAACTTCCTAGAAACTAGGACTTGGACTAGACAAATTCAAAAACTAAAAGAATCAAACTTGCAATTTGAGTTAACTTACAATTTTACCTATGCTAGGAGAGAATTCATAAGGGAGTAATGATTAGTTACCTTTGTGGGAACACGTATGCATGGACCCCAATTTGTAATAGAGTAGATTTGATAGTAATCTATAAAGTAGGAGGAGGAGAGCAACCAACCTTTGAGGAGACTGATCTTTAGATTTATATTTGCTATTATCCTATTATTTTAGAATTGCTTTCATGTTCTTTTTGGAGTATTGACTCTTTATATTGAAAGTCTTATAATGTTTCAATCTTATTTCACTTTTATATGTTATATTATATCTTATATCTGTTATAACTTCTTTATTTCTTTATATATTTACATATATATTCTTATGTATTTTTATGCAGTGTGCCTCGTGAAAAAAAGCCAACGTAAGCTCTAGAGTGCGCTTTAGTGCTCAAGCTTTAAAAAACACTGATTAAGGCACACCAAAAGTAAGAAGATGGATAATCAAGTCGGAGTTGTTGAGAGTCCTTTGGGATTGCTTGCCCATTGGTTGAAGAGTAAGTGAAAAAACTATCGAGGATAGAGAAGACGATGGCAAGGGAATCAGTTTTATAAGGTTTGAAGTGCAACTCTGAGAAAGCAGGAAGAATCAAAGAGGACAGTGACAAAGCTGTGAATGGAGATAGAGAGGAAATGTCACATTGGTCACTTGTCAAGGGAGATGTAAAATTACAGAGGGATATTTAAAAATCAATGGACAGATGTTTCGAGTCCAGAAAAGATGAACAATAAATTTGGAGTATAGAACAATGAAAGAATGAGAATATAATTGAAATGAACACTGATTAAATGCAATAAACATCGTCGATGGCCTTCACTAACCTGAAATTAATCGATGAAAATAGCCCTCAATCGCCGGCGCACTGTACTTGGACTCACGAAATCGAAGGTGCTTCGTTTACTGAGAATGAATGCTCCAAAAACTCTGCCCAACGGAGGTAGGCGGTCGGAATAGTAGACGAAAGATGGAGGGGCAACGAGAAATCTGCGAGGTGAGTTGAAGATGTGTTGACGAATTGCAGTTGGAACGAGATTGAGTGTGGGCGAGAGAAGATGGAAAAGAAGAAGGAAGTTTAAAATTGGGTCTATTCGTATAGATAGGCATGAACGATCATTTGGAAATTGAGATGACGTCAGCAAAAGATTAGAAAACATTAGTTTTGAAAAAGATGATTAAAAAACAATCCTACCCTAGTAGAGGGTTATTAAGCCCAAAATTCCCCAAATTTAAGTCAGTTCTAGGAGGTGTATATTGTTATATGGGATTTTGGACGGAATAGGCATTTTACCAAGTCATTATTGTTTTTTAATCACTATTTTCAAAACCCTCATTATCCCTCCACTAATATTTTAGATTTCCCTCCCTTATTTCCTCTTTCTACCCCATCTCCCTTTTTTCCATATTTTTTTTTCCTTTCCTCTTCCTTGTTTTCTCATTCTTCTCTCTTTCTCTATTCCGCTCTCTTTCTCTCTTCCGCAACCATGAGTTTTTTCTTCTTTAAATTACTTACCACAAAAAGCAATTTACTCTAAAAAAATCCAAAATCTCTCCGCTTTTTTTTAACCAGTAGTCTTCATGATTCTTGTGACCTACAGCAATCGCCGGCGGATGCATCAAAGCCGACGAGGGAGGTCGTTCGATGGGGAAGGAGATAGAGAGAGAGAGTTGAGCGAGAGAGACACGAGCGAGAGAGACATGGGCGAGAGAGAGAGATGAGTGAGCGAGAGATGAGTGAGAGAGAGAGTTTGAATTCCCGTATCTTACTTTGAGGGGGAAAAAAGAAAAAATTTCCTCTCAAATCCATATGCCATTATTTAAATTTTTTTTATTTGATAGTATCTAAAAATAGGATTTTTAATGAGATTGTTTTTTGATAATATCTAAAAATTAATTTTGATTTATCAATTCAATATCATTAAACAAATTTATAAGGGGAGTAATTTCAAATGTTTTGAAATAAAATACAATTTACCTACAAAATAATAATAGTAATAATAATAAAATTTTGAATGAACATTTATCAATTCAATATAATTAAAAAAATTTATAAGGTGAATAATTTCAAATGTTTTGAAATAAAATGTCGTTTACCTACAAAATAATATTAGTAATAATAATAAAATTTAGTTAATTTAAATGAAATCATAAATAAGATTAAATCGATCCGATCTAAATAAATTTTGAAATAGTTTGGTCAAATTCAAAATAAAAATAATTAACAAATAATCATTAAAGATTTTTTTAATTGAAAATTTTAGAACTGGATCCCTCCTCAATCTCTTAAGTTGGTAAGGAACGATAAGTATTCAAATTTAATTTGTTTCCTGAAATCTCTTCTCAATCTACTTAAATCTCTCATTTAATGTAGTTTTTAGTTATGATTGGATTTCAAATCTAACCACCCAATTTCGCTTTCCCTTACTATATATATTTTGGCGAGAGAGACCGAACGAGACGAGAGAGAGAGACCGAGTGAGACTGAGAGATCGAGAGAGACCGAGCGAGTGATAGAAGAGAGAGACTGAAAAATCAGTGATAGATCTAGAGCAAGATTTGGAAGATCTGAAACTGAATAACTAAGAAAGAGAAGAAGAAGAGAGATAGTGGGGGCGATTGTAAAATAGGTGTTTGGGAGGGGTGAGAAGAAATAAAAATGGTGGTAAAAGAGGGGTAGAGACGGAAGAAAAATTTAATGAAGGGACAATGAAGGTCATTTAGTGTTTAGATGCTATCAGTCAATAACTAGAAAACATATGTTTTAAAAAATGGTGATTAGAAAACAATACTGGCTTTTTAAATGTCTATCCAGTCCAAAAACTCTTGTTATATTGGATGTTAATTTTTTCAGGAAAATTTGACCGAATAAGCCTTCTCCACACTCTCTCTATCTTTCTTCCTCGTGCCCCCCCCCCCCCCCCCCAATTTTTTTTTTTTTTCAAATCTCTCATTTCTCTTCTTTCATCAATTTCTTATTTCTTCCTATCATATTTTACCAGATCTCTTTCCATCCATTTCTTTTTTCTAATTACTATTATTTCATTTATTCTTTACTCACCACAAAAAGCAATTTACTCTAAAAAAAATCCTAAATCTTTCGACTTTTTTTATTAAACCAGCAGACTCCATGATTCTCATGGCCTTCAGCAATCGACAACGAGTGATGAATCAAAGCCGACAAGGGAGGTCGTTCGCCGAAGAAAAAGACTTTCTTCCTCTCGATCGCTCGCTCTCGATCGATCTCTCTCGGTCTATCTCGGTCTCTCTCTCGATCTCTCTCTCTCGGTCTCTCTCTCCCGGTCTCTATCTCTCGATCTCGTATGCTCTCTCTCTCTCTCTGCTTGGTCTCTCCCTCCACGTTTTTTTTTGTAATTAGATTTTAAATTTATACTTTCATTTGATTAAAATTTAAATTAAGAGGGGGAAAACAAAATTGAGGGGTTATTAAAACTACACGAGACATTTAAGGAGTTTGAAGAGAGAATTTAGAAAACAAATTTAAATACTTACAATTCCTTACGAAACTTAAAAGAGATATTTAGATTTCGTTTCTCACAATTCCAGTTTTCAAAATTTTTAATTAAGAAAAATATTTAATGATTATTTGTTAATTATTTTGATTTTGAATTTGACCAAATTGTTGCAAAATTTATTTAGATCTGATCGATTTAATCTTGTTTATGATTTCATTTAAATTAACTAAATTTTATTATTATTACTATTATTATTTTGTAGATAAACGACATTTTATTTCAAAACATTTGAAATGATTCACCTTATAATTTGTTTAATGATATTAAATTGATAAACATTATATTCAAAATTAATTTTTAAATACTATAAAAAAAATAATCTCATTAAAAATTCTATTTTTGATACTATCAAATAAAAAATTTTAAATAATGACATATGAATTTGGGAGTAAAATACTCAAAATAAGATACCGGAATTCTCGCTCAACTTTCTCTCCCTCGCTCAACTCTCTCTCTCGCTCAACTTGCTCTCCATCGTAAGCCAAACTTCCTTTTCCCTCTCTTCCTAAGTCTTTTTCTTCGGCGAATGCCCCCTTTGTGCATCCGTCGTCACCGATAAAAAAATATAGAGAGAGAAAAAGTTGAAGACGGAGAAAAAGAAATAATAATGAAAGAGAGAAAAATGAAAATGAGATAAATAGAGAAGAGTGGAAGAAGGTAAATACATCACCTAAAAAACTTTTGTTACGAGAAGGATGATTAAAAAACAAAAAAATATCGTGGAGAATGGTTATTCCGTCAAATTTCACATCTTTTAACATCCGCTGCCGAAAGTTTTTCTTTTCCACCCAACCCCGAGCCAGCACGATCGCCATGGATGCTCACTCCCTCCCTTGAAATTCTACGGTCTCACGCTGCCGCTGACGCCGCTCTCAGTGCCGCCCATCTCGCCGTAGCTGCCCTGCAACGCCTCATCTTCCTCGCTAATACTTTTTCTTTCTCTAAGGTAATCTTTCAAGTTGAAACAAATTTTCTCGACATAATTTTGTCTTCTCTCGCTGAACACGGAACCATTGAATGATTAATGTTGTGTTTGGAACTACGTGTTGAATGACCGAGATAGATATTTGTAGTTAATAAAAAATTGAGCATGGATTTGTTGCATCTTCTTGAGTGGTCTTCGGTAATATGGGTTTCTTCTTTTTACAGTGGGTGCTTATCTATATATTCCACAGGCAATTTTCAACTTATCGTTCCGAGCAAGTTTTGCTTTTGCTGGCTAATTCATTTAACCATTTTCTATTTTGTGAGTGACAGAATATTACTTCTCTTCCATTTTCCATATTCTTCTGTATTCCAATTTTAGTTTCTGTTCCTTGCAGCTTTTTCTTTTGCTGGCCCTTTGAGTGGACTTAAATTGGCCCCTATGGTATTTGGCAAGTCTGCCTGCAAAGGTGGCTAACTTTTCCAATTACTTCATGTAATTTCTTGGTCATCGGGTCACATGTCAAAGTGCACCACAAAAGTTTTGAATTTGATATAAGTTTCTTATTTAGACTCTAATGGATTCTTACTCTGCTCGATTGTTCCAAAGTGCCAGTTTTTGACCTTGCTTGATATATGCCTTTGATAGGATTGCTATTGGGACAAAATTGGGGATATTGTTAGGGTATTAAGAGTATATTAGTAATTAGTTTGAGAAATTGTTAGGAGATTTGTTATACATAGAGTGGGTGGGAAAAGATTTGAGGTAGGCAATTGTTAGTGTGATTTAGGCTCGAGTAAGAATACTCAACAGGAGGGTCCAAGTACCTCGAATTACTTGGGATTCATTGTATTGTTCTATCTTTTATATGTCAATATATTTCTAGTTGTTCAAGTTCTATCAGCCTTATGAGCAACCGATTCCTTATTCCACGTAGTGTTACCCATTACCATATCTCATGCCTTCAAAATCTGTGTTTTGATGTTCTTTTCTGTTATCCCATTACATTTTTTCTATGATAAAAATATCTTCTCTTATCCCTCTGCCATAAATTGATTTTCTTAGCCAACCAACGAACCATTTAGTATAAGCCTTTTAAAGTGGTTGAACAAGTTACAGGAAGGGATCATGTGTTCAATCATTTTTAGTGTCCCTGAAGCTGGTTTCAACTCATCCTAAAATCAGTATGATTGGCGTTGGACTAACTGAGTTAGTGTCAAACATACAAAATTGTGGAGATAGTACCACAACCTATAATGTGTGTTTGAGCACGTGTATCTCTGTTTTATTTTTAGTAGACATTTTACGGGATCTCTCTTTTTTATGGTCATGATAATGATGATCAACTTGTCGAAATTGCCGAGGTAATCGTAATATGCACCTAGCACAGTGAGGATGCTTAACTAGTATCATCATAATTGCTGGAAAAAATATTTCTTAACTAATATGTTTCATGTTCTGTCTGATTTTCATGTTTAAATTTCTCTATACAAGTTTAAGATGCTCCAAGTATGCAGTAAAAGCCTTGACATTGTATTATTTTTAGTTTTCCGTATTTTGTTCATAGTTTTTTGTACGAGTAATTTTATTGAATTTTGTTTTGTTTTGTGTGTGCTTATTCTTCTAAGAGATTGATTACGTAATTAAAGTTGTATGATTGTCAATCTATTCAAAGGCCACGTGTCATTTATCTCCTTAGACATACCAAATTTCATTGTTCTGGAAGGTGATTAATTATATATGAAAATTTTATGGGTACTGGAAGGTGATTATATGATTTTCTATAGTGGAGAATTATGTATAATTTTGATGCAGCTTTATGTTATTCTGTTTGATCTATTGTAGTACTAATGGTTTTCTCGACCATTATCACTAAGTCTTATCACATTCGATGTTGTGGTTATTATGAGTATTGCAGTAAGAAAAAGTTGATAATGTTCGATAAGGTTCATGAATAGACGTATTTGTATGTCTATAATGAGATGTTTGATGTTCCACTACTATTTATTATAAAGTTGTTAATGTAACTTTTATATCTTGAACACTTTTTGGAATATGTTCCTCAACACAACTACAACGGGTGAGACGTTGAAGAATTTTGTACTAAAATTGAAGTCTTACTAGTACTTTTATCCTCTGTTTTCTGTTTTCATTAAACACCATAGTATAAAATACCAAAATTTAGACCAAGCGAAAGTACTTGAGAATACCAAAAACCCATCTTCTAATATGGAAATGCACAATAATTATAAGAGGTATGAAACTAATTTGACTGTTCTTGAGAATGTACTTGAAAAACTACAACCATGAACCAAGGAGTAGTTTTGGTATGCTGAAGGAGTTGGTTGCTTCAATTTGAAAAACACAGATGCGCAGAGTACATGTATGTATGAACACGTTCAATTTAGTCAGGACATGTTGTTATGGATTATTTCTTTTTCAATTTTCAGCTTTTAAATTTGTTTATTTTTCTCTCTCTTAATTTCTATCTTGTAGCTGAGGTATGGATATCTATCTTTCAAAATATGTATTTTCCCTTATTTTAGTCATTTAATATGATACCAAATTTGGCTATCTACTGTTGACGCATAGTTCTATAATTATAGACTAAAACTGTACAGTTTTCTGTGTGTGTGATACAAGATAATAACTTTTCTGATGATAAACCTTCATGAGATAGTAGCAGGAATTTGGTTTTGTGGAAGCTGAAGAAAACAAAGGAGGTGGACGAAAGATAGTAAATGGTTAAATTACAAGTTTAGTTCGTAAACTTTCAAAGTTGTCTTTAATAGGTCTCTAAACTTTTAAAAGTGTCTAATAGATCCCAAGTATCTAATAAGTCCCTTCATGTTCAATATTGTGTGTCTAGCAAGTCCTTAAGCTTTCAATTTTGTATCTAATAAGTCCTTGAATTTTCAATTCTGTGTCTAATAGGTCCCTAGCCTTTTTGACATTTTATAACATTGAATCTTGTTCTATATAGACCCTTAACTTTCAATTCTTTGTCTAGTAGGTCCATAAATTTTAAACATGTTTTATAGGTCAGGGGCTATTAGATACAAATTTAAAAGTTTAAAAGCATACTAGACACTTTTAAAGTTCAGGACTTATTAGATATAAAATTGAAAGCTTAAGGACCTAATAGATACTTTTTAAAGTTTAGAGACCTATTAGACAATACTTTGCTTCCTATTTTTCTTTGATGATCTCTCTTGTAACAACACTAGTTTGAGGCTCCATGATGATTAGCCTTCCTTACTCAACGTTGATTTTTGTTGTTAACACATTTTGCTGGTAATTTGATGTTGTTAATTCTTGGATGGCTCTATATATATTAGTTACATGAGTGTTGATTGTTTAGCCTTCCTTACTCAACGTTGATTTTTGTTGTTAACACATTTTGCTGGTAATTTGATGTTGTTAATTCTTGGATGGCTCTATATATATTAGTTACATAAGTGTTGATTGTTTGTTATCTATCGCCTTGCATTCTATTTTGTAGGACCTGCTAGATGTTATTGACAAATTTGAAATAAACCTTTTGCAAAATCACAATATACCCAGTCCTCACGAAATTGAGTATATTTCACCCAAAAGCCCAACACAATGGCTGATTATCACTTTGTGTACAAAGACGTTGAAGGAGCCTCCACTCAGTGGGATGACGTTCAGAGAAAGCTAGGAAACCTACCTCCAAAGCCTGCTCCATTCAAGCCCCCAGCCTTCACGCCTGCCCAAGATGGGGCGTCTGTCCCCAAAGACAAGTCTTGGATCGACCAGAAGACTGAGGAGGAGCTCGAAGACCTTGAGGACGATCTAGATCTCGATGACGACAACTTCCTTGAAGAGTATAGGTTGGTTTTCTCTTCATTAATTTATATTCGTGTTCGGTTGTTGCTTTTTTGTAATTTAATTATTGAAAAGTAATTAAATTAGTAAAATTGACCTCAGTTGATGCCCGATTGGTCTATTTGATGGCCAGAAGGAAATCAGATGACATTGGTTGATTCATTAATTGAAGGAAATCTTAATTTGCTTATCACCATCTTGATTATTAGTTAATTAATTACCTAATTTGTCTTCTTCATCGAATTTCTCACTGTAAGCCACATACTTTGGGATTCTTTAACAAAAGAATTACAAAATCTCTGAATTTGATGGAACCTTATTTTCGGATAGGAAAAGGAGGTTGGAGGAGATTAGAGAAGCAGCTAAAATCTCTAAATTTGGATCAATAAATCCAATATCAGGGTCGGATTTTGTGCGAGAGGTTTCACAGGCTCCATCTGATGTTTGGGTCGTTGTTATTCTCTACAAAGAAGGGTACCATCCATATCCTACGCACTGAATGTTTTTATTGTTCTCTATATTCTGATGACTTTACATTTTTGTGTTAACATCCATGTTATGTTATGATCTCATCACAGAATTCAAGAATGCGATGTGTTGATGAATTGTTTGCAAGAACTGGCCGCAAGATATCCAGCCACAAAATTTGTTAAAATAATTTCCACAGATTGCATTCCGAACTACCCAGATTGTAATCTTCCAACTCTGTTAGTATACAACAATGGCGCAGTGAAAGCAAATTACGTGGGTCTTCGAAGTTTTGGCAGAAGATGCACGCCAGAAGGTACATACTTATATCTAACTACGAATGCGTCGTTTGGTTTATCTTTGTGCTCTCTGTAACTTCTTTTCTAATTAGTTAGATTTCATTGCACTAATGTACAGCGATCGTCACGAGATTGGTTAGATATTTGACTGAAAGTTATCACAATAATTTCATCATGGCACAACATTTCACATCATAATGGTTGCATTTGAAATCGTGTTATATGGTTGAGTTCTAACTTTGTAAGCCATCCGATACTTCAACTTTCATTAATTCTAGTGCGTTTATTTGCTGGGTTATGTGAAACGCATGTCTAAGGGAAGTTTTACAGACTCTTGCTAGTGGAGAAATTAATGATTTTTATAACTCAAGTGATAATTCTTCTTCTGAATGGAACTGAATGTCTGTAACATCTACCCTAGAAAACACCACCTTAAACTTTCAGGTTTATCTATTTTAGTCTATGAACTTTTAAAATGTCTATTATAGTTCTTAAACTTTAGGAAACTAAACATTTTGGTTCTTGTACTTTCAAAATGTTAATTTTAGTCATTGTTATATTATTTTGCCACTTGAAATTCTCGAACTCAATACTCGCTCTCAACCTATGTGGTTTGAGTACATGCTGTTTTTAGTACAAGTACATGCTCATAATAACATGTTAATATGCATACTTGAAGTTGTATTCTTAATTTGTTAAATTAAGATAAGGGTAAGGTCAAATTGATCACATTTTTAAAGTTTAGGGACTAAAATAAACATTTAGAATAGTTCAAGGACTAAAACAAAAGTTTCAGGACCAAAATAGAATAATCGCAAAAGTTTAGAGACCAAAATGAGATTTAATTCTAACCCACGAATGCTTCTATCCTATGGTATTTTATTTGATAACCATTGGAGGATGCTTTGAGATGGGAAATTCTTAAAACAATTTATCCTAGATTTTGCCATGCTGTTGACTATATTTGGGTTGTAAGCTCTGTAACATCGTTGGAATGATCTTATAACTTTTGTGGAACCAGCAGATTAGTAAATTCGTGTTTATGGTTTCCAGGTGTTGCACTAGTTCTTTGTCAAGCCGATCCAGTGCTTGATGATGGTCAGTCTGGAAACGATCGATCGAGAACATCCGTGCTTGAAGGAGTACGCAGAAAGATAATCGAGAAAGTAGTGAGAGAGCATGAAGATGAGAATGACGATGGAAATTCGAGTGATTAGATTTGGAATCAGTCACTCTGTTCTATGCTATGCTCTCAGCTGTTTTATTTGGATGTTGAGAAGTGTTTGGTTCTAATTTGTGAGTTTCTACAAATTAGAACCAAAAGTTTTATCATCTAATGAATGTTTTTGTGATGTATGATGTGCCTGAAGTTGACTCACTGCAACTCAAAAGTTTAAAGGACCAAAAATGTATATTCAATAATTTTTTATTGATTTTTTTAATGGTCAGACATCGAAAGTAGTCTTAGCACAGTTTATTGTTCTGGTAGTGCTGCTCGGACCTGGGCGGTGGTGTGGTGTACCTTTACAACTTTACTGGGTATCCTCTCCTGAGCCTTTGGTGCTGCATTCTCTATTCCACAATCAATCCCCTTTCGGGCGTTGAGTAACTTGTCGGTGCTCATGTGCTTCTGAGCTTGGGAGATGAACTCATCGAAGGTGAAACAAGCGTTTTCTCTCCTAGGGTCTGGAGAAATTTCTCGTCTCGTAGTCCAACCATAATGGCGGTCAGTGCAGTGCCATTTGTGTTACCCTTCTACTTTTAAAGTCTCGTTGTTAAAGCTAGCACATCACGTATATGGCGGTGACTGAAGCTCTTAAAGAGGTGATATGGCTACGAGAGTTGGCTAAAGAATTGGGGGAGAATTTAAAAGATCAGTTGGTTGTCTACTGTGACAGTTGGAGATCTGTTTATTTTATCCGGAAACCAAACTTTATCCTGAGGATTAAGCACATTGATGTATAATTTCTCTTCAAAAGAGATATAATTGCTAAATGTTGCTAGATCATTGGTTAATTCCTTTATTGTCTTAGCCATGCTGATATGTTCTTTGTTATTAGCTGGATTTGACTTATATCCAGTAAACTTATTTTTTCCTACAGCTCAGCCTTTTTTTTTTTTGGTGGACAGGATTGGCACATCTATTATGTTATTTTTTATCACTATACGAGTTAGTTAGTGCTAGGACTATCGGAAGATAGAGCGACACCAAAATTTCGAGAGATTGAGCATCGATGCTGTAGAAGAAGCAAAAAGTCGTCTGAGAGATCTACATTTGCATGAGATTGAGTTTGAGGGTATATGTTACTTCTTGTTGGAAATGGTAAGGTCGAAATTGGAACAGCTGAGAAAAAGTCGTCGTGTCATGGGCGGAACCACCGCCTTGAAAGCAAAATCGGGACAACCTTGATGCTAAATTGTTTTATTGTCGGTATGCTCTCCAAAGGTTAACACAACCTCCTACTACCTTAGTAATGAATGGATATTTTTTACATATAGCTATCAGACCATATGGATGATGGTAAGCAAGCAAACAATGAGCAGACATGGTATAAAAATCTATGTGTCCACCCTTGACGCAAAAGCGCTTAGCAAACTCAAATGCACCAGTGTCAAAAAGAAGAGATTTGTGAGTTTCAATTTGAACTCCTAATTTCGAAAATCAACTTCAGCAACTTGGGTATCAGCGATGACAACATCATCACCGAGCACATTGATTGGGACACATCAACTAAAGTGGCTTTTGAACGAGACCTATCGGCTTAGGGGCACGTTGAACAGCCCAAATTAGATTTTTATTTTCCAAAAAATAAAAACCTCCAAAAAACCAAAGTCTTATCCCTTTGTATGCCAAACTCCCTCCAACCTTGCCACTTGTCCTTTGACTCTCATTAAAGAACCATTTGAGGCTAGTTATGTCATTCCCACATTGTCTACCTCCAGCATTTGTTTGCGTATGCGAGTAGGAATATAATCTCACATCGACTGCAATTGGAGAAAATTCTTAGGGACAAACCCCTCTTTTAAACTAACAAGTAGATTTCTTCTTTGTGAGTTGTGAGGGCTTACAGCCTTATACAACAGAAAAAATACAAAAAGTTATAATTGGAAAACTGGCGACACACCAAAAAGAATGGAAGGTGAAGTTCTAGATACCTGTAATCTCTTTGAGGGCAGTTGGAAAGATGTTGCATTTTGAAACACTCTAAGCAACTCACAAAAATTTGCTGTCGGTTTTCGCCAATTTGAGTTATCCCTTCCAAAATTAGAGTCTCCAACTTCTATGTTTACTTTGAATTTTGAAACACACTCCAAAGTGGGTAAAACATTGCTAAAATTGACACTTTTGAGCCATGGTGTACGTAATTCAACCTCAGGAAAAGTTAATTCCTTTGCAAAAGAAACACACAATTATTCGAAATGCTTAAGTTTTGGAGCACAGGCAGCAACACTCTCAAAACGATAGTCAACCAAAACCAAAGATTCCAAATTTGGACAGCCCGATAACATGTTATAACTCCTTTGTATCTTTCCACCATCGATCTCTAAAATTTTCAATGATGGAAGCGTCATGGCTCCCCCATCCATCCACAAGCCCACATTTAAACTTCAGTATTATTGTCTCTTAGACTGATGAACAAGCAGATAAATAGGGCTCTTTTGTTAACGTTTCCGTTTCTTGTTTCTCGTTTTCAATTTTCTAAAGAAATCTAAGCATTTTGCAACCAACTTTGTTTCTGGTTTCCCCTTATTTGGAAATGTTCTCACAATTGTATAAAAGTTTGGAAACAAACCAAATAAGTTTCTTTTTTCTTGTTCCAATTTCCAATTTATTCAAAAACATAAATAAAAAGATTGTTTTATCGTACTTGAATAGGTGGACGTTGGAGCCATGCAATTCATTTTTATTCATTAAAAATGAAGAAACAAAAACAAGAAGCAAAAAGATTAGAGCCCGTTTGGTGACGTTTATGTTTCTTCAATTTTAATAAAAAAAATTGAATTGCATTGCCCCAATACCCCATAAACTCAAGTATGATAAAAAAAATATTTTTATTTATGTTTTGGAATAAATTGGAAAGGAAACAAGAAAGAAGAAATTTGTTTTGGTTGTTTCCAAAATTTCTATACAATTTTGATGAGAATGTTCCAAAAAAAAAAAAACAAGAAACATAGGTTTCTTAAGAAAACTAAAAATGAGAAAGAAGAAACGGTAACGTTACCAAATGTGCCCTTACTAAATGGTTCCGTAGTAATTCTAGTCATAAAAAGAAAAACCCATATCACAGGTATTATTGATGCAAAGTTGTTGAACACCATAGCAGTGTTACTAAGGGACTGTTTGGTTGGAGGTTTAAAAAAAGTAACCTAAAATTAAGATGCATGAGATTAAATTACCTGAAAATAAGATGTCTAGGATTAAAAGAATTGAAAATAATAACTAATTAAATTTAATTACAAAATAAGTAATATAAATTAAATTATTTTAAGTTATTAACTATTTTATATTAACCTTCTAAATTTTAAATTTTAGTTATAATGGCAATTAAGTACAATGGTCCATTGAATAATTAATAATAAATGTTATTTAACTAAAATTCAACATATACATGTTTAGCAAAATGATAGTATAAAGTATTAAAATTAACCAATTTATTAACTTTTTAAAAGAAAAGTTGATTCAATTATTCAACTTACGGTTTTAAAATTTTCTTTTTAAAATTTTGAAGAGATAGAATTAATTTGTTTCTCGATCCTCATTTATGGGTAGAAAAGAAATTCGAGTTTTTGGTAATAGCCAAAATTAAAAGAACAAAAAAATAAATAAATAAAAGAACAAAAGAAAAATGAAAACAAATAATAACAAAGCAAAAAAAAAAATCTGAATCTATGGGTATCAAATAATTTTGAGCTTTCGAAATAACAAAAATTAAAAGAATAAATAAAAAAAATAGAAAAAAACAAAAGAAAAAAAACAAAGTACCGAAAAAACAAATAGCATAGAAAAGGCACAACCAAGGATAAAAAATAGCAATAAAAAAAGGAAAAAATAAAGCACAAAACAAGGGAGGGATCAGTTTTAGGGAGAAAGAGGGGTTATAAGAAGGCAAATTGGGCTTAATAGCGTTTCTCAAACGGTGCTATGGCCCAATAAATCAAATCACCGTTATACCCCTTCACTACTAATTCAGATACATTTTTCATTTGAATTCCAAGAACTTCGGAAGTGTAAAGCAGATCTTGTGGTTGTTTTTTCCACCTTCCTCTATTTTTTCCTTTTTTTCTACAACCATTCCTCATTTGATTTTTTATTCAATTTTTTGTTTCCCGACAAAATCAGAATCGCGTACACACAGGTCCATTCGGTTTTGTCTAAAAATTCATAAACGCATATACATAAGTCTTAAGAGCAGATTTGAAAATAAGTGCAGAAAAAGTTGCTGTCTCGCGTTCACGGTCTCGCTCTTGCTCTGAGTTTCGATCCCACCGGAGGACAATTATAGATGGCAGAAAAGAAAAAGAAGAAGAAGAATGGGAGGCTAAGGAAGATGAGGTGAGAAAGAGATATAAATAAGAGAGAGAAAATGAGTTTTTAGCAGTAAATAAAAGAGAGAGAGAAAAAAGAAGAAGAAAGGGCGGCGGAAGAAGATGAGGAGAGAAAGATAAAATTTTAGGGTTTTTTAGGGAGAAAAAGTGAGTTTTTAGTTTTTTAGTGGGTAAATATGAGAGATAAGACCCCGCTCTCATTCTAAAAATAGTTTTTTCCTTTTTATTTTTTTTCCTCCTTAAAAATCTTATGCTGAACATTTTGTTTTAATTAATAACAAAAAAATTTGATTATTATTATTTTAAGGTAAAGACATTTTATTTAATAAAATTTGAAACTATTCACTTTATACTTTTTATAACGGTAGAATTCATAAAAAGTAATTCAATTAATTAATGATTTAAAAGATTTACCCTCTCATCAAAATTTAACGAAAACGAGAGAGAAGAGAGAGAAAGAGAACGAGAGAGGAGAAAGAGAACAAGAGAGCGAGAGAAGAGCGAGAGAGGAGAGAGAGAGCAACAAAGAGTGCGTGAAAGAGGAATATTTTTAATTTGCTATTACCAATTCAACAAATTAATAAAAATCCTCTCATATATAGCTGAAAAACAAATCCACGTAAATCAACTTAAATGCTGCACATAAATAAATGTATACATATTAAAAAAAAACTGAAACTATTTAGAAATATTTTGTAAAGTTAAAAAAAGTTTCGAAAGATAATTTTGCAAATACTTTTAAATTCGCAAAAAAAAAAAAAACGGACAAATCTCGGACTGAGCCCGAACTAACAGTCCGGGATTTGTCCGGGATTTCACTTTTTTTTTACTCGCTTTTCTCTTCTCTTTCTTTCTCCCTCTCTTTGTTATCGTTTTCTTTCTCTTTTCTCTCATTCTTTTTCTTCAATCTCGTTTGATTTTCTCCATAATCGGGGTATTTTTCAGTTAGAAAAAAATGAAGTTCTTTACATTATACATAACCCAAATAGCAAGAGTGGTATAGAAAAATCTAAAAAATATGTGTTCATTTTAATTTTGAGAAAATTTGAAGAGAGAGAAAGTTTGAAATCCATAAATTGTAAAAATTTTGAAGAAAAAAAAGGAGAAGTTTGAAATCAGTAAAAATGTAATGGAGGGATGGGATAGTAATTTGGAATGGATGGTGATGTCAGCAAATGTTTACAAAATGAGGAGAGGGACCAAATTGGCACATTTCATAATGGGCCTTTAAAAACTGGGGTAATTGGGGTTTTTGACCCCACCAATAGTTCAAACTGGATAAATGAACCCCTTAAAAAAAAACCTAATTTTTGACCTCACCTCTACTTAATTTTGAATCCACCTTTAGTGAAAAGACAAATATACCATTATTTATGATACATTAACTTCCACCCAACCATTTCACCAAACTTTTAAGCTCATATTTTACTTATGTTTTGAGTTTGAAACAATCCAAAATTTTCACACCATCCAAACTCCTCACAGATCACGTTTTTTTTTTAATCCGGGAAAGAAACATTGCCACGTGTTTGATCATTGTCCCCACACTATCTAAAATCGTTGTCCCCACATTTTCACATTTGAAGAGTTAGAGGTACGTTAACATAAAAATTTCTGAAATGATTTGAAATATTTTCCATTCATACATTTTCACTTGGCTTCTTGGAAAAAGAAAAAAAATGCAGTCGGTATCCCGGACCAAGTATTGTTCCGAGATTGAAGCTTCGAGATCCGGGATTGAATGTTCAATCCCGGATCGAAAGATGGTTCGGGAGTGAACCGGGATACATCCCGAACCAATCGAAGCACTGTGGTCCGGGATGTGTCTCGGACCAAGACTGGTCCGGGATATGTCTCAG
Organism: Momordica charantia; assembly: GCF_013281855.1. Lineage (NCBI taxonomy): Eukaryota > Viridiplantae > Streptophyta > Magnoliopsida > Cucurbitales > Cucurbitaceae > Momordica > Momordica charantia. Next base: position 22,024,543 of record NW_028275159.1, on the reverse strand, counting down.
ACAAAGACTGGTCCGCGACGGTCCGGGATGACATGTATTTTTTTATTTTTTTACCACTTTTTTTAGACGATATTCTTATCTCACTTGATTTTATCTATTTGCAAGATGCCTCGTGTTTTCATAACATTTGGTGGAGAATGGAACGATAGTGAAAAAGATTACGTTGGTGGTCGCACGAGAGGATTGACAGTGGATAGTACAACCACGTACAGAGAATTTCTAGGTCACGTGTATAGATTGAGTAATATAAACCCCCTTCAGTTCGATATTATAATTAGACGCGTATATCATTTTAAAACTAAAGTTTGTGTAATGGAGATAACTGATGACGATGACCTGAATTTTTTTTTAACTGGTGAAGATGTTTCTGAATTGCCTATATACATATCTACTACGCCAAAGCAGGTACATGAGAATGAAACGTACATGCCTTCTTTCCCATATCATGTAGGCCAAAACGTGTCCTCGAGTTGTATGCCCACAGCTTGTATTCCCCCATTCCAGAGACCCACAGATTCGGTACATTCATTTCCTTCCTCATCATCGAACCCCTCTTCTTCCCAACAACCACACCCCTTTTACGGGCATTTAGGTCATGATATAGCGGGTTTAACACCATTGGAATCAGATGTTGTTCCATGTAAGCTAGGAGATGGCAGGGTATGTTATTGGAATGTGCCGGGATTATTGAATGATAATCAAGATGAAAGTGATGAATCATATGACACGTTGGGAGAGTCAGAAGAAGGACACTATGATGCAGAATTTGTGAATGATGACTATGACGATGCACTTGATGAAGAGTCTGAGCCCGATGTGGAACAGGTACATGCTGAGATTCGTAGGGATGAAGCAGCCGTTCAACAAATGGGGTGTGATGGTCTCACTGGACAGCCTAATGATGAGAAGTTGCAACTCATGGTACAGTCTTCTGGAACAAATGATGTTAAGGAGGGCGAAGTATTTGATACGAAGAAGGAGTTGAGTTTGAGAATGCATTTAGTTGCAATGCGGCTGAATTTTCAGTTTAAAGTAAAAAAGTCGACACCGAAACTATATATACTACGCTGCGTTGATACTAGTTGCACCTGGAGACTTCGAGCTACAAAGCTGAGGGACTGCAATCGAGCCTCTTCAACCTTCTACTGATCTTATTTTTGAATTTTTTCCGTTTCGACCTCTTCTGTAGGGCTTTGCTGTCATTTCCACTGGGTCCAGCATCGTCTAATGCAGGACCCTGTAATGCAACATCGTCCAATGTCTCGGCCTCTTCTACCGGATCCTCTATGATGTTTTTTCCTTTGTCCTTCACCCTTCTTTCCTCAGCACCCTTTTCCAAATCTGCAGGCGGGTTACGTACTGCAGCCGGGGCAGGTACAACAGCCGGGTCAGGTACTGCAGGCTGGTCAGGTACAGCCAACGGGGTAGGTATAGCGCGGGCTTCCGGTGGACGCATGATACGGACCATGTGTTCTGCCTCAGCATTAGTCGAAACCAAGTATTTCTTAACCTTGGACTGCAAAAAACTTATGATTAGACCCTAATGAAAAAATAAATTTGAATCGCATGGGGTCAAGATAATTACTTACCATCGTGTTATCGAACACATCTCTCTGCAGAGTAAGAAACCCACGAGAATAAGTGCACGACCACCTAAGGAGTCGAGGAATGGCGTCGTCGCTCAGCCTCGTGGCTACGCGCAGACTCAACGTCGATATCGTCTCGTAAGCCCATACCTAGAATCCAGTGAAGTCAAATAAATAATGCATTTAAATAATATATACGATTATATAGTTGACTTAAAGCTCGCTAACCTGAAATGCGTATGGAAACCCGTAGAGACTATAAGTCTCTTGGTGTGTGGGGTCATTTCTCGCCTTCTGTTGGTACGCCGGTAGTTTATCCTTCAGGGCATTCTTCAGGCTCCAAAGTGTTCTTTCGAAAATCAACGAACTCCAGTCGTGATTGCAGAACAGCTCCCACCTATCCACAACCCCTAAAAGGGTCGTATCTATAAACTGCTTCCTCTCCTTCCCCATCATGGCAAGCTCGACGAAGTAAACTATGCCAACCTTGACAGCATCCTCATCATCGTCAAAAACTGCCTCCATAAAAATCTTCTCTAACTCACTACACTTAACCCTGACACTATCCTTAAAGTAACGTGCTCGAAGTCGTCGGCCAGGAATATCGTTATCTACCCTAATCATCCTATGACTGAGGCCGGTGATTAGGTCAAACTCCCGCTTACCAAAGGAGACCCTTTTCCCAAATAGGTCGAAACTAATTATGTCCTGCCTAGGCTCTTCAACCTCTCTCAACAATAGATGATGTATTAATGGACCGTTAAAAACTACGTCCATGTCCAAAATGGGACCGAAACACGTTTGCCTAAACATGTCTAACTGGGTTGGGGTTAACCTACCCTTCAGCCTAGAAGTGGTTTTATCTACATGGGCAAGGTTGGTCAACGTGGCCGGAAACCAGTCATCACGGTTTAGAATTAGTCTCAAATCCATTATATGTCCTATACAAAGGTAAAAAAAAATAATTACATAAAGTAGCAAGGAAATTAAAAAAAAACGTTCAGTGCAGACCAACTTAAAAAAAAAATTTCAAAGTGTCTGCATTCTGCCTTTCATCCCAGACCGTATCCCGGACCATTTCGCCTCCGGGATGAAAGGCAGAAAATGGGGTTTCATTCTCTGCCTTTCATCCCGGACCGAAACGGTCCGGGATAAGGTCCGGGATGGAAGGCAGAATGCATTATGTTGTGAAAGCCTTCCATCCCGGACCTTATCCTGGACTGTTTCGTTCCGGGATGAAAGGCAGAAAATGAAACCCCATTCATCCTGGAACAAAACGGTCCAGGATAAGGTCCGGGATGGAAGGCTTTCACAACATAATGCATTCTGCCTTCCATCCCGAACGTTATCCCGGACCGAAACGGTCCGGGATGAAAGGCAGAGAATGAAACCCCATTTTCTGCCTTTCATCCCGGAGGCGAAATGGTCCGGGTGGTCTGGGATGGAGGCTTACGCAGCCATTTCGAATTCGATCCCGAATTCAATCTCGTATTCGATCCCGGACCAAAATCATCCGGGATTGAATACAGGATTGAATTCGAGATTGATTTTTTCCCCAAATTTCTTAGTCCTGCAAGCACAAAATGAAAATGACCCTAGATCTACATGGCTGCTTCAGATAGCGCCGATAATGAAATCAGAACAACAAACGTTTCTAAAAATTTTGTTATAATCTACCCGACCACTAACCTTGCGATCGATGACTTCGTAGGGCGAAACAATGGAAGAGAAACGTCTGAGATAACTTCGTAAGGTCCGGGATGGATGAATCGTCCAACGTCCTTTGTCCGAGATAACGTTCGAGATGGGTTTTAGGATTTTAGGACAAATGAAACGTTCGAGAAATGGTGAAAATTTTCGTTGGGCCAGGAAACGTCCGAGATGGGGTTTAGGATTTTACTTATTTACTTGGAGGGAGTTCCCTTCATTTTTAAACATGAGGGTACTATGGTAAATTGGCTTGGGGAGAGGTTCAAAATTAAGTAGAGGTGGGGTCAAAAATTAGGTTTTTTTGAAAGGGGTTCATTTATCCAATTTGAACTATTGGTGGGGTCAAAAACCCCAATTTCCCTAAAAAATGCTATAAGAAACCTCGATTTTTAAGAGGGTAAAAAAAGCCTGCCACCTAACGTTAAATGTGTTTTCTCAGATAAATCATTTCAAACCTCCAACCAAACACAAACTTTTTACGTTGCTGGCGGTGGATTTACCCTATACATACGTCTAAGTCGGTTCCCACCCCTCTTCAACCAAACGAGCTCTAAGATGTGTTTGAGAGTGATTTTAAAGGGTTAAAATCATTTTTGTCATTATTAAAGTTACTCCCTTTTTTATTGATCATGTTCGGCAAATAAAAAAATTGGTTTTAAAAAAAGATTAAGGGTGTGCTTGGAAGGGATGATAGGATGCGTGATTTTGAAAAAAAATAAATTTAAGTATAATTGATTTTTTAAAATCATCATCCAAATATCAATCTAAAGTGATTTTAAGATTTCTAATTAAAATCAAAATTTTAATTTGTGAAACATGATAAATGGAAAGGAGAGTGATTTTGACAATAGCAAAAATAATTTTGGCCACCGAAAATTAATCTCAAACGCACCCTAAATCATTTTAAATTGATTTTTAAAGAATTATTTGTATGGTGATTTTAGAAAATCAATTATACTTAGATCTATTTTTTCAAAATTACTAATTCTACCATCACTCTCCAACACGGCTTGATCACCAATGCATCAACTCAGTTTGATTAGGAAATAATATATCTCTAACGCTCATGGGTAAATTGAATTTGAATGAATTTGAAATGAAATTTAAATTACAAATTAAGTGGATTTTTTTAAAAAAAAAAAACTATCATTTTTTTTTTACATTCAACTTGATAAAGGTAACTTTTGATCCGATCAAATTACATTTTAAAATTGAATAAATATTACTATATTTATCTTAAACTTTTGAATTAATGTTACAATTTTTACAGAAAAAATCGTCAATGAATATAGTAATAATTATTATAATATATGTAATTATCTCTCTCGTTTCATTGTCTATCATAAATAACATTGGTAGATGAATATTGAAGGTATTTTTCAAAAGAAACAAAAACAATAAGGATCTCAGAACAAAAATATGAATATGAGGTATATTTGCAACAATGCAAAACGTAAAATGCTTATAATGTTTAGGTGTGGTTAAATATATAATGGTGTTGGGAAAATTTACTCACTATTAATATTTTTCGCTTCTACAGTTCGTCAGTAAAAACTAAGTCATACACAATACTAAGAAAAATAGGGAAAGTATAGAAACGACACAAGCAATTTTATACTGGTTCACTTCAACTATGAGCTACGTTCAGTCTTCTGCGACAACGAGTTCTACTATGATATTGGGATAAATACAATGAACCTCACAAACGTTCTACAAAGATCTCTAGATGCTACAACAATGTCCACTTAGCTTCTAAGCACTACGACAATAGCTACTTAGGAATATGGAATGAAAAACCTCACTAACCTCAAGAGAATGGGTTACCGACAACACACTACAACCCAATCTTCTTCTTTTTCTTCTTTGCCGTTCTTTTTGTGCACCAACACAAGCTGCCACTATTTTTTTTTTTCTTTTGGTTTCTATCACTCACGGCCAGAAAAACCAAACAAAGAAGGCATCCCAATAGGTATATATATGGCAAACTTAGGTTTTAGGCTGGGGATTTTTTGTTCAAGTTTCTTGGTCAAATTACATTCATTGATTTGGCTCCAACTATTTTCCCAACAAATGACTATATTGTTTAATAACATAAAGCAAAATAATATTGGTATGAAAAATAATTAAATATTTGGTGGGGTGAGTATGAGGACTGCAAGAGTCGGAAGTGATTGTGTTTGCCCAAATATTTCGACGGTTTAGGTTTCCGTGACAGAATATTTTAATTGAGCTTTGCTTGCGAAGCAGTGCTGGTGCATTTTTAGTGACTCTTTCTCTCTCCTGTCCCGAATGTTGAAGTATAAATATTTCCGTAATTGTGATTTCTAAGGAGGGTGGCAATGCGTCGTTCATTTGACATAGCCTGGTTTGGGGTCATGATCTTCTCCGACTCGGGCTCCGATGGTGGGTGAGAAGTGGTGAGAATATTCGTATTTATGCTGATAAATGGGTGTCGAATGGTGGGTCTTTTCATGTGCAATCGAGACGGTCCCTTCCTCTTATAGTCGTGTGAGTATTCTTTGTACACCAACTGGTTCTTGGGATAAGGATAAAATTTCCGCTCATGTTGATAACGAGGATGCTATGTTCATATTGGCTGTTCCTCCTACTATAAATTCAGTCCATCGACACATATGGAGTAGTGGGATTCGGGGAGTTTATTCTGTCAAGAGCGGCTATCGGTTGGCTCACTCAACTAATTACAATACATTTAATTTATTCTATATTATTGATAGTAAATAACTTTTATTATAAAAATTATTTAATATTAATAAATAATAAATAATTGAAATAACATGGCATGAAATAGTTTTTTTTATTAGAACAACCCATATTTAATATATAATATATTATTAAATTTCATTATTCCAATTTTAAATTTTGATATATTTTAAAAAATTCTATAGATATTAATTAATATAAATTTATGATATTTTATAATAAAATCATATCAAAGTATAAATGAAAAATAAATAATAAAACTATATAAAAAAACATAAAAATTACTATTGCAAGCTTAATTCGCCGTCTGTGGGGATCGAACCCACGACAACGTGGTCAAAAGCCACGCGCTATGCCTCTGAGCTAAGATGGCTTGATGGTTAATAAATTTTAGTACAATAAATATAATGTATTGTAAGCCATGCTCCAGTTGATAAATTATTAATTTAGATGTCATTTATAAAAACAACTGTTTGAAATATAAGACCCGAAAATTCATAAAGATTTGATTTAGGAAAATTTTGTAAAAGATTTTATTTATTTTGTAAACTAATTTTGCAAGCCTAAAATCTCTCTTTTTATTATATTGAAACATTATCGTATCCAAAGCACATATGTAATTTTCTTTTGCTGGCATCTATATTTGATATATTTATGTAAATATTTATAACTAACACTATATATGATCTTAGGAGAGAAAATTAGAGAATTTTTTTTTGAAAATCTTAATTTTGAGTACATAAAACATTAAATACATCACTTATAATAAGTATTTTCATGAACGATTTTTCAAGTGAAAGTTTATTCAAGGATAAAAATTGTAAACATTGATTCAAATTTAAGGTAAATATTAAAATATTTATTCAAGTTTAAGATAGACTGGGATAAATTGAAAATTCAGCATTTGCAAAAAAAAAAAAAAAAAAACTTGAAAATTCAGGGTAAAAAAAAAAATCATATTTTCAAAAGAAAAAAAAACCGCATTAAATTTGTAATTTAAATTTAAAATATGGCATTAACCTAATTAAATGACTCCTAATCAAAGTGTTGCCTAGGCCTGTTCGTCTTCTGTCCATCTGTCAAGTTTCGCAATCCCCTGTTGCTATTGTGGAGTAATTTGGATTCCCTGTTTTCTCCGGTAGTTGCAGATACGAAGAGAGATTTAGGGTTTATCGGTGTTCATGACATGCGTCCACTGTAAGGAGGGAAGCAATTTCACTAATCAGAGGAAAAACACAAGTTGATGACACCCTTTCATGCATTGATCTAATCAAGTTTAAGCAATATTCGAATTATTTTGTTTGGTTGAAATTATATTTTTCATCTATATGCTTCGTTCTATCGTCAAATTGTTGATTTTTGTACAGATGGATTGTGCTTTCATTATCACAACAGATACCAAAATCTTTTAATAGGCTTTTTAGCCGTAGGGCCTTTTTGGGAAATTTGAATGTGTGACACTCCCCTTATTTTTTTTTTTTACCCATTACATAATTTTTAAAGGTAAAAATGACTGTAGTACCCTATGTTTCAAAATTAACCATCTCTCTCTTTTTTATTAAAAAAACAGCAACTTTCTTTTCCATCCTTATTCCCTCCACAAATCTAAAATCCATTACGAATTTGAAAAGATCAAATTTTTAATTAAAAATTTAATATGGAAAAAATCGAAAATGTACATAATTATATAAGATTTGTCCGAATTTAATTAAAAAAAAAATCAATTTTTGGTTAATATTATATTAAATGTCCGGATTTAATTGACAACAAGAGGACTAGGGGGATAGATGTAAAAAAAAATGAAGGTGCGGAGGATCCCGGTCCAATCCGAGACCGAGATTGTTTAAGGATTTCCATACCTAGAATCCTTTTTATTCTCTTAAGTCCGTGTCAAATTCAGCATTGAGGCAATCCTTGACAAGTCTAATATCTTCTTTCCTTTTTCGAGCTAATAACATATCATCATTGTATTATAGAAAGAATATTGTTATGAGATTGATATGATTTTTAGGAATCGATATGATTTGGGAATCGTTTTGATATGATTTGGGATTTAGCTTATGAATTAGATTTAGTTTAGATTATATTATTCGAATTAGATTTCCTATTCTATTATGATTAGGAATTAATCTTATCATAATAGGAATAAAACATCTCAATTAAAATAATATCTAAAAAACGATTTCATATTAATCTCATAACAGTAGTCTTTTCAATCGGGAATTTTTCAGCTACAGTAAAAGAATTTCTGCGGCTATATCATATACTCTGAAGTTTGAAACTCTTCAGTTACGAGTTCCTCAATTCTCTGTTGGTCTTTCAATGTCGAAAAAGAAGAAGATTGAAGACAGAATCAGCCTTCTCCCAGATTGTCTTCTTTGTCACATTCTCTCCAACATAAACACAAAACAAGTTGTCCAAACTTGTGTTCTCTCAAAACGCTGGAAGACCCTTTGGACTAGTATCCCCACTCTCAACTTCAATTTCAAGTCCTACCCGTTTGAAGAGCCAAGTCTAAATGCTTGTAGATCGAAACAATCATCGTTCAAGAATTTCATCTTCAGAATTCTATCCGAACGCTGTCGCACCAAAATTCAAAAATTGAGCTACACTTCCTCAGGAAATGAAGATGAAGTGGTTTTGGTTGAATTATTGATATGTTTTGCACGACGCCACAATGTTCGGGAACTTTACCTAGACACTTATTACATTAGTGTTTATGACTGGAAATATTGTTTGTCGGCGTGTTCATCACTGACTGTGCTGAAGATGGTGTGTGGGTTTGTGGCTGACTGGGGAGTCTTGACTTTACCATCGTTGAGAATTTTAGAGATCGAAGGGAAGATTGTGAGGATGATGCAGATTACAAAGGAATTAGAATGTTCTCGGGCTGTCCAAACTTAAAATCTTTGGTTTTAATCAATTATCTTTTTGAGAGCGCCACCATTTGTGCTCCAAAACTTGAGAATTTGGTACTATGTTCCGGAAATGAATTAGTTTTTTCAGAAGTTGAACTAACGTGTACATCAAGTCTCAGAAATGTCACGTTTAGCAATATGTTACCTACTGTGAATTCTGCTTTAGAATTCTCGTGCATACAAAAAGTAAATATAGAAGTTCATAACTATCAATTCTCAAGCGGTAACGGTTATTTCTGTCAAAATAAAATAGCAGCTTTCTCCGAGTTGTTCAGAGTTTTTCATAATGCAAGGTCTTTCATATTGCCTTTGACGCCAACACAACAGGTACGAAGAACTTCTTTTGTTCTTTTTATAGGGTTTAAAAAGTGTGTAAACAATGTCAGGCTTTGGTGACGTTGGTTAGGGAAGTAAGTGATTCATGATATATAGATGTTGATAATTATCTCCATTGGTACGAAGCTTTTTGGATGAAACCAAAAGCAAAATCATTATGTCCAAAATGGATACTTGCATACCGTTGTTCTAATCAACTTGTTTGTTTACTGGGTTACCTTGTCAGCTCCTATTTATTCAAAAGGATTATATTTTCCTAATCTGAGACATTTGGAGTTGAAAGCAGAGAGGACGAGCAAGTGGATAGACTTGCCCATCGGTGAATTGGCGTATTTACTAAAACAACCTAAATTAAAAAATTTGGCCATTGTGGATGAGGTAACCATATGTGTGTTTTCTTAAATATTTGTCTGCCTAATATGTTGTTAGATTAGGGAGAAAACTAATTAAATTAGCTAATTTCGATCTTTGTGTCTTAATGTTACATTTTTATGACATGGATTTACAGGACGACGACTATGATAGGACTGTTAAGGATTTTTGATCGATGGGGAAGGGATTGCATGGAGATGTCCCCGTTCTTTATTTTCTTGTTTTTGTGATTTTAGGTGATCTCCTAACCTGGATAATACTTATTTTACTCTTTTATTTTGAATTACAGCTTAAGGATTCCTGGACTCGTTTGATAACATACACTTTCTTTCTAATTTTTAATAAAGAAAAATAGAATTGTATGACTCCCAACTGATAAAATAATATTTTTATTTATGGTTTAGAATAAATTGGAGGGAGGGGAAAAAATAAAACAAAAAACTTGTTTTTGTTGTCTCCAAAGTTTACCATTTTGAAAAACATAAATAACTGTTCAATGCATAGATTTCTTAATTCAAATAGAAAATTAGAAACAATAAAATATTTACAAAGCTTCTTAAGCTCCTTTTTGCTGAAAAGGAGAGCGGAGTTGGCCTGAAGAAGTAAGTGAAGCACATGAGAATGAAGAGAAGATGAAATATTGTGTACCTAAGATTTAATTTTTATTTTATGTATTTTATTTTATTTTATAAAATTGGTTGAATTATTTGATTATGGTAGATATCTTTGTTGATTTTTTCTTTATCATTTTCTAACTTGTATTATTTAAATAAATAAATACATTTAATTTAATTAATTTGGTAAGTGATATTTTAATTTAATTAATAACATATATTGACAAAATTTGATAAAATTATTTGTGAATAGATCTATAATCAATTTATTTGCCTTTTTAAATCTGTGTTATTCTAATAATTAACTTTAATTCAATTATGAAATTACCATCAAGAACTTTTATTAAAATTAATTTATATTATAATTCTTAAATATTTGTTAATATATTTAAATAATGGTATATGATTTGATTTTTGGAGGCCTTTTCCTAGTTAGATAGGGAGATATAATTGAAGGAAAAAAAAGGGAAAAAAACTAATTTTAAAAATTAAAATTATATATTGTAAAAATTCTTGTTTTAAATTAAATTATAAATTTAGTCTATGAATTTTCAAGGTTTGTTTAATATCAAGTTCTTGAACTTTAAAAACTATTTAATAGATTAATAAACTTTCAATTAAGTATCTTACAGGTCCTTGAATTTTGAAAATGTCTCATATTTAATAAGTCTTTAAACTTGTGATTTTATTGAAATTGGACTTTAAAATTTATGTTTAATAGACAACTGATCTATTAGATATTTTTTAAATTTATAAATCTATTAGACACAAGATTGAGGATTGGACCTTATTGCTTGGTGTGATAAAAAAAAGGTGGAAACGGGGACTTAGGTCTGGATGTACTGCGTCAGAGGATAGTGAATTTGGGAGGTGTGTGCACTTTCGTTGGTGATAAACTCTCCATAAGGAAGTTATTTTAGAGGAAAAATGTCTTGGGTAGAGAGAAATTTCACAAAGAAGCTCAATTTACCATTGTTTTAGACTTAATAGGTAAAGGCTCAAAGTATCTTTGCATTGCTAGTTAATGTTGTGACTTTTGCGAAACATTTTCTAACTTTGAATTTCTTGTGGCAGCATTATTGATATTGCAGCATTTGAGCTTAAAATAGAAAAACAAAGAAAGTTGAAAGCAACAGATTTTTATCCAAGAATCACTGCAGTAAAAATGGAGAAAACATATAAAATTTGAGCTGGGTCCCACTTTATCCATTGTGTTGCTCTACAATCGATGATGGATATAAAAATTAACATTTAAGGCTGCCTACAACATTATTCTATTCCATTCTATTCCATCCTTTCACTCCACACAAATCCCTAGAGCACGAAAAGACAAAGACAAAGAAAAGAACCTTGACGAACAAGAGGAAGCATCAAATAAGGAAAGGTTCAGAGTAGGAGTTTACTATTTTATTTTCTTCTTTTTTCTTTTGTATCACTAAGTAAATGAGCTTGAGAGTTCTTCTTTTCTTTTTCTTTGTTATGGCTTTGACTAGCTAAGCTAATGGAGGAAAGATGTTGCTGCTGAGTTAAAGTTTGTTTATATCTTATTGGTTCAATGACGTGCTTGATCGCCATATTGGATGAGTTGTTTCTTAACTTTTGGGAGATTGTAATAGAGAGTGACATTTACTTGTGTTAGATGTACATTTGAATATAGAGTGTGGGTACTTAGGAATAAGACATGCCTAGTATGGCTAAAAATGGAGCTAAAACATTGTTGTTCTGAGTAAAATTTGAATAGCGTGAAATCTAGGCAATCTGAGAAGATGTCGTGTTAGTTTGACGTAATGCTAACATCCTTGTTGCTAGTGCATAATTCACTTGCATTATAGTAAAATATACAACCTCCCCCTTTCTTTTTTCCTTATTGTTTAAACCTTAGCCTCTCATTTGTGATTTGTGATCTCAAGCTAAAACAATGTTATTTCTAGCCCTTCATTTTAAAGATTTATTCGAGTTTACTTATATTGTCACAATTAGTTATACCTCAAGTTATCTTTTATTTGCTTTTCTACTTCTAGAGTAATTAGTGAAGCGTTTAGTAAATCAATCATTGTTGGTTCGATATTTTTATCACTTGCTACGTGATCTGTGTACACTTGCAGTTGAGGAGTGGGAATTAGTGGCAATGGTAATGTGGGCTCTCTGGAATGACAGAAATAATATTTGTAAGGGTAAACAAGTGCCTATACTAACTAAGGTGGATTGGATTTGCAATTACCTTGAAAATTTCAGGAAAATGTCTCCCGAGTGTAATCCAAAAAGGAGGTATGCCCGGGGGATGTCAACCCTAATAGCAGTGATTTATTTGTCCCTTTGAAGGAGCAAATTACTATTAATTATGATGCCTCTTGTAACTTAGGCTCTGGATCCATGGGGGTCGGAGTAACTATCAAGAAGGGGCCCTCCCATTTTGTTTGGGTGATGAATTGGTGTTTTGAAATTGAGTTTACCTCGTTGCATGTGAAGTTTGTTTAACCGTTCAAAAAAGAAAAAAGTACAACATAAGGTAGGAGCAGAAATTTCAACCCGTCATTGATGCCTTAACTAGTTTAATGTTTCGGTCGACAATTTGCGTAGTAACTTATTTAACTCGACACTAGCATCAGTTGACATCTATTTATTAAAATGGAAAAATCTCTCTTTTCTTTTCTCTCTTTTAATGTAAACAAATATAATTGTCGTAGCAAGTTGAAGATATACTACTAAAATTTAAAGGCTACTCAAGCGGGAAGCGGGAAGCATGGATCTTACTAAAATTTGATGGATAGTGGAGAAAATCCAAACATTCAATGATCGAGTAACTTCCATTTCTCACATCAGATAAGAGGCAAACAATATTGCACACGAAATCGCACGCTGAGCATCGCAATAAGAGAAACAATAGCGTGGGAGTCTGTTTACCAGATTGGTTACATTGTTTCGCTAATTTTCATTACTTATGCTCTTAATAAAGTTTGTTTCTTTTGTAAAGAAGAATAATAATAATAATAACATAAAATACTATTCATCGATCAACACCGAAGTATTATTCATTTCTAAATTAGGGATAAAATTAAATTTCTAACCCATTGGAGACAAAAGGGAGAGAGAAAAAAATCCAAACAATTTAGTCCCAATTCTTCTCTTGAAAAGAAAAAAAGAAAAAAGAAAAAAGACTTTCAAAAGAAACCATTAGAAGAGATTTAAATTAGACGATGCATGCCATAGAACTCATAAGGGAAGAACATGAGCTCACAAACGTCTCTACACGAAACTCGCCCATCGAATCTATGAACAATCTCAACTTTTCCACTCCCAAAGTTTAGTTTTGGAAAACAAAGAGAAGGTTTGTGGTAATTCTTCTTGTATATTCCAAAGAGATATTTATCTCTTTAAATAGAGATACATCTTGAGTGAAAAGTACAACATGAAAAGACTAAGCAAACATGTTTAGAGAAATAAGAAACCACCTAACCTCACCTACTGCAATGAATAATGAATGACTATACTTTACCTAAAGTAATTAGAGAGGAATGTCTAACAAGACATAAAGCTACTATCAAGTACAAGATACAAGACCAAGAGCATAAAGGAGAACAGTAGTGTGATTATGTCTTAACAACCCCCCTCAAACGAGACGGGGGAGATAGGCGAAGCCCGAGTTTGTCGTGGAGGCAGTGAAATTAAGTATGAGATAATGGTTTGGTGAGGCAATCTGCAATCTGATTCTTGGACGGAAGATGTCGGATGACAAGTTGATGAGCTAACACTTGATCGTGAATAAAATGAGCATCAATTTCTATATGCTTTGTGCGAGCATGAAACACCGGATTATGAGCAAGGGCAGCAACACTGACATTGTCACACAAAGTTATAGGTGTAGAAGTAAGACCAACCTTTAATTCATGAAGTAGAGAGCGAATCCAGATGAGTTCACATTCTATATGGGATAAAGCACGATATTCAGATTCAGTACTAGATCGAGCAACAACAACTTGTTTCTTGGAGGACCATGAGACAAGAGTATTGCCAAAGTAGACACAATATCCACTAACTAATTTACGATCATCCGGAGATGAGGCCCAGTCTGCGTCAGAGTAGCCTGTGAGAGTAATGGAAGTGGCTGGTTGGATGGAGAGGGGTTGAGGGTCCCCTAAAGATACTGAAGAATCCGCTTAAGAGCTTGCCAGTGAAGGGTAGTAGGAGCCTGAAGAAATTGGCTAAGTTTATTGACAGCGAAGGCAATGTCAGGTTGAGTGTGGAGGAGGTACTGAAGAGAGCCAAGAGAAGTATGGTAGAGACTAGGATCAAGGAGAGGGTCACCATCGTGCATGGATAATTGTTTACCAGCAATCATGGGAGTGGGTGAAAGTTTAATGTGTTGGAGGTTTAGTTTATTTAGGAGATCCTGCACATAGCGAGATTGTGTTAAGATAAGACCAGAATCGGTGTGATGTAATTGAATGCCAAGAAAATAATGAAGGTTCTATGGTCCTTTATGGCCAAAGAGGTTTGAAATTTCTGGATGAAAGTATCAATTAAATTGGAAGTGGAACCAGTGATGATAAGATCATCTACATAAACGAGTACAAAAACTGCACCAAGGGGAGAATGATAAGTGAACAAAGACATGTCAGCCTTAGATTGTACAAAGTGCCAAGCTGTAAGTGCACTGCGAAGTTGATCATACCAAGCTTGTGGGGCTTGTTTGAGCCCATAAAGTGCTTTGGTCAATTTATATACATGGGTAGGTTTATTGGAATAATAAAATTGAGAGGTTGTGGGGTAAAGACATCCTCATGGAGAGTGCCATGTAAAAAAGCATTGGTGACATCAAGCTGTTTGATGGGCCAATGATTGGTGATGGCCAATGTGAGAACGATTCGAATAGAGAATGGTTTGATTACCGGACTGTAAGTTTCACCATAATCAAGTCCAGGCGTTTGTAGGTAGCCTTTAGCAACCAAACGGGCCTTGTATCTTTGAATGTTGCCATCTTCATCCCGCTTGATTTTGTACACCCATTTAGTGCCAACCAAATGTTGGTGTGAAGAGGGAGGGACTAAGGTCTATGTGTGATTTCGTTGAAGGGCAGAAAATTCAGTGTTCATGGCCTCTTGCCAAGCTGGAACTTGACTGCTTCATGAAAATTTGGTGGTTCAGTTTGTGAGTAATCACAGCTAGAGTGAAGTTTGGTTAGTCCACCAAAAAACTGCTTGGGTTTGGTAATTCCTGATTTCCCACAGGTGATCATGGGGTGCTGATTGGAAGGGGCCATAGGTAAGGTGTCGAAGGAATTTGGAGGTGAGGAAGAAGAAATAGGAGAATTTGCAGGTGATGAAATTGTAGATGGTCGGAAAGGTGAGGGATAGATGGTGGGAGAAATAGGAGATGTGCAAGAAGCTTCAAGGTCATTGGTATGAGATGAGGTGGGTAAAGGCAAGTGTTGTGAAGCTATTGAGGGAAGAGGCAGCCAAGATGGTGATGGTGTTGGATAAGCTTCTGTGGTGGAAGTTGAGGGAAACAACTTAGAGTAAAGAAACTCAAGTTCATTAAAGTTGACATGTTTTGAGAGGTAGATTCTTCCGGTATTGCTAAGACATTTGTAGCCTTTATGGCAATCACTATATCCAAGAAATAGGCACTTTTTAGTGTGAAAAGCAAATTTATGTTTGTGATATGGTCGAAGGCATGGATAACATGTGCTGCCAAAGGTGCGAAGTTCTTGGTAGTTTGGGGAGTGCTTGTGATGAATGAAGTATGGTGATTGGTGATTTAACATTGGGGTTGGCATTCGGTTGATTAAGTAGACAGTAGTGTGGAAAGATTCCCACCAAAATTTAAGTGGCATATGTGCTTGAGCTAGTAGTGTTAAGCTTGTCTCAACGAGGTGATGGTGTTTTCGTTCAACACGTCCATTTTTGGCAGATGTATAAGGACAAGATAGCTGAATTTTGATGCCTTGTTCTCTGGCAAAGTGTACCAATGGTTTGAACTCACCGCCACCATCACACCTGATGGTTTTAATGGATTTGTCAAATTGTTTTTCAACTCGAAGTTTAAATGCCTTAAAGACAACAATAGCTTTACTTTTGGATTTTAATGGGTATATCCATGTATATCGACTGTGGTCATCAACAAAGGTAATGTAGTACAAGTAGCCAATGGTGGATGGAAGAGGAGCAGGTCCCCACAAATCAGTATGGATTAAATCAAGTAGATGGGTAACACGAGAAGTAGATAATTGAAAAGGGAGTCCGTGAGATTTCCCAAATTTACAAGCTTCACAAAAGTGCATTTTGTCATTAGCCTTAGTAGAAACAGTACATTGATTCAGAATCTCACTCAAAATACGAGGGGAAGGGTGGCCTAATCTTGTAGAGACCTTGCTCAAGTTTCCCTTGAAGAACCACTGCCTTGGTCTTCTTTTCCTTAACAAAACAAAACAGAGCATAAAATTCAACAATTGCTGAATTTTCTGCTGTTAGCTGATAAATGCTTATGAGATTCTTGGTCATTTTGGGAACTAAAAGAACATTGTGAAGAAGTAACTTTCCACGTTCGATCACTAAATAAGATGAACCAGAATGAGTAATGGGCAATTTGTGACCATTTCCCACAACAATATGATGTGTACCAGTGTACTTACCCTTGATAGAGAGTTGTCCAAGATTGGATGTTACATGGTTGGTAGCACCACTGTCAAAGTACCAAGCCGAATCAGTCAAGGTTTCTGGATAAGCCATCAAAGCAGATGGGTTTTGGTTGGTGTTCAACTGTTTTTCAACAGAGTTGTGGTTGTTGGTGTATTTTCTGGTTTGACAAACCGATAATGACAAGTTACAGTAGAATGTCCCATTTTGCCACAGATTTGGCATATGGGACGATTGTTGGTGAGTGTTTTTGCCTTTATTAGTGTTAGAAAGGTTGGTAGAAGCAAAATTGATGGGAATAGTAGTAGCACCTTTTTGTGCTTGAAGAAAATCTTGTCTTTGTTCAAAAGACAAAAGTTGAAGTTGAATTTCACTCCAAAGTCATATGTTGATTTCGTATAACACATACAATAGGAGTATATTCTTCATCCAATCCACCAATTACATAAGAGATAAAAGAACGCATATCCATGAGACACCCAGCCAATTGAAGATGGTCATGAAACTTTTTCATAGTTGAGAGATATTCACCCATTTTGGTAATACCTTTTCGAGTTTGCTGAAGCATTTGTCGGTTAAAATCCTCTTGGGATCTCGATTGAACTCCAAAATATTCTTGGATAGGAGTCCACAGTATTTTTGCTTCATCATGACCCATGACTTGTGCAACCACTTCAGGTGTCATGGAGTTGTACAGCAAACCGATAAGGAGTTGGCCGCAGCCATCCATATATCAGCTTCAGGATTGGGCAACAAGAGGCCTTTTGGTTCATCCTCTGAAGGTGGGATGATGATTGATTGTTCTGGGCATGGTGTGTTTCAAATAGTAGGAAATTTCCTCTATCAAGTTTGATAGAGGTTACTTGATTCAGCAGGTTTATGAAGATAGGATTTCCAACCGGGGTGTCTTTGGATTTCACAAGGTAGTTTTCTGTTTTGTTTTGTATAGAGGTTGAGATGGCTTGGTTAGGGTTGGTTTTAGGAGTTGTAGCAAAAGATGAAGTTTCTTTGCTAAGGTCAGCCATGATCGAGGAAATGCTTTGATACCAAGTTTAGTTTTGGAAAACAAAGAGAAGGTTTATGATAATTCTTCTTGTATATAGAGATCTATATACATCTTAAGGAGTGAAAAGTACAACATGAAAGACTAAACAAACATGTTTGGAAAAATAAGAAACCACCTAACCTCACCTACTATACTTTACCTAAAGTAATTAAAGAGGAATGACTAACAAGACATAAAGCTACTATCAAGTACAAGATAAAGAACAAGAGCATAAAGGAGAATAGTAGTGTGATTATGTCTTAACACCCAAGATGACAGTTCGCCGTACTGCCGCGGATCGATTGGGATTTCATCTCTCAACCTTACACAAGTATGCTATAGTTCTTCAATTGATCTTTTTTTTTTGTCAAAATGTTGTTCGATTAAGCTTATGGTTTCTATAATTTCTAATTTCAGGTTTGCTTCGTCGTGTCTTTGTTGCGTGGGTTGTTTGGCTACTATCCACCCGTGTCAGCTGCTGTACCCCACCATCGTGAGGTTAGCTTCAAAATTATGGATGTTTTTTTACTTTTTTTTTTTTAAATCGACATTATGGATCTGAATTGAAATTAAATATTGAGGTGTTTGTGTATTTATTATGATGTCATTTGATATTTATTGTGTTGGGATGTTGGTGAAATTGATTTTTATGTGGTTTGTGGGAGTAATAATGGAATGGAAGGGAGTTGGGTCGAATGAAGTTATATATAAGGCAGTTGAAGTTGATTTTTTTTTTTTTTTTGAAATTGTGGTATTGAAGTGGGTGGTATTGAAAACTAAGAAAATTAGTTAACAAAATCTTGTTTTGTTAATTTTAAAAATTTAGCTAGGAATTCAAGTTACGTTTTAGAAATGATTGAGAACTAAGATAGGGTTTAGATTGAACTATTTGAGTAGAGAACGGTTTTAAGCTTATTAGCTTGAAGTTTTTCGGGAGCCTCAAAGCCTAAGCCTTAAACTTTCTTTCTTCACGTGTGAATATTAGTTAAATTCTTTTTAGAAATTGAATTGATTCGGTCCAAACTATTGATTCATGAGAATTTCAGCTTAATTTAGATTGAAACTATATATTTAGATTAGCTTCAAGTTCTTTATTTGTTCATGTGCGAATCTTAATTAATTATTGCAATGGAGTGTAACAAAATTAGTAGTGTGTGTTATTTGGTTCTTATTTAATGCTTTGAACTGTGAGATTTTGCCATAAAACTTAGTTTGGTGATGGATTTTGAAGTGTAGTTTTTGGATATTGATTCTGAAGTTTATGAGTTTGAAATTTGTAAGATGATAAATATGCATGTAATATTTCGTCTTATATTTACATTATTTTTCTATTTCGACCTATTATTAATTACAGTTTGATTTTGTCCATTATTATGTTACAGGATGTCGTCTTCAAATCTTGGACCAGGAAACCGACAGAGTTACACAAGTAATGTCGATAGAATATAAGGCACTCAACCGGAAGAGATTGATCAAGCATCACAGAGTATATATTTAAATAGAAATCCTTTTTTATTCCAAGTTAAACTTAAATATATAAATATCTAATATCTTTCGTGTAGGTTCTGGAATGACTAAAAGAAAAGGTAGACATAACAGTGGAGGGCTGAATGTTGATAAATATGTCCAAGAGCATGGTCTTATAGAAATTCATATCGAAGAAGAGGATGACAAGCCAGTTTTTAGGCATAGTTTGAAAGTGGTCTCTCAAATTGGGGTCTGGGTGCAGTCAATCGTTCCTCTGAACTGTGAACATTGGTCAGATGTCAACCAAGACGATAAAAACAATATCATAAATAGACTTCGAGTAAGTTTCATTTAGTGGCATTTTTAAAATTTTCGTTTATATTGTGATTATCATTAACACGTCGTCTTTTTATTGTTTATTGTTAAAACCAATTCATTCTCGATCTCAATAGTCCAATTGTTTATCGTTATTTGGAGCATGAAATGAGTAGTAGGCATACAGATTTCTGGTACAGGTTGCACAAACACTACATGCAATATTCCCCAGAAGAAGCACGAAATCACAAACATAAAGATATTCCACGAGATGAAGATTGGCATCGCTTATACGATTGCTGGGAAACGAAGAAGTTTGGGGTATGTATTGCAGATATGAATTAATTTTATTCTAATTATTTTCCTACTAACTATTATATATATTTCAGACAATTTCTAAAACAAACACTAGATCTCGAGCGTCTGTACCGTACGATCATACAGTAGGAACGATCGCATTTTTACATCACATAGAAAATATTGTATGTATCTCTTTTCTTGTTATAACTTCAAAAATATTTCACTGCTCATAACTTTGTTTGAATTATGTAGAAAAACAAAGAGAGATGAGAGGTAGATAACATTTAACTTTTCGAAGTAACACACAAAAGAGCGAACAACGAGTGGGTGAGCCCGGTGGCTAGTCAAAAACATGTAGGTAAAACGGCATGCGCTTATTTGATATTTGTATTCTTTTACGTGTACTAATATTATTTATGAACATTGTAGGAACAAATGGTTAAACTCGAAAATGCACTAATGGAAGAAGGTGCATAACCTCCTTCAGCTCGAAAAATCAGTGTTCAAGTACTAGACAAGCGAGGTACACTTGGATGGGGACCACCGACGTTAACGGCTCAGAATGAATGAAGTTCTCAAAGAAATAGAGAGTCAATAATTCAAATCGTTCAATTACAATCTGTTGTAAAAACGCAACAAAGCCTACTTAAATAAGCAATGGCTCAATTAAGTCAGTTGCAAGAAACAATGAACGGGCTAAACAATGCTAGAGAAGGATCGTCACAAGGAGCCAATTCTCAAACGTCGAATGATGCCTGTTATAGGGAGAAATAGAATATCCAGCGAAACGAGAGAGGGCCGAAAGAAGACCAAGAAGTAGGCACGAACCAAGAAAAGAGGCCGGCACATGGCGACCTCCTCGATGCCGAGCAGAAGAAGAAGAGAATAACTGCTCATACCCGATGAGGTCTAGGGCAAAGCAAGTCTACAAGTTCTGGGGCAGGACCTAGAGCAAGCAAATCGACAAGTTCCAGGAGAGATCTTGGATTAGGTAAATCGATAGATTCTAAAATAGGTTCCGAGAGAAACGATCAACAAATCTCATAATGGAGAAAGCAACTTGATGAAGTTCTAAAGCATCCAAAAGACAAACTGGCAGTTGTGAAAAGTCAAGGGAGTGTTTCAACAGAACACAACCCCATTTTTTTGAAAAACTCGAACAACAAAAAGAAAAGGAACCTACGTCGGTCCGAGGTCCACGGAAGGACAAAGCTACTGCAAAGACCTGACAAGCAAACTACATAACTGGTCATGACCCGATCCAGGGCAAAACCAGAATCTAGGGTATGACTGGATCTGTAACGCCCCCAAATTCCAAACAACTCAAATGGGGCACGTTACTAAAACATCTTATTCAACTCAATACAATCAAGAAAATAACTACACTTTATTCCATGACCTCAACCAAGCAACCTTACTAAGTTTCATAAATTATCAACTAAACAACTCTTATCAACGAAGTCAACACTAGTTTCATTTCACCTTGGAACAACACAATGATAGCTAACTTCAATAAACTTCAAATCCACAATCCGAATAGATAACCAAAACTATGGTTCTCAAAAGAATAGTAAATTCACAACTTTAAATAATTCTTTAAATAGGAACCTAAACAAAACTAAACAGTTAACCAAACATTAAACTCAAGCTAAAAGAAACAACTTCAACTATCTTATTCAACATGAAAATAAAAAACATGACCGATGCATCGGCCTCTCAAAACAAAGAAAAAAGTTTCTATAACTCGTGTTCTTGGGGGCCATGGTGACGATGGTGAGAGAATTTTTGTGGCATGCTGGAATTTGGAATTGGAGATTTTGGGGAAAAATGAGAAGATCATATAGGGCAACAATTTTCTATGTGTACTGCAAGATGGAGGAATGTGTACTGCAAGATAGAGGAAGGACGAAGGAGAAACCACAAGTTCTCTTTGAGCGATAGTAGAGAGGAAAATCCAAGAAGAGAGAGTAGAAAAAAGAAAAGAAAAGAAAAATAAATTTAGTTTTTTTATTTAAAAACGAATTAAGAGTTTAATTTTTTTTTAACTGAAAGTTTAGAATCCAATTTTTTTATTTGGGAAGGTTTAATTTTTACATTTGAAAGTTTATGGGTCTAATTTTTACATTTGTAAAGGTTTAAGGGTTTAATTTTTAGAATTGAAGGTTTGAGGGGTATAATTGTAACAATCATCGTACTTTAATTTA
This sequence comes from Momordica charantia, assembly GCF_013281855.1. Taxonomy (NCBI): domain Eukaryota; kingdom Viridiplantae; phylum Streptophyta; class Magnoliopsida; order Cucurbitales; family Cucurbitaceae; genus Momordica; species Momordica charantia. Next base: position 22,002,320 of record NW_028275159.1, on the reverse strand, counting down.
AGGGTGGTTTGTACAATTTACCCAAAAAATAAAAAGGTAAGAGGGTGGGGTTTTTAGAGAGAGAAGGAAAGGAAAGGAAGAAGAAGAGACACTTTGGTGTTTAAGAAAACAATAACAATTGTGAGTTTTTTTAGTAAACAGATGTAAAATATTTTTGCTTCAAAATTTCCTCATCTTTTACTTTGCTCTCAATGTTCCATGTTTTTGTTTTCTGTGTGTTGCCCCATCCTAAATGATGCAAAGTTGCAACGGTAATGAAAGGGAGGGGAAAAAAGAATAGAGAAAAAAAGGAGGAAGATGAAGAAGAAAACGCCGTGTTATAGAGTTTTGACAAGGAAAACATAATCAAAATCAGTTTTAGTAAAGAAACCTTTTTTATTACATATTTTTATAAAATCAAAATCTTTTAAAACAAAACTATCTTTTTTGAAATTTAAGTTAATTAAAACTTTACGTTAAAACTAATAAAATAATGTAATTTTTTAACCAAAACAATTAAAATAAAATTAAGCCGAACCAAATACATCGTGGAATATAGATTAACAATTACGACGACTCTTATTAAATTGGTTGATGAGGGGCTTTTCATAGGATGATGAACTCTATAGTCATTGATTCATTTTAGAAGCCTCAAGAAATATATAGAAATGAGAGATTGGCTGAGAACACCTCTCAAGTTCCATAATTAATACATAGATTGATGACGTTTTGGAGGGAGATGAGGAAGAAAAAACACTTCATATTCTACAAGTGATTAAAAACTAGATGAAATAGATTATAAAACTTTTCATATTCTAACGAAATTAAGTGGAATTATAATTTTAAAAGATAAAAAAAACAAAATAAGAGATAAATAGTTATTTAGATGTGCGGAGAAAAAATTAAGGAAGAGTGAAGGTGAAAGAAAGATAATGAGGGAATTAAGAGAGAGAAAAGGGAGTTGCAAAGGTGGAGATAAAAGTATGTTCAAAGAGAAAAAAAGAAAAAGAAAAAAGAATAGAGAAATGGGGGAAGTGGGCGTGGGGACAAAGCGAGGAAGAAAGTAGGAGAGATAAAACAAATTTATCATCAAACTTTTAAAAAAAATTAGAAGGGAAAAATAACATGACCCAGCAAGTAGGAAATCACAAAATCAGAGAAAAGAAGGTAGTAAAATGACGTCCTCCCTCGCCAGTCATTTAGCAGATTCAAGCCATTCAAATACACAACTATAAATAAATCCGCTCGACAATTTGATTCCTATAAATATTCCTGCCCCAAACTCGACGTTGGAATTGTAATATTTCCTGTAAATCCTGGGTGAATGATGTAGCTATTCTTGAATCAACCGCAAGAGTTTCTAAATTTGGGCATTCCATGAAATCCCAAATTGGGTTCAAATCAATTGGCAAGTCTATCATCTCTTTGGTCTCCTCTGATTTGAACTTCAAGTCTCTCAAATTAGGAAACTCATAACCACTCAAAGGACATCCAGCTTCTTTAAATATAACCTTATAACAAGATAAGTACAAAAAGTTAGAAAATGCTGTGAAATAATAAAGGCATAAAATTTGAAGAGAACGAAATGTTAGATACCTGTGTTGCATCACAAGGCAGTGTAATAGACGTTGCGTTATCGAAAACTTTAAGCAATCGAGTGATATTTATCCCCATCTTTGTCCTACGTGCGCCATGCCTCTTGAAATCATTGTCATCAACGGCTATATTTACTTTTTCTATGCAAGCCAAGGGCGAATTAGCATACCTCAAAAACGGCAAAACATTCTCAAACTTGGCACGTTTGAGATTTGGTGTACATAATTTAAGTTTTGGAAATGTTAATTCCCAATGTGAAGAAGCACCTATCTCCAAACTCTCAAGTGTTGGAGCAGAGATACAAGTACTTTCCAGATCACCATAATTAATCAAAGTCAAACATTCCAAATTTGGACAACCTAAAAAGGTCTCTTCATTTAGTTGTTCACGGCCATAACCACCACCACCGTCGTCGTCGTACCCGGGCTTCTTCCACAAGCTTTCAACCACTAGAATTCTCAAACATGGTAACACCAAGGATCCCAAGTCATGGTAAACCAGCACGTGTGACACCTTTAGTACGGTGAGAAAATCACATGCCGATAAACACCAAATCGTGCTATCATAACTGTCCGCTGTAATGTAAAGTTCTTTAACATTGTGGCATTGTGCATAGCATATAGACAATGTCATTACATTCATTCCGTGAAAACGGGGGGAAGAGTAACTCAATTTTTGAATATATCCGCGATGTTCAGACATAACTTTGAAGATGAAGCGCTTAAACGATTTTTCTTTGGATTTGGGATTGTTTCTAGTTGACTCTTCAAATGGGTAGGAGTCAAAATCAAAGTTGAGTGTTGGTATACGAAACCAAACACTCCTCCACCGTTTGGATAGAACACAAGTCTGGACAGCGAGTTTTGTGTTTAAGGAGGAGAGAATGTGGTGGAGAAGAGAATCTGGTAGAAGGCTGATTCGATCCACGTCCATCTTGATCTCGAAATTATTGACCAAATGGTTTTAAACTTGTGAAGATGGAACGTACAACGCCATATATATAGCAGATAGCCAAAGCAAGAAAGACATAAAAGAAGATGGAACAACTCATATTGAGTAAAAGAGACGAACGGACAGTCCAATTAGTTCAGTGGTTGGCACTTAAATTTAGTTTAAATGCATGGGGCAGATGCAGAGGGGACAAACGGCCCTGGTAGGGAAACTAAATTAATCAAATCTTTTCCTACGAAAATATGTCCACTACTTAAAACATACTCCATCCATTAATACTTCAATTTCTTTCTCCTGATAATCCGGAATCAATGGACTAAGCACCCGGGTTCAAAGCAGGGAGGAGGTATCTCCATTCGGCCACAAACCGACTACAACAACACTCATCGTTGTGTTAATACTTCAAACTTCAACCCCTTAATTTTACTAGTTTTATAGTTTTATTGAGGGACACTTGCAAAAAAAACTTATAGTTATTTGTAATTTCGAACTACCTTCTCATTTTTGCAGAAGTGTGAAATAATACTCACCGCAGCCGTTATAAATATGATGTATGATGAATTTGACCTATATTCTTTTTAGGATAAGAATAATATATATTGTAATTACTATTATACCCTTTTTTTCTTCTTAATTTTAGCTTATTACAAATGCATTATTTTGCTAATCTTTCATCGATCCATTAATACATAGGAGATCGAAGCTCCAAAGCTGCCTATCATTCCTATATATCAGTCCCAATTGGTTCACTCTCTGCAAATCTTCCAATGAATCTCTGGACCATCTGCTTCTTCATTGTCCCTTCATTGTGGCTCTATAGGCCCGCCTTTTTTAGACCTTTCAAGTTGTTCTTGCTCTCCGCACTGCAAAAAAAAAAAAAAAAAAGTTGTTGAAGCATAACTGCGTCATTGGTCTCAATTAGAAACGAAAAACAAAACGACGTAAGGATAGTCGCTAGAGCAGTGTTGCTATTGGTCTCCAACGACAAAAATGGGCGCATCACAAGTTTTAGGCGATGAAAATATATTTGTCCCTCAAGCGACAAAATTTAATTTCGTCGCTGCAGCGATGAAATAAACTTTCGTCCCTTAAGCGACGGGAATGTATTTCGTACTTTATACATGAGTGTTTCTCTCTCCCGCTCTCTTTGTGGAGTAATGCAACTGCTTTTCTTTTGTGGAACACCTGGTTGGAGCTCAATAACATAACTTTCTTAGACTCCTCTAAATCTCTTTTCAGTCTATGGGAGGTGTTATGAGGTAAAAAACGACAAGCGAGGGAGAGATTAGGCCAGGCAAAATAACCTGCGAAGGACGGGCCGGACCGAGCAGGTCTCAGCTCCGACCCCTGCTCGGTGCCGAGACCCGTCCTTATTCCTCTACCGCTGTTAGAGGCGTCCCGGCCCATAGGCCCACGTGTATCAAACCTAGGGTTGGCATTTTATGAAACCCTAGGGGGAAGATCGACTATAAATAGGTAGGGGTCACCCCTTAAAGGTAAGCCAAATTACACTTTCAAGTGTCTTACTTGCTTAATGATTTCTCCCATAACTAACTTAGGCATTGGAGCCAGTGTGACAGAAGTCACACCGATTTAGGGTTGTTCGATTTTGCAGGTATACGGTCCTTTGAGATTCGAGTTTGGTGCACATTGTGAAGTGAACCGGTCTACCAGAATCCAAGAATCAACAATTGGCGCCGTTTGTGGGGATGATACTGATGCAAATCCAACCACGGATCCATTGAATGTACCCGAGGGAGCAATTACAAGAAGCAAAGCAAAGAAGAGTCAAGAGGCTTTCATATTACATCTTCAAAGGCTAGCTAATGCACATGAAGAGACGAAGGTTTATGAGGCCAAAATTCTTTACAATGTTACTTTAATCAGTCAAGAAGAGAATGGAGCAAAGATGACACGGGAAAAGTTGTCTATTTTGAGAGATGGCACGGAGGACAAAAAAAATGTGCAGATTTGTGAATAGGTGCCTTTGCAGATTGCACCTCTTGGGAATTTGTAGGTTAAAGCTTGTCAAAACTCATCCAAATGTGAAGCGCTTCCTACATGTGATTTCCAAAACAATTTAAAGTCATTCTACGTTTTTGGATTCGCATTTAGTTTTCTAGTTTGATGTGCAATCAAGTTTTAATTTGCATGTGTTATTTTCTTCAATTTGCATTAAGTAGGATTTTGAAAGACTTTTGATATTCCTTTCTTGAACGACTTTTTGGCCTATTTAAAGGCTTGTAATCACCTTGTTTTCGCAGATTTAACAGATTGAAATTCAAGAATTTTTGTTCCTTAACACATTTGGTGTTGCTTCTTTCAAATCATGCTTTAGGTTTGATGTTAAACCGATTCATTAGATTAGTCTCGATCAAGCTAATTCTGGAGTGAGTCGTCTTAGGATCTAGAAGTGACCATTGTAGATTATAAGTCTGATCTTAGAGTGATTCATCTTATTCTAACCTTACTCTTGGTTGCAATCATTCGGTAAGTTAGTTGTTTTTGTGAGAGTTTGCAAGGATCCTAGAAGGACCTCTAGCTTTGTAAACCTGAGCAACATTGGCACTTATCATTTGGTATCAGAGCATTGGTTGACATCCTTTGGCCGACTCTAGAGGTGAAATATCTTTACTTTATGTAACTTTATCTTCTGCTATTTTTCTTTTTCGAAAGTAGTTTCTTACAAAGTGTAACAAGACATACTACAACTTGTCTTGAATTTCTTTAATCTTTGCACTCAGATCATCATAAAAAAAAAAGAATTAGAAGCAAAAGAAAAAAAAAACAGTAGCAAAAGATAGAAAAAAAAATCAATAGCAAGAAAAAAAAATATTCAAAGATTCGAGGCACATGAAAAGTTTTCATCATTGATAGTGTTTTGTTCAATTCTCGAGGTTTTGATTCTAAGATTGAGTCACTCTAAGTCTTAGTTTGTGAGAGTTGATCATTGAATTAGTTATATCAAGCTTTAAGCAAGATTGCACCAAAATTTAAGTCAACCCTTATATCTTCGACCTAGTACCAAAAGCCTACCATTGAGTGATAAACACGAGTGTCCTTGAGTGAAATCTTGGTGAGGTGAGTGGTAAGGTCCTTATTATTATTATTATTATTATTCTAACAAAATGGCATAGGATGGAGTACCACAAGTACAAGATCCAAATATGACGATTCTTCAAGCAATTAAAGGTATGATGGATATGATGAAGGAGGATAGGCAAGAAAGAAGGGCACAACAACAAAGAGAATAACGAGTCTTACAAGAAGATAAATGCGTGTTTGACTTCGATGTCCAAGAAAGACAAGTTGGAGGAAGAGGAAGGAATAACTTTGTCAACAATATACAACTGAGGAGATGGGAAATAGTAAATGAAAATAGATGGCGAAGTTAAACTCAACATTCCACCGTTTAGTGGAACGGCGGACCCCGAGGCTTACTTGCAATGGGAAAGGAAGATAGAGCATGTGTTTGATTACTATACATATAGTGAGAATAAGAAGATTAGACTTGTCATTGCCGAATTCATTAATCATGATAATGAATGGTATAAATTTCTCAAATCCGAGAAAAGAAGGAAAGAGGAGGATCCAATAGAAACTTGGGAAGAACTCAAAAAAGCCATGAGAAAGAGATATGCTCCCAAACATTATAAAAATGATTTGAAAACTAAATTGCAAGCTTTGAGGCAGGAAACAAAAAGTGTTGCTGAATACTATCAAGAGATGAAGATTTTAATGGATAAGACAAAAATCCGAGAAGAAGAAGAAGATACCATGTTTAGATTTCTTAGAGGTTTGAATATGGAAATTGTCATCCTATTGATAGAAATTCATCACCTTACTTAGATGATATGTATCACCATGCTATCAAAATTGAAGATCAATTGAGGACAGAAAAGGAGCATTCCAAAAGGAATGAATTTATGCAACCAAAAGGGAAGTTTGGTGCTGCCAACAGAGTGAAGGCCGAGAGCTTCAATGCCAAAAACAATGAAGTTCCAAAGGAGGTAAGGGAGGAGACTAATTCTGTTAAATGTTGGAAGTGCAAAGGGTTTGGACACATGAGCAAAGAATGTGTCAATAAAGAAGTCATGGTGATAAGAAATGATGTCGTTGATTCTAATGATGCTTATGAGAAATATGATGCAAAATTTGAGGAAGAATCTAAAGCACATGTTGATGAATTTATTGAACAAGATAACAAAGATTCTGATGTTGATGAAAGTGAGTTGAAAGAAAAGAAAGAAAGAGAGGAGTTACGAGAAAGGAATTCAAAGGAGAAAGAAGAGGAAAAGAGCAAGATCCAATCAATTTATCAATATAAGCCAAATCATATAGCATCATTCAATAAGGACCCTTACTATCAAGCTCACATATTTTATCCTAGTCTTTCTACTTTTCTAAGATTTTTGCAGGAAGTTCCAACTCTTCAAATCAAGCATGGTCGAACACAAGTCACGGTGGAAGCTATGATGGAACCAACGAGAGTTATCCTATCATCTACTCATGATCTAAAGATTGTATTACAAGGTAAGTATAAAATATATCTTGATTTTGAATATACTAACTTGTTCCTTGTTGTGTAGGTAACCATGAACAAAAGAAACCTAAGTTGAAAGGCATTGTGGAATACTTGTTCAATAAGTCTTTCAAACAATTCCATGTCATAGAAGACAAAGTGTTGTGTTGGAGAATGCAAATTCAAAGTACCAAGTGGAGGAAATATAAATCCAAACACAATTTTAACAAACCAAGTGATTGGGTTTGGAAGCACTTTTGGAAAGAACGAAGAATTTGTCCAAGTCCAAACATAAGAAGACTAAAAAGGATGATATTACATCAAAACGAATCAAGTTAGTCCAATGATAAGCTTCAACAACTTGTTCCTTACCTTGTGGGTGCTTTATGATTTTCTTCCATGGATATGTCACTTCTTTCTTCTTGAAAATTTATGTGGTCCTTTCTTGTTTGCCTTACTTAGTTAACACAACTTTTTGTCTTCCTTGAAGTGCAATCTTGAAGTCTTAAAGAACATGATGAAGAATTTGAAGAACATGATGAAGAGTATATTGAAGAAGGTAACTTCATATCCTTGATAACAAGAAGGGTACTTAATGTACAAATCAAGGAAGAGAAAGTTGAAGATCAAAGGGAAAACTTGTTTCACACAAGATGCTTAATTGAAAGAAACCCATGTAGCTTGGTGATTGATAGTGGAAGTTGCACAAATGTGGTAAGTAGTTTTCTTGTTAAGAGACTTCAACTTGCTACACGTCCACATCCAAACTCATACAAACTTCAATGGTTGACAAACAAAGGAGAACTAAAGGTAAACTCCCAAGCTCTTATTCCTTTTACCTTGGGAAGATACAAAGATGAAGTCCTTTGTGATGTTGTCCCTATGCATGCGGGGGATATACTGTTGGGCCGACCATGGCAATATGATAAAGAGGTCACATATGATGGGCTGTTGAACAAGTATAGTTTTACTTTGAACGGAAAGAAATTTACTTTACTTCCGTTGTCTCCATTTGAAGTACACTGTGACCACTTGAAATTAGAGAAGAAAATAAAAGAATTTGAAGAAAAAGAGAGGAGAGAAGAGAGCAAAAGTGAGACTAGTGAAAAAAAAAGAATAGTGAAAGGCAAAATGAGAGTAAAAGCCAAGAAAAAAAAAGATGAGTTGAAAAGAAAGAATGTAAGTTTGATTGTAAGAAAGTGAATTGATAAATGTGTTGTTAACCCAAGAGCCACATTTTGTGCTTATGTGCAAAGGTATGTGTTTAGCAATTGAACCAAAATCTCATGATGTTTTGCCAAGTGCATTTAAGTCTCTTTTGCAGGAATTTAATGACATGTTTCCCCAAGAAGATGCACATACTGGTTTACTTCCTCTTTTAGGGATTGAACATCAAATTGACTTTATTCCTGGTGCAACTCTCCCAAACATGGCTGCCTATGGACCAATCCCACCGAAACCAAAGAGATTCAAAGGCAAGTGGAAGAACTCATGGAGAAAGGTTATGTTAGAGAAAGTATGAGTCCTTGCTCGGTTCCGGTAATTTTGGTGCCCAAGAAAGATGGCACATGGAGGATGTGTGTTTATTGTTGAGCCATCAACAAAATCACAGTAAAGTATCGACATCCTATTCCTAGATTGGATGACATGTTAGATAAATTACATGGTGCTAATCTGTTTTCAAAAATAGATCTTAAAAGTGGTTACCTTCAAATTCGAATGCATGTGGGAGATGAGTGGAAAACAGCTTTCAAAACAAAGTTTGGATTGTATGAGTGGCTTGTCATGCCATTTGGCCTTACTAATGCACCAAGTACTGTTATGAGGCTAATGAATCATGTTTTGAGAGAATACATTGGAAAATTTGTTGTTGTATACTTTGATGATATTCTTGTTTACTCAAAAAGCTTGAATGATCATATTTTGCATGTCAAAGACAATTTTACTAAAACTTAGAGAAGAAAAGCTTTATGCCAACTTCAAAAATTGTAGTTTTTGTCAAGACCAAGTCAACTTCTTAGGGTTCATTGTTGGAAAGGATGGGGCCGATGTCAACGGGGAGGCCTATCTGGAGAGAGCTTTCAGCCTTTGGCAAGGACTGGGAAAGTCGTCAAGTGGGTCGAGTTTTGGTTACTCAAACCCTCAACAAAGCATCCATACCTGTCTCAGTGATCTTCACCAGGTCAGTCTCGTAGTTTCCTTTTGGTATTCAATGTCGCATTTAGCCTAACGTTCGCTATTGGCTTTAGTAGGTTTTTAACCGCTTGGTCGTGTTTTCTGGTAGAGTTGCTGATGAAATCAACCATCTCTGTCGTCACTACGCTCCTTGAGATGAACTGGACTGAGCTCTTGCCTTTTTAGACCAGGCTACATCCTGCTGGCAAATGCTTAGCATGACCTGGAGACCGAAAGGAGGAGATCCCGAGACGACCTAGCTGCTCTGTAGAGGAAGCTCGACGAGGCCAATGCCCAACTCTCCAACTCTGAATTCTTGGCTGAGAAGTTTAAGAAGACCCAGGACTATGTCGATTTGCAGAATGCCGCCATGGAATGTGGCGTCTCCTAGTCTTTCCATCAGGTCTCCAATGAACACCCTGACATCGATTACTCCTTTCTTCAGGAGCGTTTTAGGGCTGAATGTGATGCCCCTGACGATATGGACGACGACAACGACAAGGAGTAGGGACGAGTGGGTCAAGTTGTCTGTTGATGCTTCACGTTTTGGAAAATTATCTGTTATGTTTCTGTGATTTTTCCTATTACCTTGTTGGTCTTATGTCGGATTTACCAATTAAATCTCTTCAAGCTTCTTTATTTGCTTAAGGCTCTAACTTTGGCGGAGTCGACTTTGTCTGCCCTTAATTCTCGTAGATTTCTAACTCGTTGGCTATGGCCAGCGGTTTTTCACCTGTTACTCAGGTTGTTGCTTGGCTTTCGGCCCCTTGCTTCAACCTCGTGTTTTAACCGTGCTAGACCAAGTGGCCCGCTTTTGATTTGGCCTTGATCGAGATCTGTAATTGTTCTTCCATATTTCGTTGCTCCATATACTACCATGCCCCCTACTTGAGGAGTTCACGGAAAGAAGTGACAGTGGTTGCTCAAGTAGATAATAAGAAATTTATTGAATCAAAATAAATGCATAATCAAATAACATAATCATAGGAAAAGAGAAAAACAAAAAATAACCTTGAAAGGTTGCATCTACCCTAAACCCTATTTCATTGGTCGCCAAAGTAGCAATGATCATTTCGAAGTAGAGGTCTCAATTCCTGTGTTGTGGCCTCTTAACGAGGTGTAGTAGCACTCGCACGATACCCGTTGTTAGAGAAAACACACAGAATGGGGAACACAGGGAGAAAAACATACAAAAATGGAGCATAAGGAAAACAAAAGCAAAAAGGTGAGAAGGAGACCGAGGAGATGGAACACGCAGGGGTCTTACTATTCGTTTCTCTAGAATATCAAAGTCTCTTTTAAATCGAAGAAGGCTGCAGATTTGTAGGTAAGAAAAAACAGTACTCATGAGATTAACCTAAATATTAACATTCATGATCAACTAAGAATTGATTGCATAGTAAGACAGTTGAGAGTCGCACCTCTTTTTTTGTGAGGTTACGAAATCTTTTTTTCTTTTTTTTTTTAGCTAATGAGATGAAAAGGTTATATAATAAAACAACTTCCTATGCTTAAATTCAAATATAAGAGTAAATATATAAACAAAATAGGAATTGTACTTAAAAAAAAAAGTGAACAAAGGAGTAACAGAGCTTTATAATTAATAAGAGTATTCGTAGTCTAGAATTCAAATACAAGAAGGAAAGTAACAGAACCAAAAAGAAATTCCATAGGGTAACAAAAATTTGTACTAATTAGATGTTCTTATGCTGGAAATAATCAAATTATAAAAAGAAATAACATAACCCAACAAGTAGAAAATAAAAAATCACATAAAAGTTGTAAAAGGAGATCCTCCTCGGCAGCCATATTCAGCAACTTCAAGCTCTGATATCTCCTAATCATATGCCCAAAATCTTACCTTCCTCAAGCAGCAGCAGCTGATAAAATACTAAAATTTGTTCTGTAAATTCAGCTGACTTAATGATTTAGTTATTCTTGAATCAATCGCATAAGTCTGTAAATTGGGGCATTCTATGAAATTGGAGATTGTGTTTGGACCAATTGGCATATCTATCATCTCCTTGGTCCTCTCTCTGTTTTGAACTTCAAATGCCTCAAATTACGAAAACAACACTGGCTTAGAGAAGGAGCTTTAAACAGAACCTTGTGAGCAGAAATAATAAATACACAAGTTAGACGATTGTAGAACAATATGCATAAAAAGAAAGGCAAAACATGAAGCTTTTTAGTACCTGTGTCGTATTGGGAGGCAGCATAATAGAAGTTGCATTATGAAAAACTCCAAGCAACTGAGAGATATTTTCTTCCATCCGTCGCCGACTTGGGCCTCTAATGGATTCATAATCATCAACTTCTATATATATTTTGTCTATGCACAAAAAGTCAGAAGCAGATTTATTTTACACAAGGTAAAACATTGTTAAACTGGATACTTTTGAGATTTGGGACACATAACTCAAGTTCTGGAAATCTTAATGGGTATCCTGCAGAGAATTATTTACCTCCAAATTCTCAAGTTTCGGAGCAGAAACACAAGCAATGTTCGAAAGACGATCAATTAAAACTAAAGATTCCAAATTTGGACAACCTAAGAATGTCTCTTCATTTAATTCTACATCTTCCTCCTTCTCGTCCTCATCCTCACAATCGTCGTAGCCATAATGGTAGTCCTCCTCTTCCCATAGAAGGTCTGATACCCTTTTAATGACTAAAGTTCTCAAAGAAGGTAAAATCAAGGATGCCAAATTATCTACAAACCTACACGAAATGTTGAGTACAGTTAGCTATTTGAAAGCCAACAAACATGACCATACCGCTTCATCTGCATCATAGATCGTAAAGGAAAGTTCCTGAGCCCTTCTGCATTGCGAATAGCTTAAGAATGTCATCACGAGATCCCCTTCGTCAGATGTCAGGTAAGCGTAACTCAATTTTTGAATATATTTGGTACGAGGTTGAGATAAAACTCTAAAGATGAAGAAGTTCCGAAAGGATCTTCCTTTTGGGTGGCAGGAGTCAAAAATTGAGCATTTTTTTAAATGGGTAGGAGGGGAAATCAAAGTTGAGAGTGGGTATATCAATCCAAAGAGTTTTCCACCGTTTTGAAAGAACACAATTTTGCACAACCTGTTTTGTGTTCAAGAATGAGAGAATGCCGTGAAGAAGGGAATCTGGTACAAGGCTGATTCTGTCTACGTCATTCTTGTTGGACATTGTTGAAAGGATCAGAATTAAAAGGTCAATTTTGAGGGGAAGTTAACAAGAGAAACTTGGTACTTCGGAAGAGTTTTGAACGCAGTGTTGGGAAATTCAAGACCTTGAATAATTTCCCCTTTAACATAAATATCCAAACACAACCAAAATATATGAAAATAGAAAGAAAACGGTAAAAGCACAAGAATAACGACACAACAAATTATACTGGTTCACTATAAAAGTTACGTCCAGTCTTCCACTCAGATGTGGTAATTCACTGATAATTGTTTAAGGATTAGAATACAAAACTCTTCCAAAAAATATCCTCTAGACCTCCCAACAAAAGTCATCTAGCTTCTAAATATTATAACGCATTATACTTAGGTACAGGAATGAAAAACACTCACTAAACCCACGGGATATAGAATCATTTTCACAAATCTCTTTTATTTGGATTCTGTACAAATGAAAGCTTAACATGAAGACTCTAAGAGGCCAAATATCCTCATTCTAGGGAAACAATATTGTAATACAACAATATCCTACACTCGATCGGAATTGGTAATAGTGTTGAAAAATCATTTTCTTAATAGGACATGTGACATGTGTTTCCTGTTTTGGCTCCATAATCCCAACCGGCAACATTTATATCCTGAGAGAGAGCAATGCAGTGGTTTATGAAAAGTGCCAAAATGCATGGATGGCAGCGCAAGACGAGAAGGCATAGTTGGGTCGGTGAAAGTATATCTTCACTGTTTTCAACAACGTTTTTTCTTTTGGTGCAATTTATTATTACAACTTGGAATCTGTATCCAACCTTTATTACATGTATACTATAATAAGTGCGGGGATATATTTCATATTGTAAATGACAATGAATAGAATAATACTTCTTGATATTTTTTATTTTTTAAATTATGATTAAAATTAAAAATCTACCTATATATATATTTCTAGCCAATGTTTAAAATGTCGATGTCGATGTCTCAATTTTACAGAAATGTTGAGGTCTCAATTTTACAGAAATGTCGATGTCGACGGATATTTTGAAAAAAATTACGAAAATTTTGAAAATTGATGGATATTATTTGAATTAGTAAATAAAATTTTAATTGTAGCTTAATTAAGATATATTGATCACTTTAACGCATCGTATGAAAAAATATGAATAATTTACTTATGAAAATGTGTTGAAGCCGATGAAAATGTTGAAGAAGATTTATGGAAATAATTGAACTAGAAATTGAAGTTCAATGTTCTTGAATTATGTTATATTTATAATTTTTTGCAAAGGGTTATATTTATACTTCGTAATTCAATCTCAGATTTAGTTACAAATTAAATAGGATATAGACGATGAAATAATTTTAGAAAATTTGAAATATAAAATTTTATTATATACAAATAGTTATAATTCTTGAACTAGGACAAATAATTTAATTAATAAAAAAACGACATTTGAGGATTTAGTGAAATTGTGCGGATAAAATTAAAATTTTGTAATTAAATTTGAAAAGAAAGGTACGGTAAGTTTAATCAAAATAAAAAAATTCAAATAATAATAAAAATTTAAAATAAAGTAGGAAGGAAGGACAAGAAAAATCACGCTCGAGTGAAAGGGAGCGCCTCTCCCAAGATTCATGGAAGGGGAGGAGAGCGCCTCTTATAAAATGCTCCCCTCTTTATTTCATTCCACCACAACTACAGTTCTCTCCCTGATCTGGGACATATTTACACTATAATTATATAAAAAGTAATTTTTTTTATTAGTATATTGATAACCTATTTAGACACTATAATTATATAAAAAGAATTTAATGTATAAAATTTACACTTTTGTCCTAAAATAATCTTATTTAAGATAGTATCATCAATTTACCATTATATCCTTTTATGTTTACACCTAAATATTAATTATTTTTTGAAATTTAAAATTGGTTATTTTGAATGTTAAATTTTAAATCTCTTATTTTATACTTAATTAGACTTTCCAAAAATAAAAATTACCAAGTCCCAAAATACAACACAAATTCCCAAAATCCTCCATTATTGTAGATTTTCCAAAAAATCATCCTTCTTTCGTCGTTTCTTCTTCCTTTCTCGTTTGCTCTCCTCCCACAAATGTCATTGTTTCCATCCATTCGAGCTTCTTCTTCGTCGTCGGAGAAAACTATCATAGTTTCTTCTTCGTCGTCTGCCGCCCGTTGACCGAACACTCCGTTTATCCCGAGGTTTGTTTAGTCGCCGATCGGAAGGCAATAGCAAATCTATCGTAAATTAATGTGTCATCAAATCTGTTTGTTTGTCGTGGGTTGTCAGCAAAGGAATTACAGCACTGCGTACCATTTTTTGTACTTATAGGAACTTAATAGTTGGATATATTTTATATTTATCATATAGGTTTATCTTGTAATTGTATTGGATTGCATTTGCTAGGTAAGATGTCTTTCAATTCCCCAGCTTTTGCACAGCTTTTTGAAATCCGACCCTTGTTAGTAGTTCTGAGTATCTTAATTTTTCTTCCCGTCTACACAAATACATAGTAAAACTTCATTTTTGTGCTTAAGGGTAAAAACCCACAATTTTCGTGAGAAATCATCAATCACAGTAAAAAAAATCGGTGAGAGAGGAATTTTTTTAATTTTGATTACAAAACTAAGGATTTAGTATTAATTGTGATACCAGAAAAATATTGTTTAGTTTGGGTATCAGATAAAAAGATTTGAAATCGAAATAGGAAAAAAAAGTTAAAAATCAAATCTAATCATTTAAATAAATAAAAAACATGTAATCAAATAAAACAGTAATAATCTTGGAAAATCAAAATAGGTAAGAATTCGAAAACTTTTAATATTTGTGAAATATGGTTTATAAACTGACCTATTAAAGAGTTTTTATGGGGGCCTCTTCTTCTTTTTATTTTTAATTTTATTATTATTATATTTTTTAATATTTTTTTTAGTACAACATACGTGAAGATTATATATTTTTTTGTCATGATTGCAATTGATGCTATGGAAAAAACATTGTTGATTATTATTAATTTTAAAATAAGACAATAATGATTTGAATTATTATTATTTTTTTTTGCAGATAATGATTTGAATTATTGATTAACCATTAATTGAGAAATTTTAAAATTATCCGCAAGGAAGATATCGAACAATAACATTAATAACTGAAGAAATTTTAAAAATAAAATAAATAAAAATCCTTTTATTTTATTTACTTTCTTTCTTTTTACATAAAAGAAAAGGAACCGTTCCTTCCTGATCTTTCTCCCGCTCATTCTCTGGTCGTCCTCACCATTTGTTGTGCTCTCAAAGTTTCAAGGTATGTGCATTATGCTCCTCTTAATCTATCTTTCTATTTTTATTTACTTGCTTTTCTAAAAACATTTTATGAAAAAAAAAGAAAAAGGAAAAGAGGGGCAGAGATATTCAAGAAAATAAACCATATTGCCCAGAGAGCAATGTTCGAGCACTGTTAGCCTTCTTCCTCGGGTCAAGAAGCAATCTTGAATAAATTATGAAATATTTGAAGAAATCGTAGTTAATTGAGGCCATTGCAATGTTAGGGTTTCTCTTGAGTCTTTGGAAACAAATGGTTTTTAGATTAGGGTTAAGGGTTTTTGGAGTGTAGGTTTTAGCATCCTTTTCATCTCTGTATCTTTGTACTTTTCCTCTTTTTCTTCTTTCTATGATTCTTTTTTCCTTTCAAACTTTCCCTTTTCCCTACTTTTTTAAATTTCTCAAACTTTTGAGACTTAATAGTCACTCCAATTCGCAAGGACTTGGAGTCTTTGAGTACTAGTTTAGAGGTTTATGTTCGAATTTACTTTCTTGTTGGCTTAACGACAAAAACCCTGGGTCCAAGTTTTGGGATGGCTGCGAGTGCCCCAATAGGGAGCAAACCTCCGCTCCAAGAAAAAAAAGTTCTCAAACTTTTGGCCATTTAACATAATTCATTATTTATTAATGTTTTTTAGTGCAACGAGTGTGTGGAAATTTTGAACTTTTACCTCTTGGCTAGAGATAGCTGTCCATTATCGTTGAGCAAAGTTCCTATTGTCATTATTTTTAGTGTTATTTAAGCTCTTTTTCAAGAAAAAAAAGTGATAAAAATTAGTGGGTAAATTAACAAGTGTTTCGCATCTCTGTTATATATGCTATATCTAGTTGTATTTAAAGTTTGGAGTCTCTGAATTCTCCATTCAATGTCGTCGAAGAAGAAGAAGAAGACGGGTCTCGACAGAATCAGCCTCCTACCAGATTCTCTTCTCCATTCCATTCTATCCTTGTTAAATACAAGGCAAGTTGTGCAGACTTGTGTTCTATCAAAAAGATGGAAGACCCTTTGGACTGACATTCCCACACTCAACTTTGATTTCGACTCCTACCCATTTAAACAGTCAATCAGAAATAGCAGTGCTTCTAATCCAAAAGAACCATCGTTTGAGCGCTTCATCTTGAGAGTTTTATCTGAACATGGATGCAAAAATATTATAACATTGAATTTCTCTTGCTCAAGGGATTCTGACGATACGGTGTCGTTAATAGAATGGTTGATATGCTACGCTAGTCACGTGGTTCAAGAACTTTGCATCAGTACCTATAAAACTATTTACTATAATTGGCCATGTGGTTTATCAACATGTTCATCACTCCTTGTGCTGAAGATTAAATGTGGGTTCGTTGATGACTGTGGAGCCTTGAAATCAGCATCGTTGAGAATTTTAGAGATTGAATGTGATTGGGGGGATCGGTATGACCGTAAATACAATGAAATTGAGATGTTCTCTGGTTGTCCAAATTTGGAATCTTTGGTTTTGGTTAATTATCTTTTTGACAGTGCTACTATTTCTGCTCCAAAACTTGAGAATTTGGAATTATGTGCTTCTTCCACAAGTTGAGTTATTTGCACCAAGTCTCAAAACTCTTAAGTTTGGCAATGTCTTACCCACTCTCAAGTCTGCTTCAAAATTTGCATGCATACACAAAGGCAAGGTCTTTTGAAGACTGTAATTTTGAAGGCTCGCACAAGAAAATGTGTATACAAAATTTCTCTCGGTTGCTTAGACAGTTACATAAGGCAAGGTCTTTCACATTGCCTTTGAATGCAATGGAGGTATCTCAAATTTCTTGATCCTTCATTTTTTCTTAGTATACTTCCTAATCCTTATTAACTTCTTTACTTATTTGTTTACAAGGTGATTAATATGGCCGCTCCTTTAGACGTATTTTCTTTTCATAATTTGAGACATTTGAAGTTGAAAACAAAGGAGAACAAGAAGATGATAGTGATAGAGTTGCCAATCACTACATTTGCATTTTTGCAGCATTGTCCCAATCCAATCGCTACATTTGCATTTTTGCAGAATTGCCCCAATTTAGAGACTATGGTGGTTGATCCCAATCAGGTAAAACTTTTGTCGAAATCTTCTCTTACATAAAAAGGAATTGTAAAAATAGCATAGTTTCAAATATTTATGTTTTTAGTCTAACATCATTAACCTCAACTTACAGGAGTAGTTGATGATGGGATAGAACAGATCGATCCTCCAAAGATGTGAGGGTGATTTTTTTTTCGAACAAAGTGATAGCCATCTCAATAAATCTAGTTTGGTCAAGAAATCTGCCAGTTAATGGTTTGGTCAATAATATATACCTTTTTGGTAATATATAGGTATAAGTTCTTTTAATCTCTTGCCAATATTTGGTTTGTCTTTCATTCTGCAGTATTCAGTTCGTTGGCAGGCCTTCAAGCGTTCCATTAGCATATTATAAAGTTCATTACTTTTTTATTTAGTTGGAATATTTTATGTTTTCGAAGGTTAAAGCAAATGGAGGAATGAGTTCATGGTCTGAACTGTATTTAGAAGTTGGTTTGGGTGAGCCTAGGAGTTTGATACATTTTTCTTATTAATGCCTTCAAGCGTCATGTTTGCTCTAATTTCCTTATCTATTCATGACGTTTTCTTAAATGTTATGTAATGTCAAATTTACAGTAGTGTAGTCTTCAAACATAGATTTCTATAGTATGTTTGTTTTGTTGCTTGGTGACAGGTGCTTTCTCACAAATACTAGAAGTCCCTAGGAAGCTTTGAAAGACCAAAAGATACAAGAGTACGGGATTATACCTTTTATTGTGTGATTTTAGACAGTGTCACGTAAAGTATTGCTGCAAATGAAGTTTGGTATCTATTAATAATGACTATGGTTTTTTGGATTAATTCAGGAGGTTAGAGGTATTTTTTAGCAGTGTTTTTTAGGCGCAAGGCGATAAGTCCTTTGATCGTCTTGAGGTGAGAGGTGATGCTTGATTGAAGCGAAGCGCACCTTAATAAATAAATAAAATTATATATAGTGCATAAATTTATATAGTAAACATAGTCTAAAGACTCAATACCAAAATAGTGCCATGGTAAATGTCAACAAGATACATAAAACAACCAAATTCTATTAGTTCCCAACAAAGACAAGTAACATGAAGAAATACTGGAGTCTGGAATAGAATAAAAGTAAAGGTAAGTGATCAAATATCATCATCCTCATCTAAATCTAAATTCTCTTCATCTTGGACATCCTCACAATCTTCTTTTTCTAATTCTTCTTCTTCGGTGTCGTCATCATCATCACTAACCACCATTGGCATTGGTGTGAAATGAAATAGGTGAAAAGGAATACATAAGATAAAAGAATAAAAAAATAAAAAAAGAAACCTTCGAGCGAGAGTGAATGTTGGAGGAGGAGGAGGCGGCGACAACGATGGTCAAAGACCGCAGGTGAGTGAGTTGAGGGTGAAAGTCAACAGGCAAAGAGTGAGAAATTAGAGTTTGGGTATTTCTTTTGTGAGGTAGAGAGATAGAATAGTTTCTTAACCTTAAAAGATAAAATAAAAATAATAATAAAATGAGGCAGATCGCCTTGCCTCAAGCAAGAGGTGCACTAAGACATGTTAGGGTGAGCGCTCGATTGAAGGTGCTCGCTTGGACACCTTGCAGGGTACCTCGGCGAAATAGCCTTGCCTGTCGCCCGGGTGCGCCTTGAAATTACTATTGTGGAGATATTCGAGGCACGAGAGGTACCGTTGTCCTTAAAGCGTCCATAAGAAAGACGCTTACTGTCTGCTCTTGATTCAACACACTTCCACTTTAGTGTCCTAGTTAATACTCTTATTTTCTCTCGAACCATAGTAATATTTTTTTGATCAAATCATTGAATTATTTATTTCTCTTGAAATTTCTCTTCAATGTTTATTTTTACACACGTCGTTTTTTAGGGTGCCTACAGCCATTATGTGGCATAGGGGTTACATCCAGTATGAAACTTAAGAGTATATCGCTTCTACGAATAGCTCTTAATGTTGCATCTCTTCCGAGACCTGGGCCCTTTATCATGACTTCCGCTCGTTGCATACCCTGATCCACTACTACCCGAATAGCATTTCCTGCTGCGGTTTGATCGGCAAATAGTGTCCCGAAGCCCAAGCCTCAATTTCCCCTCTCCCCAAAATCCCTCTCCTCATCATCTGGCTCAGGACGGCCTCTCCATGATCGGCCACTTCTTCGAGCTCGACCCATGGCGCCTCAATTTCCCCAAGAAACAATCCGACCCTTTCCCCTCTAGCCAAATCTCGCCTCCTGGAATCGCCGATTCAACCTTCTCTTTCTCGACAATCCCTATCGGAATTGGCTTCGACGATAGCTGCACCTGCAACCGATATCCTTAGAGACCAATAGTCTGTTTCCAAGCATCTTGTTGCTGTCATTTCTGCGTTCTTGAGCTGGATTTGGGGTTTAGAAACCAACCCATTTACATTATCGAGGAGAGCTACGCGGGTAAATATGTGTTTTCGATTTAGTATTACATTCTGAAGAGCCCCAAATTGGGTGTTGCTAAGAGGGTGTCTCTGGGAAAATGACATAGATCATAAAGTTTCTAGTTTTCTCAATTGACCTCAATTATAAAAATTGACTCAACTGACCCAATTTTAACTTTTCTGACATTTCAAATGGTATGTAATTACGAATATATCCCTGAATTAATTAAACTACAACGAATCAGGCAAGGAATCATGTAGGTTGATGTAATTAAAACCATGGGCGAGTTCCACTTGATTCATGGTCATGAATTTATTAAAGTACCACGAACTTATTAATTTCCCACCAATTTTTTGTACTATCATTTAATATATACCCACACATTCGCACATATTGCAGAGAATAAAAGTATGTTTCAATACTTATCGTCCTCATGCACATCTTTCACATTTTTTTGAAGAACTTTCACGCCTTTTCCAACAATTTTCAACTTGAATACCTTAAAGGAAGTCAATTTTTCATCTTTGATATCTTGGACGAGGTTAGTTTTTTATTGGTTCATAATATTGTTTTCGATTCGTCTAGAATATGATGTATGTAGTTGGAGTGAATGAAATTTCTGAACTTTTATGTATTGTTGTGGGTCAAAAGTTACGTAAGTCAATGCCTGTGGTACGATCATGGTTGTGGTACGACCGTGAATTTGATTCTGTCGAATTTCAATCCCCGTGCAAATTGAACGAGGATATTGATTCTGTCGAATTTCAAGGCCACAACCATGGTCATGGTACGACCATGAATTTGGACATAACGTAAAATACATCTAATTCACGGCTGCGGTCTTAACTTTCAAGGCCATGGTAAAACAAACAATTTAACCACGGTCAAACCTAGCCAATTAGTTATCTTTCATGAACACCACGACCGTGGTACTATTTTTCACTGCCATGGTTAAGCTAACAATGAGCTAGGTTATTTTCATGGCCATGGTCAAGCTAACACTAACTGTGGCCACGAAAACCTAGCTCATTCTTAGCTTGACCATGGCCATGAAAATAACCTAGCCCATTGTTAGCTTGACCATGGCCATGAAAACCTAGTCCATTGTTAGCTTGACCATGACCATGAAAATAACCTAGTTCGTTGTTAGCTTGACCATGGCCATGAAAATAACCTAGCTCATTGTTAGCTTGACCATGGCTTTGAAAATAACACCACGGCCGTGGTGTTCATGAAAGACAACTAATGGGCAAGGTTTGACCGTGGTTAAATTGTTTGCTTTACCATGACCTTGAAAGTTAAGACCACGGCCGTGAATTAGATGTACTTTACATTTTGTCCAAATTTATGGTCATACCACGGTCGTGGTTGTGGCCTTGAAATTCGAGGGTATATTTGTAATTACATACTCTCTGAAATGTCAGAAAAGTTAAAATTGGGTCAGTTGAGTCAATTTTTATAATTGAAGTCAATTGAGCCAACTAAAAACTTTTTTAGGTTATCTATGTCATTTTCCCATGGCTCTAGTTCGAATTTTTCATTTTCTTTTATGCAAAAAATAAAAATAATATAAAACAAAAGGATTTTTATTTGTTTGTTTTATTTCTAAAATTTCTTTCTTTATTAATGTTATTGTTTTCGATCTCTACCTACGTGTTCTTGATTGTATCGAATTTGTGCGGCTGCAATTCTAATGGTGTAATTACTTTTAATTCAATAATAATGTTTATTTTATTATGAACATTATCCAAATTAGATGCCCAACTAGGTGTCAAAATATGGAAGATCTAAATAACCCTAATCCCATGTGTCAATTTCTTTCATTTGTTTAGTGTCTCCGAGTGTCAAGTTGATCATATCCATGTGCTTAATTCTCAATATCTCATATGTCTATTTTCTACTTCTTTGGTGGAAAACTTTGTTGAATTTTCAAGAGAAATTGGAGAGAAATTGTTCTTATTTTCTAAATTTATGTTAATTTCTAAAATTGTGTTTTTCAATTTTTCAAATTTCAAATTTATATTTTAATTTATATTTTGTTCAATCTCGTATTTTCTCATTGTTTCGTGACTTGTGATGCCTCATTTTATTCCATAATTTTAGAAGATATTTGAAATTGTTATTGTTATTTTTATTTTTTTGAAACAATTTGGAATTGTTATTGATCATTGGAGTTGACATTATGATATATTGCACTTTATGACCATTGAATATTCATTTAAAATAAATTTGTGTATATATCACCAATGACACGACATTTCCATTAAATATTCATATATTTATGGATTCGACATTGACACGACGAGTAAATCGACATTTTCATTATAGTAAAATAAATCGATAAAATATGAAAAATATCAACAAAATGTCAATAATATATACCTAATATTAATATTAATTATTTTTAACTTATTTACAAATAGTAAATTGTTTATTTGTTTAGATATTTTTTTACAATTTGTTAAGTTCTCTTTAGTTTTACATAAATATCGAGTGATATTTTATTGATATTTTTGTAAAATTGAGACTCTGATACTTTCACCAAATAAATGGAATTGAATTTCAATTTCATTCTTTTCTCAACTCTGGTTACTTTTCCAATTAAAGCCAATATTTCATAATTATTCCACTCCACCTTTTTTTTTTTAATCAAAACCACGATGGAATTAAAAATATAATATTTGACTTTGGATGTTTTTTCCATATTTGCAGTTGTCCCCCAATAAATTCTCACCAACCTACGGGAAATAATTGGTAGGGGTGTTTAAAAAATTCGGTGACCCGAGCAATCCGAAAAATCCAACCCAAACTATGGTTAGAATTTTTTTCGGGTTGGGTTGGTTGATTTTTTTAAGAACCAAAATTCAGTTCGGTTCACGGGTTAAATGAATTTTTGGTCGGTTCAACTCGAACTGAACACCTCGGACATTGGCTAAGGCTAATGGAGTTTCTCCAGAGGAGTTCTGCGTGGTCGTCCTGTAGAACCATAACACCTCGGGCAACTCTTCGACCCATCTGCCTTTGCGATCCTCTAACCTTAGCTTTAGGTTGCGCTTAATGATGTTGTTGATGGCTTCCACTTGGCCATTGGCTTGCGGATGAGCTGAGAAGAGCTGACGTGCTTTATCCCGAGCTGTGCGCACAAGTTATTGAACTTAGGATTGTCGAACTGCTTTCTATTATCGGATATGATAGCGTGAGGTTTGTCCACACGAATTTCGTGATCTTAGCTTCGGTTATGGTGGCTAATGGCTTTGCCTCTGCTCACTTGGTGAAGTAGTCCACGGTCACCACAGAAAATTTCATTTGGCCTTTTCTAGGTAGGATGGGTCCAATGAGGTCAATTCACCATTGCGGGAACGGCCAGGGGCCCGAGATTAACGTGAGGAGTTTGGGTGGCTGATTTATCATCGTTGCAAACCTTTGGCATCGATCACACCGGCAAGTGAACTCCATGGCGTCACGCGCCATGGTGAGCCAATAGTATTCGTGTGTGGTTGCCGCATAACCCTTCGTGGATCTCTCTTAGGGCGTAGTCCGCCTCTTCCGGGTTTAGACATCTCAACAGTGGGAGGGAGACTCATCGCTTATATAACACGTTGTCCCGAAGGACGTACCTTGCTGCCTTGCGTCGCATCTTCTTGAGACCTGTTCTAGTAGTTCTTCTCCTCGGAGGAAGGCTTTTATAGGATCCATCTAGGTCAGGACCACAGTTTCTACGCTCATCGCTTCTAGTTCTTGAACAGATGGTGCTTCAAAAATTTCAACTGGGACTGACATTGGTAGCTTGGTCGGGTAGGAAGATGCCAGCTTTGCCAGGGCGTCAGAGTTAGCGTTTTCGGCCAGGGGTACCCGCTCTATGATGTACTCCTACAGCCGAGCTAGCAGCTTGTGCGCCTTGCGCAAGTACTTCTCCATCATGCTATCCTTAGCTTGATACTCCTCGATGATCTGATTAACCACGAGCTACTAGTCACTCCGTATGTCTAAGCACGTAGCCCCATGGCTTCAACTATGCGCAGGCCTGCTATAAATGCTTCATATTCTGCTTCATTGTTCAAGGTGGGGAAGTTGAACCTTACCGCGTACTCGAACCGATCTCCGCTGGGCGCCTAGAGGAGGACTCCGACCCCACTAGCTTTCTCGTTTGAGGATCTATCGACGTGGAGGACCCATATGCCTAAGTTCTCTTTACCCGAGCTGGGGAGTGGAGTAAGCTCTGGGATGAAATCAGCCACCGCTTGGCCCTTCATCTCAGCTCTTGGTTTAAAGCTTATGTCGTACTCACTCAACTCAAGGGTCCACTTCACGAGCCTTCCTAAAGTCTTAGGCTTCTGGAAGACCTATTTCAGGGGAAAGTTAGTGAAACCTTTGCCTTGTGAGCTTGGAAGTAAGGTCAGAGACGTCGTGCTGCAATAGTTAGCGCCATCACTAACTTCTCCACCTGCGGATAACGAGTTTAGATGTCCGTCATGGCCTTGCTCATGTAATACACAGGGCTTTGGCAGCCATCGTTCTGTCTTACTAGTGTCGAGCTTACCACACTTTCTGACACTGCGAGGTACATGGTGAGCTCTTCGTCTGGCAGTGGCTTTGATAATAGCGGTGCCGAGCTCAAATAGCCCTTGTGCTCGTCGAAAGCCACTTGACATTCTGGGATCCATTTGAAGCGTTCTCTCTTTCTCCGGGTTAAGCTTCATCTGGTACTTTCGGAAGACTTCGAAAGTCTCTGTCAGGTCGGCAACGTGGGAGGTCGTCTCCTTACTCTTTATAAGCATATCGTCCACACATACTTCCATGTTCCGACCTATCTTGTCGGCAAACATCTTTTTGACCACACACTGGTAGGTCGCTCCAGCGTTCTTTAGCCCAAAAGGCATAACTTTATAGCAGTAGAGCCCCTGGTCGGTGATGAACGAGGTGTGCTCTTGGTCGGGGGTGTTTATACCCTGAGTGGGTGTCCATGAAGCTCAGGAGCTCTTGCCCTGCTGTCGCGTCGACCAGCTGGTTGATCTTGGAGAGGGGGAAGCTATCTTTTGGGCACGCCCTGTTTAAGTCAGTGAAGTCTACGCACATTCTCCATTTTACATTTGATTTTTTTACTAACACTACATTCAAGAACCACACAGGGTAATTAACTTCTTTGATATATTCAGCTTTTAAAAGTTTTTGAACTTCTTCTACAATAGTTACGCTTCTTTCAGCGTTTACAAGTCGTCGTTTTTGTTTCACAGGTCGCACAGAAGGGTCTATATTAAGGCGGTGCACCATAATGCTTGGATCGATCCCAAGCATGCCTCGTGCGACCAGGCGAACACGTAGGTATTGTTTTTCAAGAACTAGACGAGGTCTTCCTTCTCGGTGGCCCCCAGCTTTGTGCCGATGCTTGCGCACTTCTTTGGGCCGAGCAACGGGACAAGCTCCAGGTCTTTCGCGGGCTCTCCCTGCTCTGCTCATCAAGTGACTTGTCTGCCTGGAGCTCGGGGCCCCTGGTGATTGCGTTGCAAATGGGTTTGAGGGCTACCATGTAACATTCCCTTGAGACTTTCTACTCGCCTCGTATCGTCCCCACTTCCTTGGGAGTTAGGTACTTCATTGCTTGATGTAGTGTAGATGGCACAGCTTGTAGGTCGTGGATGACAGGTCGGCCAAATATTGCGTTGTACGCCGACCTGGCTTCGACCACCACAAATTTTGCCATCCTTCAGATCTGGTGCTCCCCTTCTCCCAGAGTTATGAAGAGTTCTATGCATCCTTCAGACCTAACCGGTTGCACTGCAAAACCAACCAGTGGAGTGGGGCTCGGTCTAAGCTGACCTCGCTCCCATCCCAAAGCGGTGTGAGTAGAAAATGATAAAATGTTTCCAGAGGCACCTCCATTGATTAGTATGCACCTAACTGTCACGTTGTCGATCTGAGCTTCGATGACTAAAGCATCATTGTGAGGGTTATGCAGTCCCTCATGTCTTCATCCAAAATGTGATATGGTAGGGCACGACGCGCCAGCGCCTTGCACTTGTTCCCTGTCTGCCCCCACTTGGTCCTCTGAAGATCATGTTGATCACGGCATGTCGGTCTACATGCTTTGGGGGAGATGTGTCATTTCTCTTTCCGTCCTTTCTCCTCCCGAGCTGTTGGCTCCACTTCCTCCTCCATTGGGAGCTCGCCCCACGTAATTCTTGAAGTATCCCTTTTGGATGAGGCCCTCAATTTGCCTCTTCAAGTCGTAGCAGTTAGAGGTGTCGTGATCGTGATCCTTGTGAAAATGACAGAACTTCTACCTGTTCACCTTTTCAGGGTCTCAGTGCATGGGGTTGGACTCGGTGATTAGGTTGAGCTTCGAATCTTGTATGTTGGCGAGGATTTCAGCCATTGGGACGTTCAAGGGTGTGAAGCGATCATACCGCTCAGGTTGACAGCACTTTTGATCCTGCTTCTGTCGAGAGTCGAGATCATACTATCGCTGGCACTACGACGACCTTTTGGAGCTATCCCGACCTCTTCTTTTGCGTGTCGGGCTAGCTTTTGGCAGATCCTCCCTTGACTGAATGGGCTCACTGGCTTGCATGAACTTTCTAGCTCGCTCGATGCTAACTTTGATGGTGAATTCAGGCTTCTTAACGAACGACCACTTTAGCTGTTCGTGGTGAATCCCTGAGGCGAACGCTAAGCAGGCGAACTCCTCGTTGCACGAGACTGTGATTTGCGTGGTGAGGAACCTCCTCACGTAGTCCCTCAAGCTCTCCTTCATCTTTTGCCTTATTGTGAGCAAGTACTGGGCTGAATGCTGGGTCTCCTACTGAATTGCAAACTGGGCTACAAAGGCTTTGCGGAGTTGCTTCTAGGAGGAGATAGAGTGAGACAATAGCTGCCGGTACTATTTCCTCGCGGAACCTTGTAAAGTTACAGAGAACGCCCTATACTTCATTGAGTCGGGGTAGGCATGAAAGTCCATCAGTGACTCATAGGTTTCCACATAAACCACCGAGTCGGCTGACCCATCATACTTGTCGTAGCTTGGGAGCTTCCCTTTGGATGAGATCGGTGCAGTTAAGATAGGTAGGGTGAAGGGCGGCTCGTCGAGCTTGTCGTCGTCTAAGACTGGCTTCCTCTGGGCCTTTCGGAGGTCGTTCTTGAGTTCTATCCAGAGTTGTTCAAACTGCTGCAGTAGGTTCTCATTGTTGACCGACTCCGACCTTGTTTGGGGGTCGTCTTTCTTCGTAAAATATTTTTAGAACTTTGCGGAGATCTCGCTCGTTCAGTGAGAAAAGACGGGTGCACTTGTCCTCACGCCCCCGAGGGTGGTCGTTCCCCCCTAGGATGATCTTTGATAGGTTTGCCCCTACTGACCTCTCCTAGTCTGCTCTAGTGGTTTTTGTTTTTCCTCTTTTGGGATCGCGTTGGACTTCCTGCTCAGGGGCGACACTCTCGCTGTCTATAACGCCTTAGTTAGGGCTGTGATCTGGGCCCTCTTGGCATTCATTTCTTCTTGCGGGTCGAACACCACCTTGACCTGGAGGCGAGATTTTGACCTTTAGGAGTCTGATCGGGTTTTGGCCTTCCGACCTGCTAGTGGCTTAGATGCGATTGGCCAAGCTTTCAGGTCTTTTGGCTTTCGATTACTTGATGTTTGAGAACCTTTAATCATGACTAGCAGCTGAGCGATCTAGTTGATCTGGCTATGACAGCGGTTCCTACAGACGGTGCCAACTGTTGATGCGAAAATCTGCCAAGGCTTTGAAGACAACTTGAGAGGTCGTCCGACTGTACTTGGAACGATTCCTGGGGTACCTGCAGGGAGGTAACCACTCCGACGCCCAAGACAGTAATAATCCGAGCTCAACAGATCAGCGTCAGACAGATTCCATACTTGGACTTGCGGTGCGGTGGTGTATTTCTAGCGCTCAATGGGGTAGATAGCGGTCCCGCCAGGCTCCACTAAGCGACCTTTGGTCCTTGCTTTGGACCAGTCCGTTCCCTACTGCGAGATGGGATCTGGTGCTTGGGTTCTTCTGCTTAGTGACCAAGGTCGGCCTCTTCGACTTCACTGGAATAGGTCTGGTCATGCTAAACGGGTAAGTTTATTTTCCTATTTGGGAAAATAAAACGTAGGTTGTTTCCTTTTCCTCTTTAGTTCTTTCTTTTAATTTCTCATAAACGAAACATCATTACTAGACCTCCTTAAATGCCCTTTAGCTAATGGTGAAATCGCGGCAAGCAAATGTAATATTATTCCCTTTGGCGATGCTTATGCTTCATTTAAAATTGGGAAAAGTTACAGCCGTCTGTTTTCTGTTTACTGTTTCGGTTTTTGTTTGCTTATAGCTGCTTTAGTTTAATTGTGGTGTTACAGTTCTGTGGTAATAATATGAACATCAATTTTCAAAAGCATCTTAGTTTACAAACAATTCTTTTGTGGTAATAATATCAACCTCACTTTTGTCTTTGTCAAAATCCAATGGATCATGTTTGGCAAATGGCAAATTAAGAAATTGATTTTAAGAAGTTTTAAATACTTCGGGGTGATTTTGAAAAATCAATTATACTTAAATCTCTTTTTTCAAAATCACTCATTCTATCAATACTTGGACACGAGATGTACTAATTTGTAGTGGCTCAATGCTAAAGAAGAAGAATGTGGACAGCCTTCTACTAGTTGATATGACACGTGGAATGGAAGTTTGAACTCACGATAATTACCACTTAACTATGCTCGTTTTGGCAGAAAAATTTCAACTGACTGTTTACTGTTTCGATTTTTATTGGCTTGTGCTGCTTTAGTTATGTTGGGGCATTATACTTGTAGTTTTGTGGTAATATTATTAAGATACATGTATTTGTTACTAATTAGTTTTACTTCTAACTCATAAGTTAGATAGGTTAACTTGTGCTATTTTATTTTCTGTATTTATTGGAGGTCTGTACTATTGAGAAATTAATGAAGTAGAAACTATTACCGTCCTCATTCTCATTTCTAATATGATATCAGAGCGGGGTCATGCGTTCAAATTCATCCTCATTTGGTATGATTTTCACTTTTGGATTTTGTTGCAATTTTCTAACCTACAAGTAAATAGGATGGTTGAGATACTCATAAATGAATTAAATTTACCTAATCCATTAGATTAAGCTTTTCGGATGAGTATTAGTTTATTCATCCTTAACGTGGTAACAAAAAAATTCAAAAGCATGTTCGGTTTACAAACAATTCTTTTGTAGTTTCGTCTAAAGCTTTTTGGACACGATAGGTACACCGATTTGTAGTGGCTCAATGTCGGATAAGAAGAATGTGGACAGAATCAGCCTTGTACCAGATTCTCTTATTCATTGCATTATGTTCTTAAACACACAACAGGCTGTCCAAACGTGTGTTCTATTAAAAAGATGGGAAACCGTCTGGACTTGTATGCACACTATCAACTTTGATAGGGTCAACTCTGCAATCTCGTGTGAAAGAATTATCGTTTAAGAACTTATTTTTTGGAGTTCTATCTCATCATTGTGGTGGAAATTTTGAAAAATTGAGTTTCTCTTCCTCAAATTGATAATTTTGGAGAAGCCTATTAAGTAGGATTCTTGATGTGCTACACACGATTCGACTCAACTGTTGTATTTTGATAAAATATTGGAATGGAAGTTGTCCCACATCGGAAGAATACAATAATGAGATGTGTTCCAATTACTATAAAAGGAACTTATGCTTTGGGTTTCAATCATCCCAATTGAAATACTTTTAAGTCAGTATACCAGTTCTATTTGCTTTGTGTAATTGGGATCGGGATCGGGAGAAAAATCTGTGTGATTGTAAGAATTTTTCACATTATTCCTGTTTCTTGTTTCTCGTTTCCAATTTTCTTAAGAAACCTAAGTATTTTACAACTAACTTTGGCCTCGTTTGGTAACGGTCTCGTTTCCTATTTCTTGTTTCTATTCTTTTTAAAATTAGAAATAGGAATATGTTTGGTAATCATTTCTGTTTCTTGTTTCTTGAAAAAAAAAAGAAATAGAAACAAAAATATGTTTGATAACTATTTCTTGTTTCTTGTTTCTATTTTTTTTAATTACAACAACTTGTAGCGGTAGAATTCAAACCTACTATAATCTATTGATCGAGAATTTATACCTTACTCAGGTTAGCTAATTTTTATTTTTAGTTAAATAAAATTTAGTAAATATAATATAAAAAGATATAACATAGACTCGAAGAATAATATTTATTAAAGAAAATATAATTTAGAATATAAATTTATTTGATATAAACGTATCCACAATTCGCTCAGCTTAAACAAAAAATAAAGTTTCAAAATATTTTTAATTTAAAAAATAGAAATTTTTTTGTTTAATAAAATATAATAACTTTTAATAAAGAATAAATTATCAAAATACTCTTAAGTTAAAAAATATGAAACAAAAATAAAAAACAAATTTATAGTTTATCAAAAAATATAATTTACAATATAAACTGATATAAAAATATAAATTATTAATTTAAATAAAGAATAAAATATTAAAGATATTTTTTGTTTAAGAAAATACAATAGTTTTAAATTAAATAAAATTTGAAAACATTTTAGATTTAAAAAATATAAAATATAAAAGAAGAAACAAAAAGCAAATAATATTTTGTATATCAAATGGGCTTGAACCCTAGACATCCTATATAATTCATTATGTGGACCACCAGGCCATTAACGGTTTTTAAAAACTTTTAACAAATATATTATTTAACTTTAGATAGCGCCAGGACACAAAATAAAGAAATAGAAACGGAAAAAACGAAACTACTTTTCATAGTTTCCAAAAATTGGTCCTTTTTTTGGAAATGTTTCTCAAAATTTAGAAACGAGAAACAAGATTGATTACCAAACATGTCTGTTTCTCAAAATTTAGGAACAAGAAACAGAAAACGGGAACGTTACTAAACGAGGCATTTGTTTCTTGTTTCTCTTTTTTTGGAAACATTCTCACAATTGTATAGAAAATCTTGGGAACAATAAAAAGTTCTCATTTCCAATTTGATCCAAAACATAAATAAAAATATTGTTTTATCATACTTGAATTCTTAGAGGTTGAAATCATACAATACATTTTTCTTCATTAAAAATAAAGAAACAGAAACAAGAAATAGAAACATTACCAAATGAACCCTGCGTTAAAGTTTTTTTTTGTTTTCTTCCATTTAGGCCCTTTGATTTCTCAGCATTTTCTAAGCCTTCTTGTTCTCCATTTGCAACGTTCTGTTATCAGTTCCCTCTTTTGTTTCATAATCTGAAACATTTGAAGTTGAAAAAAACAGAGACTAACAAGATGATAGAGCTGCCAATTAGCTATTGCCATGTTGACCTTTTCTAAAAACCTTTGTGGCTTCATCAGGTAACTTTGTCTCATCTTTTATGAAAGAGAGATAAATTTAAAATAGCTTCCATTTGAGTTATATTTCTTACATATTATTTGTCACAATTTACAGGAGTAACTATAGAACAATTTATGGGGTGTGGATATTGATGTTACTGAATGGCTGGGCACCAAGGATGTCGCTTTTTTTAAAAAAAAATTAGAAGAATTTGAGGTGTTGGCTTCGAAACAACCATTTATTTTCTTTTTGATAATTGAGAGTTGGAGCTTTGCTCTCCCATATTCAGGAGTGTTGTGTCCGTTCCGAGGCCTCGAAACAAGCATATATTTCTAAGTGTTAAGAGAGGTTTGAGTTTCTGGTACTAATTGAAATTTAGATTATTTAATTATTTATGATGAGTTATTAATCAATATTTACAATGACATATAAAATTCATATTTTTAAAGTTCTCGCGCAAAATAAACATACATATAATTTATAACATAATCTTAGGCATTTTAATCTCATAATTCTCTTTTAATGAAATTTATGATGTGTTTAATTGGTGATAAGAAAACAAGAGATTCAATAAAAAAAATAAAGTTATATTAAATGCTTTCAGTGTTTTTTAATATGCGCTTGGTAATAGATCTAGAAATTGAATATCAATTTAAAAAAAAAAATTCAAAATATTTAGCAATACATCTGTAAACTAGTGTCAATTACAGCTAAATATTTAGTTTAATCTAAAATATTATTAATTAATTCATTAACATTAGAATTGTTATTTTACAATATTATATAATTTATAATATAATATATTTTACATTTTTTTAAAATTTAACAAAAATGAAATGACATGAAATAATATAAATATGAAAACAGACAAATGTTGTTTTCAAAATCTTCACTATCTGCATAGTTTGTCACTGGACTTCCATTACGTGTTGAATCAAATTAAATAACACAAATACTCTCAATACTTTCACAAAATGTGCTATCAACTCCGATTTGAAATCCATAGTTGACAAGTCACTCATGACATCAAACACTCTTTAAATCTCCTGAAATCACATTTTTGCTATCAGAAGAATACTAATGGCAAAGCATCAAAATAAAACACATAAAAGTTGAAGAACCAAAATAAAACCAAACCTCTTTGTTATTTCTACAATGGTTCTAATCTGTTCATGAAACTTTCAATTAAACCCTTCGATACCTTCGTTCCGAGACAAATTACAAAACACAGAGAACCATGGCTGTTAGGACTTTGTATTTTTCAAAAGAATCGCGGGCCGAACCAGAAAAACTACACCCCTATGTAACCAAACTCAAAATGGTTAGCCTAAACTACAACACAAGACATCTACACATCTAAACGAAAACCAAGGAGCTTGATTGAAGTTGATTTTAGGGGGTACACTTCAAAAATGAGATGGTAGGATCCGTAAAAATATTATATACATTGGGAACACTAACACCACAAGAGCAAGTAAACCCCCAGATGCAAATGCAAGCTCTATTTAAGAGAGAAACTCTGTCATTGTTTCTTGGTTTGCTCAACGGGGAAGTTCTCTTCCGCTTGTCGTTTCCAAAAGTAGTTCGATGCTTCAATCCACCGTGGATGGACCAGAAACTTCTGCTCTTTCACTGCCCAACGCGACTTCTCTGTTCCAGCATCTGTTGAGACCACGTGTGTCACGGATGGATCGAGGTCGGTTGAGCAACTGCCTCCTAACTGCTCTACCATCTTCCAGAGATGATGGTTGTCAGCCTGGAATTTGGCAGGAAAGACTCGGGTGAAGACAACCTTGCATCCCTCAAGAACTTTGCTCCGAACTGTCTTCAATACCTGTTGGATTGAAGGGTGCCTAATTAAGATACTAACTCCTATGATATAAATGCACAAAACCATTCATCATACTGAATTTTCCCCTTCGTGCAAAGATTATATATCATGATGCCAGCAGAATAATGTTGAAGAAAATGTCAAAATGTTTATGGGTTTAAAATACAATTATTGTAAGGTTTGTGACCCTGAACTTAACAAAGTGTCAAATTGATGGGCCTCTAAACTTTAAAATTTCTAATAGAATTATAAACTATCAATATGTCTAATAGAATCATAAACTATTAAAAACTATCAATTTTGTGTCTAATAAGTTTGGAGATGCAAAAAAATTTCGAATAGACCAAAGTCTATTAGGCACAAAATTTCAAGTTCATAGAGCTATTAGATTAGATATTTAATATTTTAAAGTTAAGAGATCTCAAAGACACAAAATTGAAAATACAAAGACTTATTAGATATTGAGGGACTTGTTAAGTTGTAATTTAACCATGTTTATTCGTGAACAGATACTAATGAAAATATGAGAACCGGAAATTTAAATTTGGTCGTGTAAGAATGTAGAATCAACTGAAAGTTGAAGTGACAAGAAGCATAAACAGATGTTCAAACTTTCAAGAAGAAAAAACTTTAACCTGCCTCACATCTCTGTCAACCAAATCATCTGAGAGTTCCTGCAGAAGGAATCCCAACAGTGAGATTGAGGCAGAGAAAAATCAAAAAGGTAAACGTAAACATAGAGAGGATCAGGGATAATACATTAAAGAATATAGTGTGGACTTGCTTGAGTACTTTAAGGATGCTCGCCAGTGCACCATCAGTTTCACTCTCGTCACTCTTCAACTCAGATAGAGATTTACAGTTGTAGCCAAATTGGCGACAACTTGAAGCAAAAAAATGATACCTCTCCATCAATATCAAGTTCTCCTTATGCTTTGTCCATGCCTATTATAACAATTGACAATGTTTAGCTCCATATTCATGAAGAACAAAAGGTTAGCTGAGCAACCCAAATATGACGAAATACATGTTCAAAGAAAACAGTATCCCAACTCAACATCCAATCCTGAATCACATAGATGTATTTGTTTATAAGATGTTAAACTTTATCATTTTCAACGTACGAAGGAAACCTCAAAGCTATACACACTCAATGAATGATGACAACTAAGCAGGTTTACGTGTTACAAAATAAAATCAATCACCAATATTTTCTACTACAATACTACATTCAAGTTTCAGCTAAGTTAGATGCACTTACATTTTCGGTATCATCAAGGATCAGAACAGCACTTTCCTGACCCAGCACCACGTCAAGACCTTTTTGATGTTTTTGAGTGCCATCATCCCGAGAAATAACTCTAGCACTAAAATACGCCCTCTTGGGGTCCAGCAACTTTGCCATTTCAACTGCATATGCCCGCTCCCCCATGGTGTATATATACATCTCAAATAATTGACTAGCTTCTTTCAAAAACGTATGGATAAATGGCCTCAACTTCGTCATTGTGTGTATGGAGTTCAATAGGAATAGGCTGCCTTTCGTGACATCTATTCAAAATTTTTACCACAGAGCATCACAAAAACAAATAGAGTAAACAAAACCACAATAGGAATGGAATAAAAGTAAACACAGTAGAGATTACTTTAGAAAGCAGAACAATGTACAGATAACAGGACACTGTACCTTTTAAAGAATCTGTTTGGCTCCTTAAATACTCCTCTTCAGGTGTAATATGCCCAAGCTGAGTAGAATTTAATAGTGTGTGATCTAGATCAAGAACCAGGATCAGCTTTTTATGTTGCAACAAATTCTTCATGTCTATGTTGCGGAGACGATTAATTTCATCATTATTAAGTCTGAGTCCCTACAAGATAATCAGATGGTCATATATTTAGCACATAGTTCGATATACTAGCTACAAGTTATGGTGAATGAATATAACTAAAAAGGAAAAAATAACAAAACATCTCAAACTACATGAGATTATTTAACTATACCTTATGTATGTAGCCAAACGTCACACCAGACTCCCCATCCAACCTCTGCCCACAAATGATACACATATTACCAAATGAACCAGGATGACCGCAAAGTTGCTGCTTTGATAATACTTCTGCACAAATCATTATTTTTAAACAATAAAATTCAGCAAATGGTGAAAACCCAATGCAGATATACAAAGACTCAAATACTTCCTTTAATGCGAAGGCTTTTAAATCCCAAGTTAATAAGTTACAATTACATTACATGAAACTGACTGGTACACAATAGTTAAAAGAAAGAAGGAACCAAAATAAGGGATATATGGTGAGCACAGGACCGCTAGACTGAAATAGTTCATAAATTCAGCTACCACTAATTTGAGATGCATATCCATCTGGCATCCCTGTAATTCCTAGTTCTTGAACAACCAAGAAACTAAAATTTCCTATTTTCATTTACACGAAAGATCATGATCACTCACAACTACCATATACAAGAACATCGCAAATCCTATGTTAACATAAAGTATAGAAGATGTTGTCCATCTCAGTTATACCGGGAAGGCTTCCTGCATTTTGTAATTATATATATCATATCAAATAGTGTCTAACAAAAAATAAGTAGGTGCTTATTATATACATACATACATATATATATAGATCATTTGGAGCCAACTTGATACCTTTCTTAGAGAATCACATACAATTCAAATAAAAGGAGGATAAAAAAAGGTGAAAAACCTTTAATTATATTCAAATACAAGGGAACGGAAGACAACCACCAAAAACACAATATGCAATAGAAGAGCCAGAAGGGAAGAGTTCTTTAAACATTCGCAGAGTGGGTAGGAAAAAGGGACTAACACGGCAAGTATGTCATATAGTTAGCTATCTAAGTAGTAAGGAAGTAGTTAAGTGTGGTACAGGTGGCAGCCACAAATTGGCTAGAGTAAATAGTAGAGCAAGTAAAAGAGGGACAACAAAAGTGGTTACTTGTTAGTAGGAGATGTTTAATTTACCTGAACTTTGCTCTTCAACTCGATACATAATGTCCTCCTGAGGTTCCTCTGAGCCTTCCAGCTTCTCCACCTTCCGTCGTTTTATCCTTAAAAATAAGGAATTGAATGAAAAATATTTGACATGTTAAATTGATAAACTACAAAAACTCAGTTATACAGTTATAACTTATAACCAATCCTATAAACTCTCATAATTATGTGCAGAAATGATACTTGCCACAACTCAATGTTGTTATTCATGTAAAAGGAAAAAGAATACCAATTACAAACAAATAAATAACAGATGGCACTTAATGGATGATGAGAAGGTACCAGCAACATCCTGTATACCGTGGTTTTACTTTGATCAAAGTAATAATTACATATATGGTAACTGATAAAATTTTCATAAACTAGACGCTCGGGATATCTATAAAAGAAAATAATTAGATGAAAGTGAAACTAAATGACAAATAAAGTCATTAGCATACCGAGCATTTTAATCATTTGTATTTAGCCAAATGTTTCGTCTTTGATTTTATATTATGACCTGTTTTGTGCAGCTTTGCTCTTATTCTTTCATTTTTCTCCTTGAAAATTTTGTTATTTTTTCTTTAATAAAAAACTGAGAGTTTGAGATTAGAAGCTTAGAACCTACAAATGCTATAAAACCAGCACAAGAAACGTCAGGTGGGGAAATTTGAAATGTCAAACCAGTAATGAAATCGTATTTCAACAAGTAACTTGAAATATCATACAATACTAAATACTATCGATTCTTTAATAAAGACAACCCAGAAATTGCAAAAAGGAACCAATCACTCATGATCAAAATAACACTCATATCATATCATATACATACATATATATATATATATATATATATATATATAGGGAAAAGACCAGACTTTCGTTGAGAAAAATGAAATAATACAAAATGACATACAAATAATAAAAATCTCATAAGAATAGAGAAATATTTTTCTCTATTTGAGGATTCAAAGGAGAGCCAGGCAACTATAAAATACTTCCCACTTAATTCTAGATTCAAGAATTGAACACATTGATTAACCAAAAATTATAATTCCAAGAAACCTTAAACCACCGTCTTCAGACTATTAACTTCAAAGATCAATGGAAATTCATTAATTTTTTTTTCAAAGAGTAGTACCTCTCACTTTCAACATTAT
Source organism: Momordica charantia (assembly GCF_013281855.1). Classification (NCBI taxonomy): domain Eukaryota; kingdom Viridiplantae; phylum Streptophyta; class Magnoliopsida; order Cucurbitales; family Cucurbitaceae; genus Momordica; species Momordica charantia. The sequence goes on along the minus strand of NW_028275159.1, from coordinate 21,964,758 downwards.
TATCACCCTCAGCCTTTTCCTCCGGCGATGAGTCGGAGGAATGAGAATCTAGAGCGACATCAAGAAATGCAGCAAAATCGTCACTACTCGATGAGTGAGCTGGAGAATCAGTAACAAGGCTCATCTGAAATATCCACCAAATGAAAGAAAAAGATAAGTAGAATGCCGCATTAACATGCAATACCAAGACTAGAAACAATAGAGGCAAATTCAACAAGAAAAGAAACATACAAAAAAAAGAATTGTTCTTGCAGTTTTATGCAATGTTTTATAAATGGAAATAAAAACGCAAAACAAACAGCTCCTACATATGAAAAGAGGTAAATGGACAAAGAAAGAAGGGTTGCAGATCTAGGTTTCACCGCGTCAGCCCTTCACAGTTGCAGATCAGTCGCTTGCTGCTGTGGGATCGCCGGAGAAAACAGGGGAAGGGACGTTCGGCAGGTAAGTGTTTCAAACGAAGAAGAGATGATGAAGTAAGCAGGACGGGGTTTGATTACCTCATACATAACAAGGTTTTAGGATTTATTCTTCTCTAAGTTCTTCCCTTTTTTCAATTTTAAATTTTCAAATAAACTCTAAAAATATTTCAAAACATCTAAAAGATAAATTTGATTTTGGAACGCTCATCAATATTTGGAAAAACTCTATAAAAGAGAAATCTTGCTTTTAAAACCTATCTCGAGGGTCACGACATGTTTTACACAAAATCGATACATCAGACCCATCAAATATATCATGTTTATTATACTTTAAAATTAAACGTAACACTTTCATCGTACGGTTGACTAAATAGGAAAATATTTGGTTCCTCCTCATCGTTGATGAGGCAAGTATTTTCTAATAAAAAATTATATATATGTTTTCCCTACCTGTTACAGGAGAATTGACAGATCTGATCTAAGTTTGCTCAAACTATATTTTCTCTCGTTTTATTTTGCTCCTTCTACCCTCGTCTTCCATTTTTGTTGCTTTCTTTCGACCTCTTGAATTTCCTATTTTAAAAAAATGGATGAGATATTCACAATTTAGATGGTGTCCTGTCATTTGTACATTTTTCTACTTTCTAAGGTAATTTCTCTATTGTGTTCACTTTTATTCCATTCCTATTGTGATTTTGTTGTCACCCTTGCTCTTTTTGCATTTGTTGTCTTATATTGTTACCACCTGAGAAACTACTCTTTAAGAGGCCAGCAAACGGTCTTCTTTAATCTAAAATTTAGTTCTTTAAGTTTGCCATGGATAAATTTGTAGTGTAGTTTAATAGTTACATGAATTTAGTTCAAAATTGGTAAAATAGTGCTTGTGATGCCATGGTAAAATGCGTTTGGCAATTAATCGTAAAAAGGTGGCTCAATCATCCTAACCATTCTACGAACGTCAAATGTTTGCTATCCTATTTGTTTGTAAAGTTATGTGGCAAAAATTTTGAACAGATGTCACGTAAGGCAACCTTATTTTATTCTATTGAACTTCGTATACACAATGACGAAGTTGAGGCCATTTGTGCATACGTTTTTAAATAAGCTAGTCAATTATTAAACCCTCAAAGGACAACCCAGTTGGCAAGGATTTGAAGTCTCTTAGTCATTCTGGATTGGAGGTCTCAAATTCAAACTTTTCATGAGCTTAATACCAAAAACTCTCAATATCTTCCAAATTCTGACCTTGAGGCAGGCGCAAGTGTTCTTGGGTATAAGCTCCAACTCTAATGTATATATACCCCATGGGGGGGTGGGCATATGCATTTGAAATGGCCAAGTTGCTTGACCCCAAGAGGGAGTATTTTAGTGCTAAAGTTATTTCTCGGGATGATGGCACTCAAAACCATCAAAAAGGTCTTAACGTAGTGATGGGTCAAGAAAGTGTTTTTCCCATCCTTGATACCGAAAATGTAAGTGCATCCAACGAGGTTACAAAAGGTACAAACGAGTTGGATGACTTGTTGATCTTTGAATGTAGTATTGTAGTAGAAAGTACTAGTGATTTATTTTACTTGGTATTACGTAAACCTGCCTAGTTGTCATCATTCATTGAGTGTATAGCTAGGGGTGAAAATCTGACGGGTTGGTTCGATTTTCGATCAGGAAAAAGAATTGAAATAAGTGTAATATATGTTGTTGATGCATGGGTTTTGACCATCCGGCTCTTCTTCTCGCACACACCTAACTCGATGATAATGGAACCAATACCTGCAAAATCAAACCGATCTAAACCGGTGTGACCTTAGTCACACGGGCTCCGATGTTTAAGTTGGCGAAGGAGAGTAGAGAAAATAGTTAGCTAGGGATAAGTCACTTGCCTCGTCAGGGTTGGATCTCACTGTTATTTATAGCCGTGAAGATGATTCTAGAACCTCCGTAGCTAAACCCTAACTCAGCGTTGTAGGGCCCGAGGGATCGTTGATCGCAGGCAGGAGATTCACGGGCTGGGCCATGGGCCGAGCAGGGGTCGGGACTGAGCTCTCTCAGCTCGGTTGGTTCTCCGCCAGTCAATTTCCTCGTTCTCTGCCTCGACGCTAGGTCGTTCTTTGGGCCGGCCCGTTATGTCGCGGGCTGGTCTCCCCCAATCGATGATCTAAGGCTTCAACTCCTTGTCTTGTTTCGGGTCGTTTTTGTTCTCTATAACAATGGTCCCCACTCTCAAAACAGAAGATGAATAATTGTGTCAAGATCTTTGTTTAGAGAGTACTTGTCGCTTGTCGTTACCACGAGATCATTGTATATCAGTGGCTAATAATGTAAAGGTTTCTAACGCACAGAGCTTCTACCAAAAGCTTGTGATCCAATTTTGGATTTTAGTGTTTGGTTCCTGCCACTGGTTTTGTGCTTTGAGCTTGTCGATACTATTCATGAATTGGAAGTTTTTTCCAATTTTCGTTGACCACAATCAAGTCTTCTGAGCCTAGTTTTATTCTCATCTGAGTTTAAACCATTTATTTTTGGCCTTGGGATCTAACTTTAACAGAACTAATGTCGATATTTTGGGTTTCTAACCTATTTGGCTTTTGCCCATGTTTTATACCTCAGGGTTTACTCTCGGGTTTCTAACCCACTTGGCTTTTGCCAATGGCTTTTATACCCTTAGTTTAGTCGGCACCCTTAGGTTTCTAACATATTTGGCTTCTGCCGATTTTTACCCCAAGTTAAATCAACACCCTCGGGTTTTTAACCTATTTTGGCTTTTGCCGTATGGTTTTCTACCCGTGGGTTTCATTGATTGGTTAGACTTACTTGTTTTCTGTTTTAACCTTGTTGGGCCTGTACGCATGCCTTTTTCAGCACCTCGAGATTCTTTTCCCTTGTTTCACTCATTGGCTTTTAGCTTATCGGTCTGCTTCTAGGTCCGTCCCAATTTAGAGTTTCTTGATTGGTCGTAGATATGTAGATATTCATATGATACCCCCTGCTTGACAAATTTATTTCAGAATGAACATAAAAACTCAAGTATCACGTCGAATGTCAAAGACTTTATTAGTAGGAAGATCGCCCTATCAAAGATTTAGTTACAATAACCTTCGAGTTGTAGTATCAAGCTATTCGATTTTTGTATTCAGTCGTTCGTAGCCGTGCTGTTTCTCGATGTTCTTCTAATAGGTCGAGGTTGAGCTGTACGGATTCGTTATTGTCAAGTAGACTGAATTGCTTCGTGTCGTTCAGCATGGTTGGCCAGTAGTACCCTTGTCGAACTATTTTGTGACTTAGGGATCGTGCTCCAGAATGGCTCCCACAAACACCCTCATGTATCTCTTTCATGATGTAGTTAGCTTCGTCGGACGTTAGACATTTTAAAAGCGGCAACGAGTAGCCTCTTTTGTACAGATTGCCGTCTTTAAGCACATATCTGGCTGCTCGTTGTTGTAGCTGTTGGGCCTCTATCTTTTCAGTAGGCAGGATCCCGTCTCTCAAATATTTGATCAAAGGGCTCTTCCAGTTTTCTTATGGTTGCCCTTGCTCGTCGATATCCATTGCTTCCTAAGCTTCTATGCTTGGCTCGGGTAGAATCTCGACCGGTACAGTTCTGCCTAGGTCGGTTTCATAAGCTGCAGCTAGTCGAGCTAACGCATCGGTGTTGACGTTTTGAGCACGTGGAATTTGTCGAATCTCATATTTTGAGAACTGGTCAAGCTGGTTTCTTACCTGTGAAAGGTATTTTGCCATTCGCGGTTCTTTAGCCTGAAACTCCTCTTTCACCTGACCTACAACCAGCTGTGAATCACTTAGTATCAATATGTTCCTGACCCCAACGTACCTGGCCACTTTTTGTCCTGTTAGTAGAGCTTCATATTCGGCTTCGTTGATGGAGTTGACTTTGTTGCTTTCATTTTCATAGGTTTCTAACCCTTTGGCTATAGCCACTGGTTTTATACCCGCTGTCGTTTTTACTCCATCTCATGTTTTAACTGTGCTAGGTCAATCGACCCGCTTCTGGTTTGGCCGTGTTGAGATTGTTTAATTATTCTTTCCAAATTTGTCGATTAACGTAGATTCTGCTTTCAAAATCTGTCGATTAATGTAGATTTGTGCCTCATTGCACCTAGTCGGTGCCGAACAGTGGTTTGATCCAAACAGAGATGTACTCGGTTGGGTCGAACCCGAGCCTTGCTCGGCTTGCTCGGCTCAGGCTGGTTCTACCAAGCTTGCGTCGCTTAGTCGGTCATGACCTATTGCCCCTACTTTCAAGGTAGTGTATTGTCGATATCCTTTGAGAGTATATTTGTAGACGAGGCAAGGTGTTTTATCAAAGTCGTTTGGCATCCAGTTTTGGATTTAGAAAACAGAGTTGGTAGGGAACCAAGCTAATAATGGATATTGAAGGGAGTTGGGCATCCATGAAACTCAATCTTTCATGTCCTACAGTGGCGTCAACCAGTTGATCTATTCGAGGCAAAGGAAAAGAATCCATTGGACAGGCCTTATTTATGTCCGTGAAGTCGTTCTCTATTTGTCGTTTGGCTTCTTTACCAGCACTGTGTTGAATATCCACTGGGGATAATGTACTTCCCGAATGAAGCTTGCTTTCAGTAGCTCCTCCACCTATTCAGCTACAATCTCGTTCCTTTCTTGATTGAATGCGTGACGCTTCTGTTTCACTAGCTTACAACTCTCGTTGACATTGAGTAGATGTATCATGACTCCTCACTCGATTCCTGGCACGTCCTCCGGCGACCATGCAAACACGTCGGCATTGCTTCTGAAGAAGTTTATAAGGCTTTCTCTTTCTTCATTCCCCAGCCTGGTTCCGATGTTTACCCGTTGATCTTCGGCTGTCAGAGGGATAGATTCTACCTCCTCAGTCGGTTCTCCCCTGTCAAGGGTGGTCAAATTAAGTCGATGACCAGGGCTCGGCGTTACCTCACCCGAGAGGTCGGTTGCTTCATTCAGGCTCGTCACTGGTTCTCCCCTATTAAGGGTGGTCGGATTAAGTCGACGACCAGGGCTCGGTCTTGCCTCACCCGAGAGGTCTATCGCTTCATTCAGGCCCGACGATGGTTCTCCCCTGTCAAGGGTGGTCGGATTAAGGCAGATGATCAGGGTTCGGTCTTGCCTCACCCAAGTGATCGGCCGCTTCTTTCAGGCTCTTCTTTTCGAAGCATTGATGGCTCTCATCAGGATTCATGTTGCTTCTAGATCAAGTCGATGATCAGGGCTCAGTCCTACCTCACCCGAATGGTCGGCCGTTTCAGTCTACATGCCTTGGATCAGAATTTTGCTCGGATCGGGATTTCGCTTCAACGAAGCTTGCTTTACTGTATCGTTCCCACAGACGGCGCCAATTGTTGATGCATGAATTTTGACCCTCCGGCTCTTCTTCTCGCACACACCTAACTCGATGATAAGGGAACCGATACCTGAAAAATCAAACCGATCTAAACCAGTGTGACCTTAATCACACGGGCTCCGATGTTTAAGTTAGCGAAGGAGAGTAGAGAAAATAATTAGCTAGGGATAAGTCACTTGCCTCCTCAGGGTTGGATCTCACTGCTACTTGTAGCCGTGAAAATGATTCTAGAACCTCCGTAGCCAAACCCTAACTCAGCGTTGCAGGGCCCGAGGGATCGTTGATCGCAGGCAGGAGATTCACGAGCTGGGCCGTGGGCCGAGTGTCATGGTCATGCTTGTCCAGGGCCTGTTTCCTGTGGCCGCATGCCCATAACAACCTCTTTCCACATACTTTTATGCCATGTATTTAGTTTTACTTGTTATTTTGTTTTCCTTGTACTTTTGGTAGCGAGTGACTCCTCGCCACTTTGCATGTTCACACCTGCCAAAGGCAAAATGCTTTATAATCTACCTTAGGAGGGGGGGTACACCTAGTCATCCTCCCTACATTGCGTTGTATTCTTGTCTTGCCGCTAATCTATTCTCTTGCATTCAAGCTTACAACAACTTTCTAAAATGCTTTCAAACGTTTTCCAAAAGCTTTTTCTCTAACCCCGTTTTCCAAAACCGTTTTCTCGAGAACGGGGGTGGAGGTTGCGACATATAGCCTTTGTGCCACCGGCTATTCGTTTCCGCATTGGCTGACTTGCTAGAGGGTGAAAGCAAGTGCCGCACAATCGCTTCCTGAGTCCCGTTAAAGTGCGATTGTGACACCAAGCAGGGGTCGGGACCGAGCCCTCTCGGCTCGGTTGGTTCTCCGCCGGTCACTTTCCTCGTTCTCTACCTCGGCGCTAGGTCGTTATTTGGGCTGGCATGTTATGTCGCGGGCTGGTCTCCCTCAATCGATGATCTCAGGCTTCAACTCCTTGTCCCGTTTCGGATCGTTTTTGTTCTCTATAACATATGCAAAAACTGATAAGAACCGATTCGGGTTTTTTTGTTTAAGGTCAATTCACAGTTTTTTTTTTATTATTCCACGTTGATTTGAGGAAAAAAAAAGCAAAGAAAACAATTGGAAATGATGGGCCTCAAACTTGTTTGCAACAAACTGTTGGCTTTTTGGCCTTAATCTCAAATTAATTAATTAATTAATATTTTGATGATAACAAACTTAATTTTATTTATTGACATTTTTTGTATTTTAAAGTGTCCACAGTGTAGAGCTCGTTACAACGATTCCAACGACTGTTAGATCATCCAAATCGGAGCTCAAACGAAGAAGTTACGATCGAAACAAATTGGAAGGAAAAATACTCGAGAAGATGACGTGGACAGTTCGTAAGCTGACAAGTGACAAGCTTCTTTTTAAAATATATATATATATTGAAAAAGAAAAGAAAAAGATTAAAAAAAATAAAAAAAAAGTCACTGTCACATTAAATGCTATGTCAGTTTAAAAAAAAAATTGAAAACTTTACCGTTTTCTCACACACACACATATATAATTAAAAAAACTTGTCACATCTCTTTATATATATATATATATATATATATATATATATATATATATATTATTCTTAATTTATTTTTTTTTCAAAATTATCTCAACCCTTCATTCTTAACGATTAAGATCTAATGGTTTAAAATTAAACTTGATTTTTTTTTACCATTTTCTTCCCTTTATTTAACTAAACTTCTCATTCAAAATTACACAACAATTCTCTTATTCTCAATCCTCCATAACTTCAAAATTCTCATTTTGCTAATCTCTACAAGTTCTCAACTTTTCTTTCCATCTTATTTGTAGAGAAATTTTATTGTTGTGAGGATTGAATTTTTTGTGAGCTCAAATTTGTATATTTACTCTATTGGAGAGTTTGTAACTGTGTGTTTCAAAATCTTCAACTCATTGTAACAGTGTGATCCTCACCGTGCAGAGGATCGTCTTTGCTCTTGTGAAGAGCAATGTACCAGTTTGACTCCTACCGTGGAAAGAGTCAAAATTTCAATTTACAACCCAAGAGGTGCTTGGGAAGTGGAGTAGGATAGTTGTGCCGAACCACTATAAAAATTCCCGAGTGTCAAATTTCTCTAACCCTCTCTCTTATTTATTTTTGCATTTAATCTTTGAATTTTATTGTTTGCTTTAAATTTCTCTTGTTTGCCTTAGAATTTATTTTATCTTACTTTGATAAAATTTCATATCTCAAAAAGTGTATTATTTTTGTTTAAATTGGGCCCATTTATTAAAAAGTTTATATTTTGTTAATTAAACCATATTCACCCCCCGTCTAGGGTTGCCATACCGATCCAACAATTGGTATCAGAGCGAGATTGCTCTTCTTTGATAAACTTAATTGTTTTTGAGCTATGGCAACTTTAGGTTTCATCCCTTTTACCGATAGTCATTCTATTACTAAGCCTCCTTTCTTTAATGGTAATAATTATAGTTATTGGAAAAATAGAATGAAATTTTTCTTGCTTTCTATTGACTATGATTTGTGAGATGTTGTTGAAGAAGGATTTAAAATTCCAACAAAAGATGTTGATGGTGTTAGAGTTGTAAAGCCTAAAGAAGAATGGTCTATAATTGAAAAGAAAGCATGTTCTTTAAATGCTAAAGCTATTAATTGTTGTTTTGTGCTTTGAATGAAGTTGAGTATAATAGGGTGTCGATTTGTAAAACCGCTAAGGATATATGGGATAAATTAGAAATTACTCATGAAAGAACTAGTCAAGTAAAAGAAACAAAGATTGACATGTTAGTTCATCAATATGATATGTTTAAAATTGATGAAAATGAAGCTATTTCCGATATGTTTATTAGATTTACTAACATTGTCAATGCTTTAGAAGGCATTGGAAAAGAATATTCAAATCTTGAGAAGGTAAAGAAGCTCTTATGGTCCTTGACTAAACAATGGGAGTCTAAAGTCACCGCCATTCAAGAGGCAAAGGATCTCAAGACTCTCTCCATGGACGAACTCATTGGTTCGTTGATGACACATGAGATAAATATCAAGAAAAACATGGAGGATGAGAAGAAAAAGAAAGAGAAGAGTATAGCATTAAAGGCCATCACCTTGGAAGTTGACTCCGAAGGTGAGAATGCCCTTGATGAAGATGATGTGGCCTATTTCTCACGTAAGTATAAAAATTTCATCAAGAGAAAGAAACAATTCAAGAAGAATTTCTCCAACCAAAAAGAGTCAAAAAGTGAAAAGAGCAAAAAGGATGAGGTAATTTGTTATGAATGCAAAAAACCGGGTCATATTAGAACCGATTGTCCTCTTCTTAAATCATCCAAGAAATCCAAGAAGAAAGCAATGAAGGCTACTTGGGATGATAGTGACGAAAGTGGAAGTGAAAGTGAGAATGAAGAAGTGGCCAACTTTTGCTTCATGGCTCATAGTGACAAGGAGGATGAACAAGATGATGTGGTAACTCTTGATCCCCTTTCTTATGATGAGTTGTTTGAAGCTTTTGAGAATATGCAAAATGATTTAGAAAAGCTTGGTTCTAAATATGTTATGCTTAAAAAGAAATACAATGTCTCCTAGTGAGAATAAGTCTTTACTTCGTGATATTGCTTGCTTAAAGAAAAATGAGCATGATGTTGTAAATATCTCTTGTGATAAGCATGTTCTTGATTGTGATGAGAAAAATGCATTACTTGATAAAATTAGATTTCTTGAGCATGATGGTTGTGAAAAAGATAATTTGATTAAATTGCTTAAGAAAAATGAATCAAATGCTTTAGTGGAACTTGATAAATCTAAAGATTCTATTAAAAAATTAACAATAAGTGCTCAAAGGTTGGACAAGATTATTGAAGTAGGTAAACCTTATGGTGATAAAAGAGGTTTAGGCTATATTGATGAATGCTCTACTCCCTCAAGTTCTAAAACTATCTTTGTTAAAGCATCTCCTAATATGCCTAAGCTTGTTGCTCCTAAAGTTGTATCTAAACATACTAAAATTAACTTTGTGCCTATATGTTATTATTGTGGTGTTGAAGGTCATATAAGACCTAACTGCTTTAAATTAAAATATGCTCAAACTACTAGAAGAAATTTTTCTCAAAGAGCAAAGTTTCACAATGCTCCAAGAAAAATTTTCTCCAAGAAAAGTAAAATAAATTTGTTGTAAAAGATAATTCATTGCATAATGTTGTTTGTTTTTCATGTGGCAAGTATGGACATAAATCTTATTCTTGTTACTTGTCTAAATCTTATGCTTTCAATAAAAATGCAAAAATGAAATGGATCCCCAAGTTTGTTAATGCTAACCTTCTAGGACCCAAACAAGTATGGGTACCAAAGGATCAAATTTAAATTTTTGTGTTTGTAGGTTTGTTTGAAAGCTTCCAAGAAAAGTAAGTGGTACTTGGATAGTGGTTGCTCAAGGCACATGACGGGAGACCAATCCAAGTTTGTCACTTTCTCCAAAAAGGATGGAGGTTTTGTAACCTTTGGTGATAACAAGAAAGGTAAAATAATAGGTAAGGGTAGTATAGGTAATGAATCTTCTCACTACAACAAATCTTAGTTTTAATGTCGGACAAAAAAAAATGCGGAGGAAATGATGTCGCACAAGAAAAACACGGAGGCAACCATGACAGACACACTAAAAAACACGCCCAATTTTAATTTCAAATTTTTTTAAGTATCCATGTCTGGCCTAGCCCAACATTGTAATTTTAATTTTAATGGTGGGCCTGGCCCGCCATGAAAAGTGCCCAATTTTAACCCTAAATTAACATTTTCACCCAAAATTTTTACACCCGAAAATTTTTGCCTCCCCAGCTCCCTTTGTCGTGCGAACCCTCTCTACCCTCTTGTGAAACCGGCGCAAACCTTGTTCCATTGCTGTGGGAAGGAGAGCAAACGACTACTTACGGGAGGCGCGAGCGAGACTCAACGGTGAGGAGCGATTTTCGACGGCAAAGAGCAACAATCTGCAGCGGTGACCTTCGATTCGGTGGCAGGGAGCGAATATACGGCAGCGGCGACAATATCGAAGGTTTTTTTCATCTTCCCTTATATTCGCTCGTTTTCATCTTCTTCTAATTTGATCAGTAATTTTCTTATGGTTTGAGTTTGGATTATTTATCGATTTGGCTCTTTTTCATCACGAATGAGTTTGAGTTTCTACTTTAAGTTTAAGTTTGTGTGGTGGGTAAATGAAATGTGCTCCACATCTGAGTTTGTGTAGTATATATATATGTAGAACAATTTCTCTTGTCTTTACCTTTTGAGTTCTACAGATTTTGTTGCTCCTCGGTTCTTGAAAAGTAGAAGAAGAAGAAAAAAAATAAATGCAGAGCCTCAAAATTTGGATTTGAACAGGTAGTCCAATTATGACTAAACTACCCTAATTTTTCAATCTGGTTTCATTTTCCCCCAAAATATAAAAGACAAAATCTCAAGTTTGATCTTTCAATGTGGTGGGAGGGGTTTGTGTAGCCCAGATATTAGAAAGTCGTGAAACTCTTGTTTTCTGCCGAAAAATATTATTGGGAAACTGACATTTACGGGCTCTCATGTGGGAAACATGTAATATAGCAATATGCTTTTGAGTTTTGATTTTATTGCACGTCTTAGTTAAAATGCTCTGGCACCCCGATATACTTGCCTTTTGTTTCCAACTTTCTGATCAGTTGTCTATTTTTCTGATCTCTGTGTGTTTGTGTAACTATTTTGGTTAATTTTTTTTTCTTGGAAGAATCAATCTGAATTCTTAGGTGATTTATGCAAAGAATGAATTGAACCATCTATAACTGTGGAATGTTTCTCTTATATAGAACAGGTTGAGAGCCCTAGCATAGACTGGTCATGTGGTCTAACAATTCAATTCAATACAGTACAACTTAATGCCCAAAATTAATGAATACACACTTTGTCTTGACCTCTGCGTGTGGAAGAGTCTTAATTAATGGTCAAAGGTATTGAATTTCCTTTAATTAATTGTTATGTGCATAATTTGAGATAATTCTATATACTCTCGTGATAAATAAATAATAATAATTGATTTCTCAAGGATTTCTTAGAAGAAGATCCAACTCTGTGTTTTTTTTATATGGAAAGAGCATAAATTTTTTAAGAAAATAATTATGATGTTTGAATGCGAAAATGAGTTTTGCATATTGAAGTTGTAAAGGAGAATCATAAACACGTAAGTGCCTTGAACTCTTATAATTGAAATTTTTATAATTATGCTATTCTAATGTTTCAAATTATTTAGATCATTGAAAATGTGGCAAGCAAAACATTCTACTCAACAATCTCGCAGTAGTACAATTTGGAAACCTGTGAAGGTAAATTTGCATAACTCATATCAATGTCGCAGTAAGTCCTTTGTATAACTCATAATTATGTTATTTTTCAAATTTTCTATATGTAGTGTCCTCGACAATCAGATTTTATCGAGTGTGGAAACTATCTGCAAAAGTATATACGAGAAATAGTGCGGAACCCTGATACTCCTATAACTGAACTTGTACGTATTATCATATACATGTATGTGTTTATATATGATTTGTCCTTATATTAGTATTATTTTTTTTTTGTAGTTTAATACAAAAAGTGTCTATCAACAAGAAGAAATCGACGAAGTTCGAATATAATTGACATCTTTTGTTGGGCGATTTGTGTAGTACCTATGGATTCATTAGTTTTGTTTATTTGATGTAAGTATTTGGTTCAGACTACTTTCTGTCTAGTACTTGGTAGATTAGAAATGCTTTTGTCTTGTTTATAATAGGTAGAAGTTTGAATTTTGTTATATGGTACTGCATAACAGATTAGTTTTGGATTATTATAGAAGTATTTGACTGATGTTGAATATGTTGGATTGTTTTGTTTATAATATATAGAATTCTGAATTCTTATGCTGAATGTAGTTTTGTTGGAGGGACGGGCGGTCTCAATTGTTCCGGTGTGGAATAGTGTTAATATAGAAGTGTTTGATTGTTGCTGAATATAGTATATTATTACTTTCCAAGTTAGTGTTGAGTTATTTTAAAGTAGAGAGGCCATGTTGGAATTTGTACTTATTTGATATACTCTTAAATAATTGTGTTGTGAGTTTAAGGTTAGTTCTTAAGTTAAGTTTTAGAAGATCATGATGTTGAAATTAGTTTTACTTGCATATTAGTTTTTGAGTTTCAATAATATTGAGAATTATTTTCTGTGAATAGGTTGAAAGAAGATATATTGATTGATTAGTTTTGAGTTATATTCTAAAGTGGAGAGGGTCATGATGAAATTTGTACTTACTTTTGATTATTTGTGTTTTTTGTTAAGTTTTTATAGAATAGGTTGGAAGGGAGAACCCTCCCTACCTTCTCGTGAAACCGACGCAAACCTTGCTCCATTGCCAGGGGAAGGGGAGCAAACAACCACGTACGGGAGGCGCGAGCGAGACCCAACGGTGAGGAGCAATTTCCGGCGGCAGAGAGCGACAATCGACGGCGGAGGCGGCGAATATACAACGAATATACAGCGGCGGCGACAAATATCGAAGGTTCCTTTTATCTCCCTCATATTCGTTCGTTTTCATCTTCTTCTAGTTTGATAAGTAATTTTCTTGTGGTTTGAGTTTGGGTTATTCATCGATTTGGCTCTTTTTCATCTATATTGCATGAATGAGTTTGAGTTTCTATTTAAGTTTGAGTTTGTGTAGTGGATAATTGAAATTTGTTCCACATCTGAGCTTGTGTAGTATATATATATGTAGAACAATTTCTCTTCTCTTTGCCTTTTGAGTTCTACAAATTTTGTTGCTGCTCGATTCTTGAAAAGTAGAAGAAGAAGAAAAAAAAAATAGATTCTTGCGGAATTTTGAGAAACAAGGGCTTTGTTTTGCCTTCCATGACTGCTGTTTTGAAGCTCTCATTTCTTCTTTGAATCTTGTCTCATCAGATTTTATACTTTTTTTTTATTTATTTTCATCTCTTATCCTTTTCTTTTGCTCTCAGTTCTCAACACTCATATTTGTTCTCAACACTCATATTATCATATACCTTTATGTGTTTATATATGATTTGTCATTATATTAGTATTATCTTTCTTTTTCTTTTTTTGTAGTTTAATACAAAAAGTGCCTATCAACAAGAAGAAATCGACGAAGTTCGAATAGAATGGGCATCTTTTGTTGGACGATTTGTGTAGTACCTATGGATTCATTAGTTGTGTTTATTTGATGTAAGTATTTGGTTCAGACTACTCTCTGTGTAGTAATTGGTAGATTAGAAATACTTTGTCTTGTTTATAATATGTAGAAGTTTGAAGTTTGAAGTTTGAAATGTACTGCATAACAGATTAGTTTTGGATTATTATAGAAGTATTTGACTGGATGATGCTGAAGTCTGGATTTTTATGCTGAATGTAGTTTTGTTGGAGGGACGGGCGGTCCCATTTGTTTTTGTGTGGAAGGGTGTTTATATAGAAGTGTTTGTTTTGTTTATAACCATGCTAGTTTTGAGTTATTCTAAAAGTGGAGAGGTTATGTTGAAATTGGTACTTTTGATATTTGTGTTTTGAGTTTAAGGTTAGTTTTTGAGTTAAGTTGGAAGGAGATATATTGGTTGGTTAGTTTTGAGTTATATTCTAAAGTGGGGAGGTCATGATGAAATTTGTACTTACTCTTGATTGTTTGTGTTTTTGTTAAACTTTTATAGAATAGGTTGGAATTGAGAGATATATTGTTGGCTAGTTTTGAGTTATTCTAAAAGTGGAGAGGTTATGTTGAAATTTGTACTTTTTCATTATTTGTGTTTTGAGTCTAAGGTTAGTTCTTGAGTTGTGTTTTAGAAGATCATGATGTTGAAATTAGTTTTACTTGCATATTAGTTTTTGAGTTTCAATAATATTGAGAATTATTTTGTGAGAATAGGTTGGAAAGAGATATATTGGTTGGTTAGTTTTGAGTTATATTCTAAAGTGGGGAGGTCATGATGAAATTTGTACTTACTCTTGATTGTTTGTGTTTTTGTTAAGATTTTATAGAATAGGCTGGAATTGAGAGATATATTGTTGGCTAGTTTTGAGTTATTCTAAAAGTGGAGAGGTTATGTTGAAATTTGTACTTTTGATTATTTGTGTTTTGAGTCTAAGGTTAGTTTTTGAGTTAAGTTTTAGAATAGATATTGTTTTATCATGGATGAACGTGTTAAAAGTTTTAGTTGCATATTCAGATATTATCATAGGTGTGAAGGAAATATATATAGTTGGTTAGCCACGTCTGGGCAACCAACTATTTTTTTAATTTATTTATTCACGAAATAATGACGGTCAATATCTGTCACGAAATATAGTCATTTCATGACTCACATATCGATGTAGATACAGTGACGTACAAACAATGTCACACAAAAGATGACGTACAAACAATGGCGTACAAACAATGTCGCACATACAATGACGGTCACAAAACAAGGACAGTCATAAAGATGTCGGTCGTCACCCGTCATGGTTATTCTTTCATGACGGCACGTCCGTCATGGAAAACGCTATACATGACAGGCAATGCCCGACCTTAAAAGGGTCGTTTCATGATGGTCATGTCCGGATGGAAAGAAAATATACATGACGGGCAATGCCCGACCTTAAAACTGTCCGACATGAAAGAGAAACAAGGACACTCGTATAGATGTCGGTCAGTGACTGACATGGTTAATGTTTAATGTCGAGCAATGCCCGTCATGAAATAGCATATTTGTTGTAGTATCTATTTTGATTGAAGATGTACTTTTGGTTGATGGTTTAAAGCATGACTTACTTAGTATTAGTCAATTGTGTGATAAAGGATTTAGAGTTGTGTTTGATAAAAAGAATTGCATCATTGAAAATGCTAGTGATAGAAAAGTTTTATTTGTTGGAAATAGAGATGAAAATATGTATACTATTGATTTGAATGATTGTCCTATTAGTGATAAATGTTTATCGGTCTTGCATGATGATTCTTGGTTATGGCATAGAAGACTAGGACATGCTAGCATGCACTTAATTTCAAATATTTCCAAGAATTCTTTGGTTAGAGGTCTTCCCAAGTTTAAATTTGAAAAAGATAAAGTTTGTGATGCTTGTCAAATGGGTAAGCAAACCAAGTCTTCTTTCAAATCTAAAAATATGATCTCTACTACAAGACCCCTACAACTATTACACATGGACTTATTTGGCCCTTCTAGAATTGCTAGTTTTGGAGTGAACTATTATGCCTTTGTGATAGTTGATGATTTTTCAAGATTTACTTGGGTTTTGATGCTAAAACATAAGGATGATGCTTTGAAATTTTTTTCTAGTTTTGCCAAAAGAGTTCAAAATGAAAAAGGATTTTTGATTTCTAAAATTAGGAGTGATCATGGAGGAGAATTTGATAGTAATTCATTTGAGAATTTTTGTGAAGAAAATGGATTTTCTCATAACTTCTCCGCTCCAAGAACTCCTCAACAAAACGGTGTGGTTGAAAGGAAAAATCGTATTTTGCAAGAATTTGCTAGGTCAATGTTACATGAGTATGGTTTACCTTCTTATTTTTGGGCGGAGGCCGTTAATACCGCTTGTTATGTTTTAAATAGAGTTTTAATTAGACCTTCTTTAGATAAAACTCCTTATGAACTTTGGCATAACAAAATTCCGAATATTGGGTACTTCAAAGTTTTTGTTTGCAAATGTTTCATTTGAATAACAAAGAAAAGCTTGGAAAATTTGATTCTAAGACGGATGTTGGTATTTTCCTTGGTTATTCCTCTACTAGTAAAGCTTATAGAGTTTTCAATAAAAGAACTTTGATAGTTGAGGAATCTATGCATGTGGTATTTGATGAATCTTGCAATGTTGTTTCTAATGATTCTTTTTGTAGTGATTCTTTAGAAAGAAATTTTGGAGATTTACTTGTTAGTAACAAAAGCAAAGAGATTGCTTCAAGTAAGCAAGAAGTGAGCATCAACGAAAATAAGGTGGACGGTTTTTCATCCATGCCTAAGGAGTGGAAGTATGCTCCATCCCATCCTAAGGATTTAATTCTTGGTGATCCCGAACAAGGTGTGAAAACGCGTTCTTCCCTTAATATGTTTAATAACATTGCTTTTGTTTCTCAAATTGAACCAAAAAATCTTAAAGATGCCGAAAGTGATGAATTTTGGATTTTAGCTATGCAAGAAGAATTAAATCAATTTGAAAGAAACAAAGTTTAGAAATTAGTCCCTAGGCCTTCTAATGCTTCTATAATTGGGACTAAATGGGTCTTTAGAAATAAAATGGATGAAAATGGAAATATCATTAGAAATAAAGCTAGACTTGTAGCTCAAGGTTATTGTCAAGAAGAAGGAATAGATTATGAGGAAACTTTTGCACCCGTTGCTAGATTAGAAGCCATTAGAATGTTACTTGCTTTTGCTTCTTATAAGAATTTTATTTTGTAACAAATGGATGTGAAAAATGCTTTTTTAAATGGTTATATTATGGAAGAAGTTTATGTGGAACAATCTCCGGGATTTGAAAGTTTTGATTTTCCAAATCATGTTTTTAAGTTGAAAAAGGCTCTTTATGGTTTAAAACAAGCTCCAAGAGCTTGGTATGATAGACTTAGTAATTTTCTTATTGAGAATGGTTTTAAAATGGGTAAAATTGACACTACTCTCTTTATTAAGTCTAAAGAAAATGATATGCTTCTAGTGCAAATATATGTGGATGATATTATTTTTGGTTCTACTAATCCTTCTATGTGTGAAGAATTTTCTAAATGCATGCATAATGAGTTTCAAATGAGTATGATGGGAGAACTTAGCTTCTTCCTTGGACTCCAAATCAAACAACTCAAGGATGGTATCTTCATAAGTCAAGAGAAATACACAAGGGATTTGCTCAAAAGGTTCAAATTCAATGAAGGTAAAATTGTCAAAACTCCTATGAGTACATCCACTAAGCTTGACAAGGATGAGAAAGGTAAATGTGTGGATGTAAAGACTTATCGAGGTATGATTGACTCTTTACTTTATTTAACCGCGCTAGTAGACCCGATATTATGTTTAGTGTATGTGTTTGTGCTAGATTTCAATCTTGTCCTAAAGAATCTCATGTGCATGCCGTTAAAAGAATTTTTAAATATTTGCTTGGAACTATTGATTTAGGCTTGTGGTATCCTAGAAATGTTGAATTTAATCTGGTAGGATATTCCGATGCGGATTTTGCGGGTAGTTTACTTGACCGAAAGAGTACTAGTGGGACTGACCAATTTCTTGGTACTTCCTTAGTTTCTTGGTTTAGTAAAAAGCAAAATTCACTTGCTTTATCAACTACCGAAGTGGAATATATTGCGGTTGCTAGTTGTTGTGCTCAAATTCTTTGGATGAAACAAACTCTTTGTGATCTTGGATTAAAGTTTGAAAATGTGCCTATATTTTGTGATAATACAAGTGCCATAAATTTGACTAAAAATCCTATACATCATTCTAGGCTAAGCATATTGATATTAGGCATCACTTTATAAGAGAGCATGTGCAAAAAGGTCATATTACTCTTGAATTTGTAAGCTCAAATAATCAATTAGC
Organism: Momordica charantia; assembly: GCF_013281855.1. Lineage (NCBI taxonomy): Eukaryota > Viridiplantae > Streptophyta > Magnoliopsida > Cucurbitales > Cucurbitaceae > Momordica > Momordica charantia. The sequence continues at coordinate 21,946,383 of NW_028275159.1, read as the reverse complement.
GGATATTTTTACCAAGCCTTTAAATGAAGAATGCTTTTGCAAAATTAGGCTTGAGCTTAGTATTATTCGTTGTGATACATCTTGATTTTGTATTTGTTATTTTTTTTAAATGCATATTGATAGGGAGAGCATTTATGCAAAATTGTGTTCATATTTTTAGGGGGAGCTTTTTATGTTATTAATTATTTTTTTTGTTCTTTTTGACGATTCCAAAGGGGGAGTTTAAGAAAAATTTGTTCTAAAAAATGTTTCATGATTTATTGGTTTATTAATTCATGGAGAAATTAATCTTTGAATGGTTTTTAAGTATGATATTTTGGATTTACTATGATGTCTATGTATTTTTCTTCGGAAGTTTGTCATCATAAAAAAGGGGAGATTGTTGGCTTTTTGGCCTTAATCTCAAATTAATTAATTTTAATTAATTAATTAATTAGTGTTTTGATGATGACAAACTTAATTTTATTTATTGACATTTTTTGTATTTTAAAGTATCCACAGTGTAGAGCTCGTTACAACGATTCCAACGACTGTTAGATCATCCAAATCGGAGCTCAAACGGAGAAGTTACGATCGAAACAAATTGGAAAGAAAAATACCCGAGAAGATGACGTGAACAGTTCGTAAGTTGACAAGTGACAAGCTTCTTTTTAAAAAATATATATATATTGAAAAAGAAAAGAAAAAGATTAAAAAAAAACGTCACTGTCACATTAAATGCTGTGTTAGTCTAAAAAAAAAATTTGAAAACTTTACCGTTTTCTCACATATATATATATATATATATATATATAATTAAAAAAACTTGTCACAATCTCTTTTTATATATATTTATTATTTTATTTTATCATTATTATATATATGTATATTATTCTTAATTTATTTTTTTTCAAAATTATCTCAACCCTTCATTCTTAATGATTAAGATCTAATGGTTTAAAATTAAACTTGATTTTTTTTACCATTTTCTTCCCTCTATTTAAACTAAACTTCTCATTCAAAATTACACAACAATTCTCTTATTCTCAATCCTCCATAACTTCAAAATTCTCATTTTGCTAATCTCTCCAAGATCTCAATTTTTCTTTCCATCTTATTTGTGAGAGAAATTTTATTGTTGTGAGGATTGAAATTTTTGTGAGCTCAAATTTGTATATTTACTCTATTTGAGAGTTTGTAAGTGTGTGTTTCAAAATCTTCAACTCATTGTAACGGTGTAATCCTCACCGTGCAGAGGATCGTCTTTGCTCTTGTGAAGAGCAGTGTATCGGTTTGACTCCTACCGTGGAAAGAGTCAGAATTTCAATTTACAATCCAAGAGGTGCTTGGGAAGTGGAGTAGGACAGTTATGCCGAATCACTGTAAAAATTCCCGGTGTCAAATTTCTCTAACCCTCTCTCTTATTTATTTTTGCATTTAATCTTAGAATTTTATTGTTTACTTTAAATTTCTCTTGTTTGCCTTAGAATTTATTTTATCTTACTTTGTTAAAATTCCATATCTCAAAAAGTGTATTATTTTTGTTTAAATTGGGTTCATTTATTAAAAAGTTTATATTCTGTTAATTAAACCCTATTCACCTCCAGGGTTGCTATACCGATCTAACACAAACCTAATATTACTTTTGCAACAAAGTTAAATAAGTGATCACATATACAAAGTTAAACATATTAACGGGTTTTTGAGCTGGAATAGCCTTTTACCCACTTTTTTCAAAACTTATGTTTTCTAATCTTTGCTGACATTATCTTTAATACCAAATTACTTTCATTATCCCTCCGCTCACTTTTTTTGTTTAGATTTCTCTCTCTTATTCCCTCCCTCTTTTTCCAGAATTTTTCACTCTCTCTATTTCCCTCTCCCTCTTTTTCCAGATTTTTTTTTCTTTCTCTCATTTTCCATTAATTCATTCTTTTATCTTCCTTGTTTTCTTCTCTTTTTTTCTTTTCTGTAGTATATGGATATTTTCTCTCATTCTTCTATTTTGTTTTGGATTTCTCCCTTTCTTCTTCTCTCTCTTTTTTAACTAACAGAAGGTAATAGAAGAGGGGAGAGAGGGGACAGAATGATAAGTGATACCACAAGACCTTATATCCTTACCACTATACCATCCAAAAAAGACGGGTATGAATAATTAAGGATATTAGAACTCAAGATGTCATTGCTACATTTCCACACCATTAAGTAAACTTCCTTCTAACTTTTATTCACACGATTCAAATGAATCCGAGAACTATAATTGTCTTCTGTCAAAGGTTTAACAAGTACAAAACTAGATCAAAGAAGAATGCTCTACATTTGATCATTCCAAAGTGAGTACAACTCTCCACCTAAATACATCAAAGTTAGTGGCTAATTCATAAACTAACCAAGTAAAATATAACTAATACACAAAGTACAAGCTAAACAGAAACAAACTAATAAGAAAGATTTTGAATATTATGCCCCTAAACTGACTAAACCCGTTCCAGATTATGGAGCTATGCCAACAATAGACATAACTATGTAACAAAATTCATTATCAAAACTGATATCAATTTAAGACCAATTTTCCACGCTGACTAACCACTTGTAAATTAAGGAAACTAATAAACTTTGGTTCATAAACCACAACTTGCATTGCAAAGCACAACAAAATGGGTTGCTGGCCAAGAAATATATGTACATACAAAGAATGATATGCAGAGATGAGACAGGTGGTAGACCTCAATTGTGCTATGCTTGTTTGAAACTTCATATAAAACCTGGTAGGACAAACAGTAAGATGATAATTAAGCTCAATCGATGGTAAAAGTTAATAAGAAAGTAATTTTGAAAAACCTGCTTCCATACTCGATAGAAGTTTAACTTTGTAAAACATGATAAATACAAGAGCAATTAACAACTCAATATAATTGAAACCAATTGATCTTGTAACAATATAGCCATTAAAACACAAGCATAGAGCCTGCAAAATTCATCACCAAACCATACCCGAGTCTGATTATACTAGCGTAAAATAATCTTAATATATATAACAAAGCAATCACTGGTCATGCTATGGATACACTACACCCTATACATAGTTTAACAAATTAATGTTTCACAAAACTCATACATGTAGTATACGGAAAATCACCAACAGGTATGAAGATCCAGTGGTTTGAAAAACAATTTCTAACCTAATACTCATAATTTCGCAAACCACTACAACTCTAAATCAAGGTTGCATAAAACTTTAAAATATACCTCAATAATCTTTAATCACTTCTAAAAACTAGCAAATAATCAGAAATAATCTAAAATAACTTTGAAATATTTCCCTTGTCGTTCATTCTTATCTGATTACCCAAAGCCTCAGCCTCCAATTTTTTCCTTCTCAAGCCATCCCCATGACATTTCTTGAATAAAAAGAACCCACAAAACACTCTGTCCAAAGTTTCTATTTTTCATGGTTTCTCTCAATCAATCTCTGAGACGTTTCAATTCTCTGTTTAAAAGTGAAGCTCTAACAATATGTTCTTAGCTCTACTTTAGGCAAAATCTCTCGAACGAAAAAGTGAGTTCCTTTTCCAATTCTATCTGTTGGGAAATTTAGTGGAGGAAAAAAAAAAACTAAAAAAATGAGAATGAGGTAGCTTGTTCGGTCAAGTTACTTAAAAAGGCCAAAACCTTTTTTGTTGTTATTCTTTCACAAAGTCTGCTGTCAACATATAAAATACAACTTTTTCTTAACCTAGCCGTGAGGTGGTTTTTTGGGTGGGTGCATACATATCACAGTGGCGGTAGTGAAGTTCTTTGGTAGAGAGAAAAAGAAGAACCTTGGTTTGTAGTGCGTTGTCGGCAGTCCGTTCTCTTGAGGTTAGTGAGGTTTTTCATTCTGTATTCCTAAGTAGCTATTGTCGTAATTCTTAGAAGTTAGGTGACTATTGTTGTGGGATCTTTGTAGAGCTAGTTTGTGAGGCTCATTATATTTATCACAAAATCATAGTAGAACCCGTTGTTGCGGAAGACTGTACATAGCCCATAACTGGGACGGTGAACCAGTACAAATTGCTTGTGTTGTGCTTTTCCTATTTTTCTTAGTATTGTGTGTGACTTAGTTTTCACTGACAAACTGTGGAAGGGAAAAATATTATTCGTAAGTAAAATTTTCCAAACGCTATCGTTCGTATGACTGTTTATCTTTTTTTTGTTCTATGTAAAGCCGCATGTCCACACTCTCACACATGCATACACTTTTCCATTGAATTTCCTTCCCTGTTACTTCTTTATTTATTTTTCAATAATACTTAAGTACTACCGACCACCATTAAAAGTTGTCAACTATTTATCTTTTTTTTTTTTTTACAAAACAACTCTCTTCTCTCTTACTTCATGCATTCCTCTTTTCTAGTAAAAAACGCAATGGTGGTACCTAAGTTTTATTCCTTACTTTAGTACTAAAAGCAAAAAGACAAATGAGTCCAATTTAGTCCTTACATTGGAATTAGCGGAACTCGACGACCAAATTTGTGAGAGGAGCATTTTTGAGCAAATAACTCAATACATAGTCTGGAATTGCCATCTTCTTCCTGTGTGCCATCAACCTCAAATGCATCACATTTTCGAGAAATTTTGGTTCACCTTCCATTGAAGAAGAAACGCACGCCTGCCACGAATCATGCCAAATAGAAGATTGATATAATTAGAAATAAATTCTTATATATTCTCCAGAAACAAGATCTCAAAGCTCTTTCAAAAGACTTTTAAATATTTGATTACCTGAAATAATTTTAGTTAAATTACAAGTTTAATCTTTAAACTTTTAAATTTGTGTTTGATACACCTGACAACTTCTGGGAGTGTATAATAAATTCAAAACTTATATAAAAGGTGGTAGGGAATAACAGCTACAAACAACAAAAAGGAAAATGGCACCCAGCACTGTATCACTAAGGCAGCAGCTCTGATAAATTTGTTAAAGTCCATACATGTGTTGCAATATTATAGGCTACAATGTAACATAGTAAAATAGCTTAAATAATACTGAAATAAGAAGATGATGGGAAATACTAAACAACTTCAAATATCACTCTCAACTTAGATAAAAAATTAAAAGTTCAGAGACATATTAGATATTTTTTAAAGTTCAAGAACTTGACGTCTGACGCCAAATTAAAAGTTTAAGAACTTATTAAACACCTTTTAAAATTTATAGACCTTTTAGGCACAAATCTAAAAGTTCAGAAACTAAACTTGTAATTTAACTATCTTACGTTTTAACATTTTTCTATGTTAAATGTAGCTAATAATAAACATGTCACGTTAGTGAGTTGATAGAATTTTAGAGGTGGAATTAGGTCATCCAAGGGAAGAAAATTTCTATTTCATTTTCTAAATTTCTAATAATTGGTAGAAAATCAGACGTTCTCTCTCACAAGACTTCCAAACTTCTGCTAGCTCACTAGTATCATGCCAACTAAGTTTAACCATTAACATCCACGTACGAAAAATGTGTAAAATTAAGAAACGTTAAGAGATAATTAAAACTTCAAAAACAATAGACACAAACATTAGGACTGAAACATAGTGATTCACTTTAAAAAAGAACTACCCTTCAAAATCACTTTAATACCTTTGCCACATCCAAAGACAAGGATAGAGACTTTGCATTTTGTAACAGTCGAAACAAAGAGATCAGGCTTTCTCCTCCACGTTGTTTTACACTTGCATTTTCTGCCAGAAGAATAAAAGTTAACATGTCCACGTAGAACCAAAGATTCAAGGTTTTCGCAGCTTGAAAACATTTCCCCTTTGAGATACATACCACGAGAAAGTTTATTTTCAATCTCCACTAATATCAACCTACATGATCTCAGTATCAATATTCATGCGTTCCATCTCAAAACCAATTGACAATGAGAGTAGTCCATGTCTATTACAAACCATTGTTTAGTCCATATCTATTACAAACCATTGTTAGGTCTCTTATTTTATCAATGTGGGATCCTTAACACTCAGATGGGACCATTTGTCCATAAACTTACCACACACCTTCACCGACTGACATGTTGATAAGCAGCATGAATAGTTAGCATGCTTTACATATTCTGCATTGATGGAGAGTTCTTCAATATGGTGCGATGCCGCAAAGCGAAACAGAATTTTCAAGAGACTTTCATCATGTTTTGGGTTAGAGAAAGTGAGTTTCTTGATAGACCAACTGTTAGCTAGGCTTGATAGAACTAGAAGAATGAACTGGCAAAAGGATTTTGGCTTTTCATTATGTGTTTCCATCTTTTTGATAAAACACAAGTTTGGACGACTTGTTTGGTGTTTAGGAAAGAAAGGATTTGATGGAGAAGACTATCTGGGAGATGGCTGATCCTGTCTCTTTTCGGTTTGATCTTCTTCTTCGACGCTGTTGAATGCGAGCGATCATTCTCGTGGAGAGGAGATCAAAACATGCTGCTGAATCAAGACAGTTACATATCTGAAGTTTCACAACCGATTAAAATTTATTGAACAAGATCAATGAATGACAAAGTGTGTGTTACGAATGCCTTCTAAAGTATTGGTGAAGGACTAAAAGAACTTAAAAGTACTTGTAAAGGAAACCTTTAACTAATTTTCTTCCTAAAATACTCATATAGCAAATGTTTCACTTAAAAATACTTTTATATATATATACAAACGCACATTAAAGTTCATTGCAAGTTAAACTAGTATATAAACAAAACTTCTTAAACTACTTTTGTATTGGAAGAAAAGGGTAAATGGGTCAAGGGAATAAATTAGAAAAGTGATATGAAATGTAACTAACAGGTATGAACTAATCTAAACCTAGCTTAATGGTTAAAGCATTTCGAAAGAGTCAGCATATTCAAATCCCCACCTCATAAGAAACCCAAAAAGCAACGGATTGTTGTGAGTGAAGTCGAGGGTTATTTAGGATATCATTTGTACAGAAATCACTACAATGAGAAATGTTTAGGGCTGAAACAGAGTGAGACAATGAGGCAGAGTGGGGTTTTTTTTATTTTTTATTTTTTAGCAATAGGTGAGTGTAAAATTCAAACTCACAATTAAAAAAATGTGAAATAACTCAATCGTATTTTCATAACTGTAGATCACAAGGAGGTATATAAAACTTTTAATATTTCAATTCACCTGAAATTCTAAAGACTGACATCTTTAATTTTTTTTTCTTTTTTTGAAAACTCGAAATCAAGAGAAATCAAGAATTTTGAATTTTGGTAATAAGATTACTCGAAAGTTCGAACACAATTCTCATGGTAAGTAATACTACAAAATCTCGTGCCCTTGCTAAATGGGGTCTGTTATGCAACGGAAAATCGACAAAAGGCCAAGCTATAGAGGAACGAGGAAAGCGACCGGTAGAGAACCAACCGGGCCGAGCAGGGCTCCGTCCCGACCCCTGCTCGGCCCACGGCCCAGCCCGTGAATCTCCCGCATGCGATCAACGATTCCCCTTGGGCCCTGCAACGCTGAATTAGGGTTTGGCTACGAAAGGTTCTGGAATCATCTTCACGGCTATAAGTAGCAGTGAGATCCAACCCTGAAGAGGCAAGTAAAACATCTCCAGTTCATTGCTTTCTCAACTTTCCCTTGCTAACTTAGGCATCAGAGCCCCGTGTAACTAAGGTCACACCGGTTTAGCTCGATTTGGTTTTGCAGGTACCATCCCCGAATTATTGAGTTAGGTGTGTGCAAGGAGGAGAACCGGAGGATCGAAATCCACACATCACCAATTGGCGCCGTCTGTAGGAAACGATTTAAGACATCCAGTCGAGTAACATGACACCCGAAAGGAGTCCACGACGCTCTGATGACAACTGCTCTGCCAAGAGGAGGTTGAACTTGGACGACCCCCAGGTCGGAGGACCCGAAGATGGGACCAGCCGATCGAACCTAGAACGTCAGGAAGGGTTGCCCGAGGCGCATGTAGTAACGACCCCTGAGCCGCTCCAAAAGCGCGGCCCTAGAAGACAAGGTGGAGGGCATGCTTCAACGTATGACCCAAGTCCTTCAACAATTCGAACAACAAGAGCCCGATGAGATACCCCTTGTCAGAGATCCCAAGAAAGGGAAAGGCTCAGCACAAAGTGAGACTGAAGAGTCAACAAACAATGTAGGGAACAAGCTGAGGATAGGTGGAAACACCAGACGACGAATCCGGATTTTCGACTCCCAAAAGAGCAAAAAACAGCAGAAATCCCCGATACCAAATGTGGGCAAGAACAACCAGGATAATCGAAACTCTGAGCTGATAGACCTCGACAAAGACAAACCGACGGATTGGCCAGAGTTGTCGGAGAAGCGATAAAACCAAAAGAAGAAGGGGTCCGACCTCGAAGAACTACTGGATCAGGCCGACTCACCATTTACGGAGGAGATCATGAAGGAGAAGGTCCCTCCAAAATTCAAGCTACCCACGGTGAAGCAGTTCAACAGGACGACCGACCCAGTGGACCATCTAGATGCTTATCGAGAATGGATGGATATCTACGGGGTGTCAGAGACGGTCAAATGCCGGGTGTTCTCCACCACATTGAACGGGTCGGCCAGAATATGGTTCTGACAATTAAAATGAGGTTCAATCTTGAGTTTCAAAAGCCTGGCTAGGGCGTTCGTAACCCAGTTTGTAGGGGGACGAATCGGAGCCAATCCGTGGCTTATCTTTTAACTATTAAACAAAGGGCGACAGAGAGCCTACACGACTATGTGGCTCGGTTCAACGAGGAAAAGCTGTAGGTGGAGGGCCTCACAGACGCTGTATCTCTACTGGCCGTCATGTTCGGCATTAGGGATGAGCACTTATCATTTTCGTTCGGGAAGAAAACATCGAGCACCTTCTCAGCGGTGTTGAGCCAAGCTTAGAAGTATATAAGCACTAGTGAGTTCTTTTACTCAAAGAGGGAGCCAGAAGGAAAACGGTCCGATCAGAAGAGAGAGAGGTCGGGAGATAAGTCACAGGGCAAGATGGGAGAAAAGAGATCGGAGTAGCCAGAAAGATCCACCCCGAAAATTCGAAAAGTATACGTCAACTACCGTTCCATTCAAGCAAGTACTAATGGAGATCAAAGACCAAAGGTTGCTCAAATGGCCAAAGAGGATGAAGACACCTCCGACTAAAAGAAGCAAAGGTCGATATTGCCTTTTCCACAGGGATCACGACCATGCAACTCAAGATTGTTTTGACCTCAAGGAAGAGGTGGAAGGGCTCATTCGGAAGAGGTACCTCAAAGAGTATGTATAGGACCCTAAAGCGACACAAAACGGCGAGAACGACAAGTCATCTGCTCGAGAGATTCGAACGATAATGGGAGGCCCAATAGAGAGAGAGTCCAGGAGAAAAAGAATGGCAAACGTACAAGGATCTAGGGCGAGCCTCAGACAAAGTGAGGTCTACAATGCATATGTTTCGGACTAGTCTACGAAGATCGAGTTTTCAGAGGACGTGGCGACTCACCTCCTCCACCCGCATAATGATGCGCTGGTTATCACCTTGAAAATAGCCAACGCAAAAGTGCATCGAATTCTAGTGGATTGGGGCAGCTCAACAGATATCATCTCCTTAATAGCCTACAAAGCCATGGATTTAGGAGAAGAGGTACTTAAAAGCAGCCCGACACCATTGATAGGATTTGGAGGAGAACGAGTCATTCCCGAGGAGAGAATAGAGTTGCCTGTAACGTTCGGAAGTGGGCCAAAAAGTATCACCAAAATGGTGGACTTTTTGGTCGTCGACTACACCTCCTCCTACAATGCAATATTGGGAAGACCGACAATGTACATGCTTAGAGCGATACCATCCACATACCACCAGTCCATGAAATTCCCAACACCTGGTGGAGTAGGAAAAATTAAAAGAGAGCAACGAATGTCGCGTGAGTGCTACTACACTTCAATGAGGGGCAATGACAAGACTTCTACTACAGGTGGCCATTGATTTTTTCTTTCTTCTTTCCCTTCAAGTATCATGGATTTAAGATTGTTTCTTCTTCTACTTTTAACAAGATTTCAGGTTATTGTTTCTTTTATATATTCAATAAAGTATCCATTAACCGGATTCCCAATCAACTCTGTTTTTTAATCCAAAACTGGATGCCAAGTGACTTTGATAAAACACCTTGCCTCGTCTACAAACATACTCTCAAGGAGCAAATATCGACAATACACTACCTTGAGAGTAGGGGGCAACATGATCATAAGATAAACGACATGTCATGATCAGAAGACTCGGCGACACAAGTTGGTAAAACCAGCCCAAGCCGAGCAAGGCTCGGATCCGACCCCTGCTCGGCGCCGACCAAGGTTAGACCCGTTGCCAGATTCAACTTTCTTCGCTTTTGTTACTTAAGGTGCGATGAGGCACGAACCTACATTAATCGACAAATTCGTAAAGAACAATTAAACAATCTCAACACGGCCAAACCAGAAGCGAGTTGACTGACCTAGCACGGTTAAAACATAAGATGGAATAAAGACCAAACGACAGCATGTATAAAACCATTGGCTATAGCCAAAGGCTTAGAAACCTATGAAAATGAGGCAACAAAGTCAGCTCCATCAGGGTTAGAGCCGTAAGCCAATAATTGTTGGTAATAGAGGGTTAATTGATGATTCCAAAAAGAAATACAAGTGAAGATAGTGACAAAGCAACACCATAAAATTCATAAAAACGATAAACACAGGCAAAGCAACTCGCTACCCTTTCAGGCTACTCTACTACTCGTCGTCATTATCATCCATGTCGTCAGGAGCGTCACGCTCAGCTCTAAAACGCTCCGGGAGGAAGGAGAAGTCAATATCAGGGTGTTTGTTAGAAACTTGGCGAAGGGACCAAGAAACGTCGCACTCCATGTCAGAATTTTATAGATCGACGTACGAGTTTTTCTTAATTCTCAGGCCAAGAATTCAGAATTAGAAAGCCAGGCGTCAAGCCTCCTCTGCAAGTTGGCCAACTCATCTCGAGATTTTCTCTTCTCCGTTTCCAACTCACGTTGGGTACTCTCAAGAATTTTGTTGGCTTGGTTCAAGGAAGAAAGAGCCTGATTCAACTCTTCCCAAGGAGCATAGTGGCAGCGGAGGTGATTAATTTCATCGGCAACCCGACCCTAGAATACCACTAGACAATTGAAAACCTGCCAAGGACAGAAACCGACGTTAGGGAAAGATGCTATGACAAATACTTGAAGCTACAAAGTGCGCACCTGGTGAAGATTGCTAAGGCACGTACTGATGTTGTGTTGAGGATTTGACAGGCCAAAATCGGACCCACTCGATGAGTCGCCGAGCCCCTGCCAAAGGCTAAATGCCCTTTCCAGGTAGGTTGTCCCGTCAACATCATCACTATACGGCCCAAAGAAAGGGTAGATTAAAGCTTGGGAGAAGCTCCCTGAATGACCTCGAGGGGAAGACGGGATAGACGTCCCATGAAGTCGGGCGGAACGCCTCGGGATTGTAGGAGGCATGGAGGAGCGAGCCTGCTGAGAAGGGGGTCCCTCCTCAGTCAAGTCAGTCATTTCGATATCCGAAGCATGGCTAGAGCCGGCCCCCAAACTTCGAGAGTTTCGGCGGTGTTCTCTTTCATACAGGGAAGTACTTTGTCTCGACATTTCTACAAGTAGAGATAAAGGTAAAAATCGACTTTCACGCAAAACAAAGAAAGGATTTCGACAAGTGCCTGAAGGGTTATGAGGGGCAGTCAAGCCAAAGTTCACTAAGTTCCGCTCCTTAACAAGATCTAGACCCCAACGCTCGGTATCCGATAACTGGATATTAGTATGGTAGAAATTGAATGCCTCGACCAGTAAGCTCACAATTATGGGAAACTGTCAACAAGAAAGAGAAATATCAGAATAGATATCTACGAAAGTCCTAATAGAGCTCGGGAATCTACTTATCTAACTCCCTACACTCAGTCGGGACGGGAAAGTACAGTCCTCTCTCGCACGGACTAACCAATCGCCACTCATAAAGAAAAACTCATTCTTCCAATGCTTCATTAAGGAAGGACCCATAACGAGAACCTGATTCCGAGAACTAACATAAAAATGAAAGTTATCCTCGGGACTGTGATTAAGGTAATAAAGCGACATGAAATCTGCAGCGGTTAGAGGTTACTCGCCCCCGAGGTACGACCACAAAATAAAGCAACTGATCAAAGTAAACCACCCATTCGTGACGATTTGGGAGGGAGCTACTTGATTGAAAGCTAAAAAGTTTTGAAGGAAAAGAGGCAACGGTAGGCGGACTCCAAATTGGAATATAGCTGCATAAAATACAACCTCACCGAGAAAAGAGCCATCGACACTCTCTCCCGGATTCGGAAGACGAAGGCTAACTGAATCCGGGATACGGTATTTTGAACGCAAGCGACGCAAGTCCCTCGTCGTAAGAGTGGAATTATCCACCCAGAACGGACAGTAGGGTCGAGATTCAGACGAAGGATTCGACGATGATCCATCATTCGAGAAGGTCCATTCGAAATCAAGATCGACCATGAAGAGAAAACACAACAAAAAGCAAACTAAAGGGAAGAATACCTTGTAAGGAGGTTGCCAAGAAATGGAGAGAATGAAGGGGTTTAAATAGCCCTCAACTCAAAGGCGCAGCTCTCGGTCTGGAGGTCTTTACCCAACAGACCGAGGTGTGCTCGGCTCGGTACCCAACACTCCCGTGACCTCAAGGTCACGGGTCTACAGTTGATGCAACAATTGCATGGCCGACAGCCTCGGGTCTCGCAATGGAGGGGAAAATCAACATAAATCTACTCGTGTTTCGTGAAAGATGGGACAATTTGACTATGGTTTTCACGGGTCCCACAGTGACATGACAGCTCAATAGGCTCAAGCCACGATCTTTGACCATAAAAACCGAGGCATGCTCGACGCGGACTCCGAGGAGCTCGTGATCTCCTCGATCACGGGTCTGACAAAGAAAGACAAGTCACGACAAAAGTTATACTCCCAAGGAGATGAAGACAAAATCATAAGCATCGCCCTGGGAGTAGGGGCAATTGTTATGTAACGGAAAATCGACAAAAGGTCAAGCTACAGAGGAACGAGGAAAGCAACCAGCAGAGAACCAACCGAGCCGAGCAGGGCTCGGTCCCGACCCCTGGTCGGACCATGGCCCAGCCCATGAATCTCCCGCCTGCGATCAACGATTCCCCTCGGGCCCTGCAACGCTGAATTAAGGTTTGGTTACGGAAGGTTCTGGAATCATCTCCATGGCTATAAATAGCAGTGAGATCTAGGTTTGTGCAAGAAGGAAAACCGGAGGACCGAAATCCACACATCAACAGGGTCGCTCTTGAAGAATTTTAAATTCAGGATTTCGACAGGAAGCACTGTACTTGTTTGATTCAAACAACTCTTATTAAATAAATAATAAACACAACTCAACTATGAAATATTTTGGATTGAGTTGATTGGAATTATTTGAGTAACTTATCCAAAATATTGCATAACAAAAAAAATAAAAAATGAAAAATGACAATATCTTAAGTATTTATTTACACATTATTTAACATTAAATCAAGATTTGTAAGTTGATATTTATTTACAGGGGAAAAGACACTCCAAAAGCTTAAAAATGTTCTTTTAAAAGTTGTAGGATAAATATTTCATAAAGAATTATTAAATAAAATGAAATTTAAATAAATACACCTATATATAATTTATAGGATGAGTAAAATAAATAGTTTTAAAATTAATAATAAGTCTAGGTTAAGTTCAACTCAAACTTATTTAACGGAACATTTGAACAAACCCAACTCATAAAATTTTCATTTATTTGAATCCAACCTAATCCAAACAAGTTTGTAATCTAAATAACTTCATTTATTTGAGCCATACGTATTCTAGTTTGTTGATCATTTTTTCCGATGAATTTGATGGAATAGGCATTCTCGAGTGACTTTTACACAAGTTTTCTAGGCATTGGCTGACATAATCTGTACACCAAATGACTCTTATTGCCCCTCCATCAATATTTTAGATTTCCCCCTTTTCCAGATCTTTTTTCTTTCCTCTTTCTTGTTTTCTTATCATTTTTCATTCTTCTCTCTTTCTCTCTTTAGCAACCATGAGTTTTTTTTTTCATTCTCCCTAAAATTTTCTTTGATTTCTCATTTCCTTCTTCCCCCTTTCTCTCTTTTTTTCTAATTACTATTATTCCCCTTATTCTTTACTCATCACATAAGACAATTTACTCTAAAACCCTAAATCTTTCAACCTTTTTTTTAAACCAGCAGCCTCCATGATTCTCGTGACCTTCAGAAATCGACAACGATTGATGCATAGAAGCCGACAAGGGAGGTCGTTCGCCGAAGAAAAAGACTTAGGGTTGGGAAGGAAATTTGGCTTACGATGGATATGGGGATGGGGAAGGAGATAGAGAGAGAGTTGAGCGAGAGCGAGTTGAACGAGGGACAGTTGAGCAAGAGAGAGTTGAGCGAGAATTCCCCTATCTTACTTTGAGGGAAAAAAAAATTCCTCTCATATTCATATGCCATTATTTAAAATTTTTTATTTGATAGTATCTAAAAATAGGATTTTTAATGACATTTTGTGTTTTTTTATAGTATCTAAATATTAATTTTGAATATAATGTTTATCAATTCAATATCATTAAACAAATTATAAGGTGAATTATTTGAAATGTTTTGAAATAAAATGTCGTTTATCTACAAACTAATAATAGGAATAATAATAATATTTAGTTAATTTAAATGAAATAATAAACAATATTAAATCGATTAGATCTAAATAAATTTTGAAACAGTTTTGTCAAATTCAAAATCAAAATAATTAACAAATAATCATTAAATATTTTCTTAATTAAAAATTTGAAAATTGGAATTGAGAGAAACGAAATCTCAATCTCTCTAAAGTTTCGTAAGTAACGGTAAGTATTCAAATTTGAAATTTAATTCAATTTTGTTTCCTGAAATCTCTCTTCAATCTTCTTAAATCTCTCGATGTAGTTTTAATTATGATTGAATTTCCAATATAACCCCCAATTTTGCTTTCCCGTCTTCCATTCCTAATTTAAATTTTAATCAAATGAAAATATCAATTTAAAATCTAATTACAAAAAAGAAAAAACAAAAAAAAACAAAACGTGGCAAGAGAGACCAAGCACATGAAAGAGAGAGACCGAGCAGATGAGATCTAGAGAACGAGAGCGAGCGATCGAGAAGAAAGAGAGATCGACCGGCGTTGCCCTTTGCACAACACACCTTTATGCTCCTTTCGCATGTCATCGCTGCCATCCTCTAAGGCCTGAACCTGTAAGGCAAGAATCCCCTCGGTCCCTCCCCCGAACCCAAGTTAGCTCTAAATCTTCCATTTTTGCCACCGTCGAGAGAGATGCAAAAAATGCCACCACAAATAATAGCTTTAAGAAACCCCAAATTACTATATCTTTTTTATCTACATCTCAATATTAATTAATTTTTAAAATCCAAAATTAAAAAATACCAAATCCCAAAATCATCCATTATTGAAAAAATTTGAAAACTTCCTTCCTCCGACTTTTCTTCTTCCTCTATCGTTTCGTTTCAGTCCATTCCTTCGTCTCCGACCGCTGTCTTCGTTTTTCTTCATCGTTGGAGCAGTCGCAGTGACATTGACTCTTCCTTTGTCGTTCGGTTTCCGTCCGCTACTTCGTCTCCGGTCATCGTTTGTGTTCCTTCATCTCCGGTCTCCGTCTTTGTTCTTCTCCGTCGCTGGAGCAGTCCGTCTAGCTTCTACTTCGTCTCCGTTTATCCCGACCATTGTCTAGTCGCCGACCGAAACATTTGTTTTGTCTCACCATATCAACTTCGATGTATTTTGCATTCCAATATATCCTCCTAGCTTTCGATTTCAGATTTGAACAATGTTGAAAACTCTGGTCTTTTTTGTTGTACTGTTAAACCCTTCGAAACCCCTTCGATACCCATATATCTTCAATGGTTGCTTTTGTACTGTTATGATTTTAGTGGTGCAAAATTTAGGTGTGAATTATTGTATATATGGAGATATATCTTATAGTGAGTTTGATTTCAGTGATGCACGCGTTGGTGCAACTATTGAATGTCACCAGAATCATGGAGGCTGCTGGTTATAAAAAAAATAAAAAATAGAGGGGATGAGAGAAAAATAATTGCAGTAGAGAGAAAGAGAGAAAATAAAAAAGAGAAGAAAAGAAAGAAGAAAAACAAAGAAATAATGGGTTAACGGAAAATGAGAGAAGAAAAAAATAGAGATAGAGAGAGGGAACAAGAGAAAGAAATATAAAAAGTGAAAAATTAGTGAAGGAACATTGAGAATCATTTTGTATGTAGATGATGTCAGCAAAAATTAGAAAACATGAGAAGAAATCAATCATACCTTGTAGAAAGGGCTATGCATCCCAAAAACCCTTAAAAATTAAGGGGAGCGAGATTAGTAAAATTTGATTGGAAGCATTTTATTCCATACCATATATGGTAATAATGGAAAATAAGGAGAGGTCATGGGTATATATGCAGATACATGGTATTTGATTAGAATATACATGATTAGGACCATGCCACATGGAGGAAAGAGTTGAACTCTACTGTTTCGGCTCGGGTGGTCGGACAGGAACGACTAGAAAGAACTAGCTCGAAAGGAAGCTGTAGTTGGAAGCCTTCTAACCACAAATACAAATGACTAGCGATTAGGTGTACTTGTCCTTAACCACCCATGGTTCAGTACACCCACTCTCCCAGCTGCTTGTCAGACGATAACAGAATTCACGAACCTATATATAAGGGATTAGTACATTTTAGGGTACACATTTTAGGGTACACCTCTTAACCCTGAATTATTTTGTTGAAGAAACAATATTTTTAGTACAACGTGTAGGATGGAGATTCGAATTCACAATTTATTGGCCACGTACAACGTACCTTAGTTGAGTTATTCTCAAGTGGTTAGAATATTATACTTTAATTAATTAATTTATTTTTATTATCAAATAGTTCAGTGCAAGAAAGGCCCCCACACAATGGAGATCTTGTAGGCAAAACAATAGATAGGAGTGTGAAAGGAGAGACGAGGTTAAAGCCAACTTCTCCTCATTTTCAATTATTACGGTATATTCTAATCACATTTTTTTAATACAACATGTCGAGTTGGGTGGGAGAGCGAACTCACAATCTCTTAATTAGAGAATATTAATTATCGTTGAGCTATATTCTCGCTTTGGCTATTCTAATCACATTCATATTATAGTTTTTGAGTAAGTTATTTCTTTGATTTATTCCAAAATACACGACAAAAATTCTACCATTACTAATAATATTTTACCATTAAAAATAGTTAAGATAATAATAGACTACAGTACCATCAAAACTAGGCAAGTTTTACTCTGCTCAAATTTTTGATTGACCTAAAATAATAATCCAATCCAAATTGGCTTATACTCTACCTACAATATCTTTAAATACAAACCAGTATCTATTTAACAATTCATTCTCTGTTATCAAAACGAGCATAATTCAACAATAATTTAAATTATCTCCAACTAAAAAGTCGTGTGTTCATTCTATTATCTCCTGTTGTACTCGAGAGAGAAAAAAAATCACTCTCCCTTCGTTGAAAACCTTTTTTTTCCTCTCTCTCATGGGGGTGGACCCACACACATGACCAATTTCCAACGGCGCTTTATTGGTTTTTAGGCCACGCCATATGTACTATGAACTAGTTTTTTATTTTCACCAATCCCCTTATCCAAACCAAACATACTCTTCAGTTTCACTTTATTCCTCGAATCTTAAAATCTGCTCAAACCAAGCTTGCGTCTCCCCCTCTTGCTTCAACCCCTTTCTTCCATCCTAATAATATGTGTTATGTAACTTTAACCCAAAATGAAATAAAAAAATACTAATAAAATAAAGAATCGATAAAATAATATTCACGTGTATGTGAATAAATTTATTCAAATTTCACTTTTTTTCACACGTTAAAAATTCATCGATTATTTTGATCGAGTTGAAGGGACAAAAACTACACAAGTCCAAGTTAAAATATCGTATCAACATCCGTCAATATTTCAATATTCTTTTTCGAAGGAAGAAAAAATATTTCAATACTCATTTCTAACAATTCATAGACTAAATCATTTTCCATTTTATCCTTTGGGGTAATGGTTTACTTAAAATAAATTGTATTTATGTAGGATTTTAATAAATCATATGATTAGTACCCTATTGTATTCCTCTACTCTATTGCCTTTTAAATTGTAGAAATCAATATATACAGTGAAAGAAATTTAAGAGGTTATACGGTATAGGATATCAGTTGTAGAATTTTTGTCGTGGATTTCTTTTTGTTTTATTTTCTTGGAATCACACTGCATACCACGTTCTCTATAATTATTTGACGTTTAGTTGACTAACGAAAAAAATTACATAACCATTTTCTAAATAAGCTTTGCTAACATTGACAAATTATACTGATATTATATTAGGAAATTTTTTAACTAAAATTTTTATAAAATGAAAAATAAAAAGTTATTAGAATTTTAAAAAAGAAATAATAAGAAATAAAAAAATAGTTATTTATTAAAAAATATAAAACAATAAACAATAAATAAAAACTAGATTATTTGAATTTTCATGTTTCTTATTTTTTTATTCTTTAATCTTTTTTAGCATGTATATAAAAATTAATTGCGAAAAACAACGTATAGATTATCAATAAAATATAATAAAGCAACATTTAAATTTTAATTTATTAATTCAAATAATCTTCATTAATTTTGTTTGGGCTTTTCGCCACAACATTTCTATAAATATATAATTTATATATTAGATATGTTAGTTAAAAGTGATCAATTATAAACTATTGAAGTTTGAAGTTACAATTAAACTCTGGTTTACTAATTCAAAAATTTACATTAACAGTTCATTGATATGTCTGTAAAATCAAGATCTCGACATTTCTATTGATATCAACAAATTTCGAACCGAATTTATGGCTTTTCTGATGTTATTTTTAGGACCCTCAGATAATTTTTTTTTTTCCTAACGTTAGGAAAAACCCACTTATCCCAACATTTTAGGGACAACGTTGGGATAAATAAGCCCATTTTCTACGTTTTTCAAAAGACCTCAATTCTGAATATATTATCATATAAATGATTAAAGAACACATAAGGAGTAAAGGGAGAAACCAATGATTATTTGCATGGCAGTCAAGCATTTGGTCATCTCGACAAAACCACAATTCCTGTGCAAAAGATACAAATCTCGGGTTATGTATTAAAAATAATAATAATAAACATTCCTCTAAAAAATAATATATATAAATAAATAAATCATGACATCTCCCATTAAATTCCATGTACTAGTGTCCAACCCCATCCCCATGTTACCCACATTTTTTTAATGTTGTCCTCTCTAATTTCTTACCTAGGTCACTTACCATATTTTATTTAAACTAACTTTACCTTTTCTTTTATAACAAATAATAATATTATATATATATTTTTAAAAAGCAATCTTATTATTTCATAGAAAATACTTACCTCCTCATCGTTGAGAGGAACCTACAAAATATTTGACAACTCATTATTTTTTAGAAAAAGTTTATGTTTTTACATTTTTCTATGTTAGTTTTGTCAAACACTTAAAGGGTGATGAGACGAGTATTTTCTTTGTTTCATTTATATATCTAAACTAGGAGTGTTAAAAAATTTGATAGTTCGAAGAAATGGTAAACTCAATCAACCTATATGATTTTGGTTGAGTTTAAATAAATAAAAATTCTATAAAATTGGTTGGTTCAAGGGTTTACCTAAAATATGTTTGAGTTGAATTCAACCAACCTCGAGATATTTTTAATTGTAAAACTATTTCTTTTACTCAACATAAACAAATTATATATAATTCTATTCATTTTAATTTTATTTCATTAGATAATTTTTATGGATTATTTTTTCTAAAATAGCTTTTGAAAACAACGGTTTAAAGTTTTTTGGTGTACCTTTTCACTATATAAATAAACATGACTTTACGGATTTCGACTCAATATTAGACAACATATAAATAAATGTTTATGATACATATCATTTACTTTTTTTTTTGTTATAAAATGCTTTAAATAAGTGACCCAAATCAACCTAACTAAAATATTTCAGGTTAAGTTGAGTTGTGTTTATTATTTAATAAGGACGGTCTGGGTTGAATAAATTTAGAATTCTAACAATTGAGTTGGGTGTAAAAAGTATCTTAAATCAATCCAAGCTAACCCATGCAAAACCCCTCATATCCCAGCAATAACGGTTTAAATGGGCAAGGAGTGATTTCAAATTTCATAATTTTAAATGATGAAAATGATTTCAAATTTCTAAATGGATTGATTCTAAATCATTCAAATTAACTTTTTTTTGTTTAAATGTTCCTGAGAAATGAAAAGAAAATATTTTTATTATTATACCCTTAATATTTTGTAGGATATTATATTATTAATAATGTAATATTGTAATATCAAGCAGTAATTTCAATCATGGAAAAAAAATTTAATCAAATCAGTTTTAATTTATTAAAACGTGCAAATACCATCTTTATTTTAAAAAATAAACTAAAAAACACATAAATAGATGAAGATCCCTCCTTACCTGAATTCATTTACATTGCAGTAAAGATTTTTTTTTCTTTTTTTCTTTTATCAGAGTATTTTACGATATGCAGTACTAATAAAACAAATGCAAAAAGAGAAAATAAGAAAAATCTATCGAAAGAACATAAATAATTAAAGATCCAAACAATATTGAACTAGAAGAAAAATTAAATACACAAAAAAACAAAATAGAAAACCAAACTGTAAGAGAATTAGATGATATCTTTATTAGAATAAACAAAACTATAGAAGACATAATGCAAAAATTGAAACTAACCTTCAGTACGTTTGCTTGATGCTCTGCGTAGGTAGGGTGATAAGTGTAAAATTTAAAAGTTAAATATCTATTTTTTTTCTTCTAAAAATAGAGCAAAATAATGATTTGTTAGGTTTAAAATTAAAATCCTCACCAATCCTAAAAATAATTGGAAAAAAAATGGGATTTAAAGTGATTTAGTATTTCAAATTCTTTTTCTATCTTCTTAACTTGTTTTATTTAACCAAATATAGAAAATTATTTCAAAATCCTTCAAAATCAGAGTTTGGAAACACGAGGTTAAACTGGTTCATTATGACTTACTTTTATCATGCCTTCTAAATGTAATAATTTGTTCTAATTATTCTTGGTTTCGTGACTCATCTTTTAGTGTTCTCCAGAAAAAGAAGAGAAAAAGAAAAAAAAAAAGACTCATCTTTTAAGTAATTTAATACTTAAATATCGACTTTATGACACACAGAAATAAGGGAGCGGGGCATCTAGCCCTAATCTTGGAATTACAATACAGTTCAAACAAAATGGTTACACACTTTACCCTCCACCCGCCGACAGTGAAAACACAATCAAAGGTTAAATTGAGGGTTAAATATGTACATATTTCAAAATTTCTGACTACTGGGTGTGGTGTGTTGTGTTGTGTTATACAATGGGAAGAAATGACGACGCAACTTTGAGTAGTACTTACAGAGGCGTTAGAAAGAGGACATGGGGGAAATGGGCGGCGGAAATCCGAGACCCGACCAAGAAGGCGCAGATATGGCTCGGCAGCTTCGACACGCCGGAGATGGCTGCGGTGGCCTACGACGTCGCCGCCTACTTCTTCCGAGGCCGCCATGCTCGCCTCAACTTCCCGCATCTTGTCGACCTCAACCGCCTACCGTCCCCTCGCAGCTCCAGTGTGGAACACATTCGCGAGGCGGTGCGCGAAGCCCTCCAGGCAATGTGGCCGACATCGCCGGGCAGTGAAGCTTCTTCGATCGCTCCGCTCACCGTCTCACTGTCGCAGCAAGAAATCGAAGCTATGAGGCAGTATCCTATGTACTCACCTGATGTGCAAATGCCAGAGTTTGGCCAAGAGGAGCAGTACTTCTAGATCACTGTCAAGAGGTAAGTAACCCTATTCAATCCTTTCCGTGTATATTCATTTTAAGACTTTCCTTATCTATCTAGTTACATCTTTTTATCTTCTGAATCTGCACCAACAGCAGAAGAATATGGTTCTGCATTGGTGAAGAATAATATGTACCTCGGTTTTGAAATGCCCTTCTCCCGGTAAGAAATTTGTAGGCTGCAAATGGGTGTTCGAGATGGAACGCAACAGTACTGCTGAATTGGTCTCTTGTTACAAGAAACACACCTTAAATTAGTTGTTATAAGGGTTCTCTACAAAGAATTCAATCATTCCGTTGACATCATCTATGAATATAGAAGCTCAAATTCAATATTTGTTTCAATTAATTAATATATAATTAAGATCAGGAAGAACAAATCTAAGTGATGTTTTAGTAGAATAGCCAGCACGAGACAGCTGAATAAGTTAAAAATATATATGATAGAAAAGGAGTTATAGCAAATCCGACTGTCCCCTGCACGAGTAGGAATGAACTCATCGATTAAATCAGACATTGCCTTAGCCTCCAAGTGGTCAAGAATCTCCTCATCCGTTGGATCAAATTTCACTCATTATGAATCCCACCCTTCAAAATTGATCCCCCATTAATAATAATAATAACAGTACACTACAAAATTCAAGGCCTTTTAGAAGATTTTGGGCGACGAAATACTTCATTCTTGTTGTTTGGTCGTACCTTGTTCATATGGTATTTTTCTGAGCTTCTTTCTAGTTTGGATTTTGATCCATTAGGATCAGTTGTAGCAACAATTAGGACCCGGTTGAATGTTTTGAATACATCAAATTGAGAATTTTTTAAATCGCTGAAACATTCTAGGTCAATATATAGTATTGTATGTTAAAATCTTTATGATTTTGAAGGCTGTCTTTTGGTGTTGGTGTTTTCTTGTTCTTTTAGTTTAGCACTTGGTGTTGGTCTTTGAAGATAACATTGATGTATGTGCAACCTTGAATTTTTGAAAGGAGTTGTGAACTGAAAGTGAAATTAGAAAGTGAAAGTTGTTTTAGTGATGGGAAAGCAACAATCTTTCTCATTTCTCTCTTTTTATTTCCTTGCTTTATCCTTCTGACATATAACTCCCCATCTTCTCTCAATCTTCCCATCTCTCTCTCTCTCTCTCTCCCTTTTTCTTTCATAGAAGATCATTGTTGAAGCTGGCTGCTAGCTTTTTGCCTAGAACACCCCAGATCCATTTCTGTGTTCCTCCTATCATAATTGTAGGATTGGAGCCTACAAGGATATATTTATTTATAGACTTTTTCTTTTATCTGTTTTGGAAGAGAAGTGTGGGGTGGAAAATTGACCAAGACCCAAAAAGTTTTTGGGTTTGAAAAACTGACCTAATATTTGAAGACATATTATGAAAATCATTCTAACATATGTCTATGTGCCCGATGGTAAGGATCTCATATTAAAAAGATAAGGAACTAACAAGGATTTATAATAGACATGAGTTATTCCTCTTCTTGCCAATTTATTTTAAGATGAAACCTCACCATTATTAATATGGTATCAGAGTCCAAAAAGCTCAAATGAACATCCAGGGAGTGATCGTCATTTGTTTATGTATTTTTTAGTTTATTTTTTTAATAATATAATATCAAATTAATAAACACAACTCAACCTAACCATGAAATATTTTAGTTTAGGTTAATTCTAGTTAGTCGGGTCACTTATTTGAAGTATTTTATAACAAAGAAAAAGAAGTAAATGATAATATTTTAAACATTTATTTATACGTTGTCTAATATTTAATCAAAATTCATAAGTTGGTTTTTATTTATATAGTGAAAAGATACACCCAAAAACTTTGTTTTTAAAAGTCGTTTTAGAAAAATAATTCATAAAAATTATCTAATGAAATAAAATTAAAATAAATAAAATAATATATAATTTTTATTTTGAGTAAAATAAATAGTTTTACAATTAAAAATAACTTCACGTTGGTTCAATCCAACCCAAATATATTGTAGCTAAACCCGACTCGAACCAACTAATTTCGTAGAGTTTTCATTTATTTGAATCCAACCAAATTCCAATGGGTTGGATTGTTCGGATTATCAACTTCTTCAACCCCTAGTTTAGATAAATGAAATAATAAGATTCTTGTTCGAAAAAAGATGATAATGTTATTATTGGTTGTGAAAAATAAAATTTGTTTAAATAAAACATTGATTAGAAAGGACAACATTTAAAAGTGGACGATAATGGCGGGTAACATGAGATGAATAGTACATGGAATTTAATGGATGAATTCGAGTTTTTTTTTTTTTTTTTTTTTTCCTTTTTCTTCTTTTTCTTCTTAAGTACAGATTCCGAGATGACCAAATGCTTGACTACTATGCACATAATCATTGGTCTCAGCTCTCTTTACTCATTATGTGTTGTTTAATCATTTATACGATAATATATTGATAATTTTTTTTTTGATCGAGATAATTTATTGAGAATTGAGATTATTATGTGTTGTTTTTCCCGATCACTTTTCATATACATACTAAAAAAAATTAAAAATAAAAAACTAAGAAACATAAAATTTCAAATTTAGGTTCTATTTATTGTTTATTGTTTTCTCTTTTTTAATAAATAATTATTTTTTATTATTTGTTAAAAATAAAATAAAATAAAATTATGGTTGGTAACTATTTCTTATTTTTTATTTTTCTAAAAATTTCAATTAAAAAATTTTATAATATAATTTGTCAAAGTTAGCAAGCTTATCCAGTAAATAATTGTGTAATTTTTCTTCGCTAGTCAACTAAACGTCTTGGTATGTGGTGTGATTCCAAAAAAAAAAAAAAAAGTTTAAAGGAAAAATAAAAAAGAAATCCACGACAAAAATTCTACAATTAATATCCTATACCATATAATCTCTTAAAATTTTCACCGTATATGTTGATTTCTACCATTTAAAAGGTATTGGAATAGAGAAATACAATAGGGTACTAATCTTATATGATTTATTAAAATCCTACACAAATACTATATATTTTAAGTAAACCATTATCCACAAAAATAAAATGGAAACTTAAATAATATTAAAGTTTCCGATTCAAATTGATAAAATTAGTAGTTTGAATTTAAAATGAGTTAAACTGAATGCCCTTTCTTTTCATGTTCTTAAAACTATGTATACCCTACCATTCATTTTTATTTTATGAACAATATTTGACTAGCTTTTTCTCATAATAAGTTTATAGAGAAAATGATTTAGTCTACGAATTATTTGAAATGAATATTGAAAGTTTTTGTTTTTCTATCAAAAAAGAATACTGAAATGTTAACGTATGCTAATATGATATTTTAATTGTTGGATTTTTAATGTGTTAAAAAGGTAAAATTTGAAGAAATATATTTACATATACGTTGTAAATATTATTTTTATTAATTCTTTATTTCATTAGTCTTTTTTATTTCTTCATTTTTTTAACTTTTATATGCATTAAAGTTACGTGTGTTCATATATGTTTAAGTTGAAATTATATTTAAATTGAGCAGTTTTTTTCTTAAAGTTGAAGTAATTAATTCATTGGTAAGAAGTTTCATGTTTGTGCAACTATTACGAGAATGATTTCTTCTGTATCTTGTTTATGTTGAGAGCAAGGTTCAAAATATCGATGTCGATAGAAATGTCGAGGTTTCAATTTTACGAACATGTCGATGGATCACATGTCGATGTCGACGGATATTTGGGAAAAAATCATGGAAATTGTGAAAAATAATAAAAATTATTTTAATTATTAAATAATACTGTAATGTTAGCTTAATTAAGCTACAATTGATCACTTTTAACCATCATATGTAAAAATATGGATAACTTACTTATGAAAATGTCATAGAAATGTCGGAATAAGATAATCAAAATACTTTGAATTAGTAAATTGAATTTAATGTTTTTTATTGATAATTAATAATTTATAACCAAATCTAATGTTTTACATAATTGAACAAGATATGAAATATTGATATACACACACATGTACGTATGATGATTATATTTAATGGAATTATGAATTTGAAAATTTTGTAATTAAATTTGAAAAAAGGAGTCGAAAGAAGAAATTTAATGGAATAAAAATATTTAATAGTTAAAATTGAAATAAATAAATAAATTTAAATAATATTAATATTAGAATTAGAAATAGAAAAGAAAAGAAGAAAAAAGAAAATGAAAAGGAAATCATAGTATTAATATTAGAAATAGAAAAAAAAAGGGGGGTTGCCATTTGTAAGGCAGTCAAGGTCTTTTCAACTTTAAAAGGAAAGAACGAAAAGGAAAAAGAAAAAGAAGCAAAAGCAAATGAGATTTTGGGGAAAGTAAATTAAAGGGTCTTTTGACTTACAAAATAGAAAAAATTAAGTTAAATTTTCGGGAATCGGCACGTGGCATCTCCAACTAATAGGAGAAGTGAGATGAAGAGAATAAATGAAAAATTGAAGAGGAAGAAAAAAAAAAACAATAAGAGACCGTTACGTTGGAAGTTGGTCATGTGTGGGTCCCACCAGAATTTTTGTCTGGTGGAATATATATATATTTTGAAATTAATCAATAAATAAATGGCTCGTATCTATTCTTTTGCCTACGCGACGATCTCCATGTGAAGGTCATTATGTGGGGCCCTTTTCTTCCAAAATCTCCGCTAACAAAATCTAAAGTATCATTTCTAGGGTGTTCACGGGTTGGGTTGGATTTGATCGGTTTAAAAGAATTTTTTGGACCAATCCAAAAATTCGAGTTGGTTAATTTGTGGACTCGATCAAACCGAAATTATTGACCAACCCAACTCAACCCTACCCTACAATTTTTGGGTTGGGTCATCGATTCCAACAAGAGAGAGCTATTATGCGAACAGAACGGTTAAATGCTTAAAATTCCTAATTGAATCAAATTTCGTAAATTACTTAAATTCCTTGCTGCGAATGGGGCAAGATCCGCGAAGAAACTAAAGACTACATTTTTCAGAAGAAATTGAAGTTTACCTTTTTCATCTTTTGTTGCCTTGCTTCTCCGTCATTCTTCAGTTCATAACTTCCTTGGATTGTGACCATTGATTATTGGATTTCGTTGGTAGATTATGACGTTCGACGAAAAGAGAAGCAAAGGGACAGAGGAAAGGAGATGAGTGAGATTGAGGGAGATGAAAGAAGAGTGGAGGGAGATGGGAGAAGACCAGAGAAGGGGGAGCGAGATGATGGAGATTGAGGGAGGTGAGAGAAGACGAAGGAGGAGGGTTAGAGCTAGAAAAACCTTAATTTTTCATTTATTACAGGGTTCGATTCGGTTCGGGGTGAACTGACCAAAAATTAGTCCAACCCACGAACTGAACTGAATTTTTGGTTCTCAGAAAATTAAACCCAACCCAAACCGAAAGATTTCATAACCCAACCCAACCCGATTTGGATTGGGTTGTCCGCCCCTAATCATTGAGAACTTTTAATGCAAAAAGGTTGAAAGATAAAATCAATATCCCATTTTTTAAGCTTCAACAATAGGATATATATATACAGTGAGTGTGGAGACAATAACAAACTATAACAGACTAATAACAAATATAACAATATAACAAATAAATATAATTTATCAACGGAAGCATTTACTGTAATAATAGATTGTAAATTCGAATATTTATCTCACACAATGTATTTAAAGATATTGTTTCTTCAACAAAATGATTTGTAGTCAAGCTGATTGGAGGTCTAGACGACATCTCGGGATGGGATACCTGTATAAAAAGAGCAGACACTCCAATACTCAAATCAATTCTAGATATGAAATAATCACATCAACTTATCATTCTTAACTCGTTATATGTACATAATTTTTTGTTAGAAAACAAATAGTTTTTTTTTCCTTATTTAATCTAAGCGTTAATGGGGTCTAAAACATTTTAATTGAAAGCTTATCTAAGACCCTGTTTACCTACCAAAAATCATAATGGAAATGAATCGGATCAAATCAATCAGAATGGAAATGTTATTTCTTTGACGTTGTTTACAAGAAATTTTATAGAATCAGAATCAGAACTCATTTGATGTTATTTATTAAAACTGTCAGAAATCGGAATCGGAATCGGAATCCGAATCAGATATATTACAATTATTGGTATATCCCTGACTTCTTTCTAGCTAATCACAAATACATTGTGGTGCTAATTTTTTTAATTACGATAATAATTTATTTTTAATTTATTTTATTAATAATATTGATAGTAAATATTTTTTAAATAATTTATTTAATATTAATAAATAATAAATAATTAAAATTAATTTACATCCATTAAAATACTATTTTATTAGAACCGTCATCATTTAATATAAAATATTATTAAATTTATTATAATAATATTTAATAATAATGTTATTAAATTTTATGATTATAATAATTAATAATAATGAACTATATTTAAAAAAAAATATGATATTAATTAATAATAACAAAATTAAATTAAAAATTAAATATCAAATATTTTATAATAATATCACATCAACCAATAAAAGTGATATAAATTTTTACTAAAAGAAAAATTATTAGTAGTATAAATAAAAAAAAAAAGTATAAAACAATTGAATAAAAAGTTATGGGTATCATTAATCGGGGAGAAAAAGGTAAAAATAGAAAAGTTATTTCAATAAATGTGTGGGACCCAGAAAATAAGGGATGAGAATGAGTTTGATGAACGTGTAGGAGAGAAATGAGATTGTTCCCCTAAGGGAATGGAAATGAAAAAAGTGGGTGAGTCCCACTATTTGATTCATATTCCAACAATTTGGTAAACACCATCAAATGGAATAAAAAAAAATGATTGTCATTTCTTCCTTCTCATTATGTTGAAGTAAACCTGTTCTAAAAGTAATTAATTTTGATAAGTTAGGGAGGGAGTGGCTTTGGGTTAGACCAGTTAAAGCCACCAGATATATAGTACATAGACATAACATAACTTTGAGATTAAAAATTAAATACAATAATAAATGTGAATAATAATATTTAGGTGATTAAACCTATTGAATTTTCTCATAACCATATTATGTTCAGAAATATCCTAATTCTTGTCTATGTTTGAATGTTTCGTTTTTCATTTTAACTTTGTGTTTAAGGTCTGTGCATAAAACAAGTTCTTCACTATTAATGAAATTAATTATTTCACCATAGGTTATGGTTTCAAATGGAATAGTTCCTTGATAGGTTTGCTAATAGTTTTGACGTACTTTTCGGTAAATAATTTTGGTAATCTCGAAAGGAATTTTTCTTTCCAATAAGGGTGATTACAGTCCGTTCGTGTAAAAACCTTATTAAGGAAAATATCTTTATACGATGAGAAATATAGAAGTTTTGGGCAAGTAAGATTTGTAATAATTTCAAAAGTCATTTCCTAAAATCTAACTGGTCCACCTTTAAAACTTGTGATTGTATATCGATGTTGCAACAACTTCTTGAGTTTGACTTATGTGATAACCATCTTACTCAACCTTTGATGGCGGTTAATATTCTTACTTTGTCCTCTTGGAATACATAGTTATCTCATTATCCTTTGAGTTGTCCCATAAATCCACAAGCTAAAATCTTAGCAATTTAATGGCCAGTATTCAAGGGCTGCTAGGGTCATTTATGTTCCATTCACGTTGCGTCTTTCTTTATATGCATAAAAAAAAAGGGTATGGGACAATTATTTTTTTAGTTTTGCACAATATTTAAAATGTCGCTCGACACGTCGAGCAACATATCATCGTGTCAAGATCTTAACATCGACACATGGGGTGAAAATTGTTTTCCCCCCTATCAAGGATATATAAAATATCATCAAAATATCACAAAATTATCAACGTTTCAACGACATTTCATAGTTAAAAAATAAATAAGTGAATAAATTGGGCTCATTAACATGAGCTCAACCCATCCACAATTCAGAAGTTGATGAGTACATTAGTGAGGAGATGGGGTTTTATAGGAGGCAATTTCATAGATGTGGGATTGTGAAGGAGGCCTCCCCTTTTTACATTTTTCTTTTAAATGTATTTACTTTCTTTTTTTATGGGACCATGCAAACACATCCCAGCTTGGTGCAAATGTTCACTTGCTTTTCTAGGATGAGCAAGGGGACAAGCTCCAACTCCTCGGTAGGCGTAGCTACTTCTCACTGGCCAACTTTGGGTAGTACGTCCTCGGAAGGTGGAGAAACCGTACTGGAAAGAGTTTATTCCTCTTCCAAGGCACAAACTGTCGATCCCTTGAGTGCAGAGGTATAACATTCTCGAGATGTTTTCTGCTCTCTTCGGACCATGCCGACTCTGTTAACAATTGAGTACTTCATGACTTGATGCAGAGTTGACGGAACAGCCCGAAGTGAATGGATGATAGGTCGTCTGAAGATGGCATTGTAAGCTGATCTGCCATCAATCACCACTATCTCGGCCATCTGAGTGACTTGGGTGTCACCTTGGTCGATTGTGATAGGAATGTCGATACAACCTTTAGGGGTAACAGACTCCCCAGCAAATTCATCTAAGGGCGTTGGACTTTTCTTCAGCTGTACTCTAGTCCATCCCAATGCTAAGTAAGTGGTAAGGGACATGATGTTGGCAGAAACGCCTTCATCGACTAGGACCCTTCTGGCTTGTACATGGCCAATTAGCGACGAGATCACCAAAGCATCATTGTGGGGCAAATGGACCTCCTCCAGGTCGGACTTTGAGAAGGAGATGAGGCAGATCGACCTCTGCTCCTGAATGGCACAGACTTCACGCTGAGCTTCCCTAGTAAGCTTCTTCCTCTTATTTCTGTATTTGCCCCTACTTGGGCCTCTGAAGATAGTGTTGATGACCGCAAGTCGGTCATCCCTTCGAGGTGGCATCCTTGAGTGCTTCCTCTCTTCTTTTTTTTTTCTGTCGAGCCCGAGCCCAGCTTGCCAACATTTTTCAAGAAGTAGCCATCTTGAATTAAGTCTTTAATCTGGCGCTTCAACTCCCAGCAACTCGAGGTGTCATGGTCGTGGTCACGGTGAAAACGGCATTACCTGTCCATTTTACGTTTCTCTGGATCTCCTCTGAGCTTGTCAGGTCGCTTAAGGAGCTTCTCTAATCCATTCTCCTCGATATTTGTGAGAATCTCGGAGATCAGAATGGTGGTTGGGGTGTACTTCTCATAGGGCCCCCTTCGGTTGGAGTCTGAGTCGGATCTTCTGTAGTCAAATCGGCCCTAGGAGGGTTGAGAAGACGATCCCTTGTCCTTAGACTTGGAATCAGACTTCCCCTTGTCTTGATCTACTGACTTTTTCTGGTCAGACCTTTTATCTGTCCGGCCTAGTTTGGTTCTGAGCAACTCTTGCCCATCTATAACCTTCTTGGCCTTTTGTAAGACCTCAACAAAGGTTGATGGCCCTTCCTCGCCCAGTTTGACTGTCAGAGTTTCATCGGCCAGACCGGTGAGGAAGTAGCACATGGTCGAATCGTCGGAGCAATGCGCAACTTTGAATTGCTCCTCTTAGAAGTGGGTCACGTATTCTCTCAACGTCTTGCCCTCTTTCTGTCGAATGGTGGCGAGATGAGTGGATGTCTTTCTGTCGTAGTGCTGAGAAGAGAATTGATTGATAAATTCCTTCCTTAGCCGACTGTAGGTCGAGATCGACCTGGCTGGCAGCCTTCTGTACTAGAGTCGAGCATTCCCTGTGAGGGCGATCTGGAATGCTTAGCATTTAATGGCGTCAGTCACTGCTTGGAAGCCTATGAGGCCTTCAAAGACCTCCACCTAGTCCTTCGAGTCCTTAGACCCATCATAGGACTTCATGGCGGGTGTTTTGAACTTTGGAGGAATTGAAGCCTCTAGTATGTCTGAGGTGAACGGTGATTCACCCATTTTACAGTCGTCAAAGAGACTTTCTTTCTTTTCGCACTTCGCTTTGAGTCAACTTGCTCGTCGAACTTGTTCTTCATCAGGTCGAATTCTTCCCTCGTGATCACTGCCTCCGGCGTAAAAGGTTTGTACCTTGACTGGACTTTGAGGTCAGAGTTGGAATATTTGCGAGAGTAGGATGAGAAGACTCTGGGCCCCGTGAGGCGTTCCTCTTTTTGTCGACAAGGTGCTTTCTGAGATTGTGCTCTCGTCAGCTATAGTCGCCCCACTATTATCAGCTATGCGCTCATCGTCGTCGGGATGAAGGGGGGATCCTGGTCGTCTCCGTCGTATGGCAGGTCATCTGCTCCGCCTGGGGCCTTAGTTGGGAACCCAGTTCAGTTTGCCGCATCATTTCGTTATAAGTTTCCTCCATTGTGCGCACTCAGTTGCACATGTCATCTAGTTCTCGCTGGAAGGTAGCGAGAACTTTAGGGTCCGCAGCTGACGCGACCCTTCGAGAGGTCTTCTTTGAGATCCTACCTCGACCTCGGTTGGTCTTACTGGGTCTTAGATGTGCAGGAGGTAGGATCATATTCACGTGGCTAGTGGATCTCTGAGGTGGGTCTACCTCTTGCCTTGCCCGTACCTGATCCTTGGCCACCTTGGCATCAAGCTAGCGTTGAGTGCAATTGTTTCCGTTCAGGCCTCTCCGTTCTGCTGTGTTTGTGGAATCTATTGGCTGAACCATCTCGGATCACTTAGTTGTTGGGACGACTTAGATTGTCTTTCCTCACAAACGACGCCAAATGTTTATGCAAGAGTTTGCACAACATCGAATCGAGTGAAGCTCGAACTTGGTCCTTGCTCCGACTTGAAACTTCAAGGGAAGACCTGTACAATAGGGCAAAATCTCTGACGCTTAAGTCAGTAAGCAGCTCGGACTCAATATTAAGTTCGAGGAGAAATTCAATACCTGATGGTGAAATGAGACCCTCTATTTATAAGTTTAGGATCCGACAGGAGTTACGACAGGCGGTTACCTTGGTCGGATTCGAAGTCAGACATGTCGGGTTCGAGCAGATCAAACTCGATCACTTTTCCCGAAATGATAACTTAATTCTTGGAGAAAATGGCTAATCTTCCACCTCGGAGGGTTCCAAGGTAGACCTCCATAAAATGTTCTTTCTGGTCTTTTTCCCAACAGCGAACCGCTATCCTCCACGTGGCGGTCAGGTTTCTTCCCCTAAACAGTATGGATTGGATTGAGTTGATCGTTTCTTCAAGTTATCGGATCTTTAAACACCCATAGGTTAGATAAACTAACAACAATCACATACAATGCACGTGGAATTAAATTTTTATCTTCCAAGTATATTTTAACTGATGTTTAATGAATTTAATTATATATCACATATAAAATAATCTTCAAAATTGTTTAAAAAAATTCACTTTCAAAATTATATTAAATTTTAAAGTTTTGTAATTTTTTTTAATGAAATAATCTCTTTTTTATATTTATTTTCTACGTTATTCTTTCGGTGTATTTATATATTATCTTTCGAGTATTTATAGAATTATTGTAATTTTTAAATTATTTAGAAAATTATCATTTCTATTTATAAAAATATTTTTAAGATTTATTATTACTATAGGTCAATAATCTATACTATATATAACTTTAATTTTAAAATATTTGTCTATAATTTTGAAGGCAATGTTGTAATATTACACTATTCTTCTCCCTCTCTCTCTCTTTCTCTCCTACGAAAATTACACTACCCATCCACATTCCTCATCTCCCTCTTCAAAATTACACCACTCATTCACATTCCTCTGTCTCCTTCTATTACTCTTGCTCCCTAAAAAAGTACACTGATTTACATTAGGAAAAATGAAAATATTAAGATTAAAATAAATAATTAATATATTAATATGAAAATGTAATTTTATACTCTACCTCATCATCAAATAAAATAAATTTATGGATTCTCGAATCTTTAGTGTTTCCCTTTGCAAGAACATAAACTCTCAATTTCCATTTTTTTTAAAGCTTTGATTTTTCTGTAAGAGAAAAACCTTCCTAGACATTTTGAGAGAGAGAAAAATACACAATTTTATGCATGATCGATACTCAGTTTTTCTCATGTTTGTAATCTCACCTGTTTGGGAATGAACATATAATTTCATCAAATTGCACCTCCTCGATAAACTTATCTCTCTAAAAAAAATTATATTGTTGTATTATATATACATAATTATCAATCTCAATTGCACCCGAATGGACACACTACTTCTCTCAAGAGACACCTCCACCCAACAGTTGCTTCCCATACAAGTTTTAAAGGGCAAAATAGGTATTTATTAAAAAGTAGATGGCAAAAATGGAAGGCAAAGATTCTCCTCCATAACCCCATTTATCTCACCTCCGGGATTAACTTATCTAAAAAATATATAAGCCTATTGTGTTATATATAATGTTATATAGAAATAAGGAAAAAATACACCTTTGGTCCTTGAGTTTGGTGTAGCTGTCTATTTGATCCCTGATGTTTCAAAATAGACACTTTTAGTCCTTGAAGTTTGGAATCAGTACCTATTTGGTCCTTCAAATTTTAAAACGAACATTTTTTGTCACTAAAATTTGTAAAATAATTATAAATGGTCATTAAATTATTTTGACCGTTAGTTTGACTAACATCAAAATGATATGTCAGTTAATTTATTTATTTGATAAAATATATTAGTTTAATAATATGTTTAGTGTGACTGGAAATTCCATATTCTTCCCTCCTCTTATTGTTGTCTTGTCCGACGAGCCTCACCACCGCCATTTCCATGCCTCTACCCGCCGTCCCATTGTGATGCCTCAAGCAGATAGACGAACCGCCCGACCCATACATTTCGTCGTGTTTTGCGAACCGACCTTTGATTCTGGGTCGGGTTTCTGCATAAGCTTTTCTCGAAGCGTACCAGATTGTCTTCTCGAACTTCTGGTTCTTCTTTTCCTCTCTGTACCTCAACACTCTCGCATCCAGATCCATTCCACACAATTGAGTCGCTTGGTTGTCAGATCCCGACATTTCTAAAACCGAATGCGCCCCGGTTTGACCTAACGGGTACGACATCTCCAACATAGAATTCCCTTTTAGAACTACTCCAACCTCTAGGGAAGAGGGCGACACCTGAACCAAATTAGAACAAACACGACTTAATTAGTTTACTCGACAACGGCTCCTGTTGAGAACTGAAATCTTGGTTGGGGAGGGCTTCCTCGCAAGAAGCTTTATAGTAAGGGAATGACACAGCTTGTTTGCGGGGCTAATTAAGAAAATTTTTGTTTTAATTGAAGTTGGGGGGGGGGGGGTTGGGCTATTTACGCTGTGGCTCAGGGATTGAGATTGATAGCCAAATGAATTGAGCTTGGATATGCAACAAACTATGTCGAAGCAATTTTCAGGGGTAGAGAGTGGCTTCGTCTGAATCGGGACGACGCTATCGTTAATTGCGCTCTAATTGGCTGGATTTGGATAGTCAAAGTCAATAAAAGAATCCATTTCATTTTCAGTGAAGAAGATATCACCACCACCACCGACGCCTTATTTGATTTTGGGGCCGTCCTTGTGGGTCCAATAAAAGTTGGAGTTGCTCTCCCTCCCTTGCAAATCTGCGGGAGGACTCTTGTCGTCGAAGCTTCATCTTCCCACTATTTAAATCTTCAGAACTTCCTCCTCCAGATTTTTGAACAAGAAACCACACGGCGACGGCGAGGTATGTTCCCTGAAGCAACGAGACGGTGGGTGGAGGCATGGAAATGGCAGTGGTGAGGCTCGTAGTTTGTATTTTGTGTAAAAACAAATGTATATTCAATAAAGATTTATTCAATAAATTTGTTGTTAAATTCATAGCATTGCATTGTCCAAAATCTAATAAACTAAACATCCGAGGTTATACGAGGTATATGTTTGATATACTCCTAATATACAAGTGGATAATGTCTCGTGAATAACCTAAAGGGTCTATAGTATATGGATAAAGTTGGGTACCTTATCCTGGCAATACTATGGATACGACCCACTCTGTAAAGATTACAGACGACTCGATCCAGGTCGTTCATGTGGAGACATGCGAGTGAGGGTATCCTATACAATGAGTTTGTATAAGACCGGACCACGAAATAGCCAATCTTTAGATGTAACACCTTTAACTAATAGATTGCTGTTTCTTAGGATGATCAGATAACTCATTCACAATCTTGAGTGAGTTATGGACTCCTGCCCCAGCCCCGACGAGTGGTCAGAAGGAGGCTGGATATTGTTGCTAGAGGTGAACACCTAGCCAACACCAACACTGCAATCGAGGTTGCAGCCGCTCCGACTTCATCACCCGATGGGACTAGGGACGCCATCACTGTCGGGCTCGATCAGGCTGTCGCGATTCCAAGCAAGGGGTCTGTGTTCGATGAACTTCCTGCCGACTTGGCAGAAGGTCTTTCTTTCGCGGTCTTCCCCTCGACTACTGGGCAGTTATCCCCGCATGAGTCGGGGTCTCACTTTGACGTATCTCATGACGAAATCCATGACGAAGGATCTGGTGACGGCCCTTGTATCTCTCTCTAGGAGCTTGATGAGACCCAATCTCTCTCCAGGCTTTTCACGAGGCTTCTAGAGCCATCGGCGGGACTTGGGCTCAACATTCCTCCCCGCCTAACAGACTTGACTGGAGATGCTGTCTCCTCTCTGGCGAGGAGAAGTCACCCCTTCCTATCCAAGGAGTTGAAGGAGCATCTTAGCGACGATGTCCCTCCATCGACCAACAAGCTTTTCCATGACGTCTTCTCTCATTTCATGAAGGTCTTCTCGTAAACTTGGTACTCTGATTATGCTTAAATCGTGACCTGACTAGGGAATGTGCCTCCTAGGCTTTAGCTCTTTCTTGCCATGGAGTTGCCTCAATGGCGGTTGAGCTTTCCCAATGGGATCTGACGAGGAAGAAAAACGATCTCCAGCTAGCTGAAGCCAATAGGAAGGTGGAGGCCTGTTCCGCTCAAGCGACATAATACTCTTCCCAGCTGGCAGGTCTGAGGAACGAGAACAATGAGCGCAAGGCCACACTAGAGCGCGCCTGGTCGGGGAGAACTGTCGCCTGTTGTCCGAGCTGTCGAAGGCTAACTCGACGAATGCTCTGCTGGCTGCCGAACTCGACAGCTTGAGGTCTTCCTATGCGACGCAGGGACTGCAGCTCTCGGAGGTTAAGGCTAACCTCGACTAGGCTTCACTGAGTTTGTCCGAGATTGAGTCCAAAGTCGAGGAATCCGAGAAAATGGTCGCCGACTCTATGGCCAAGTTGGCAAATGTCGAGCTCAGGCTGGCTAAGGCAAAGGGCCAGTTCGGTAATTTTGACTTGTTATACGACATCATATCCCCGTTTCCAGACTTCAAGGAGTTGGAGCTGGACCTGGAGTATAATGGTCTCTACTATGTGATCCAATGGCTAAAAGACCATTCGCTTGAGGTGGGCCCCGATCAGATCGAGCAATTAATCAATGCCTTTAACAAGGATTGGGAGTAGACCATCGCTCAGCCCATCGCGCGTGCCTCTGACTCAGTTCCTATGAGAGAGGGTCCTGGCTGTTCTACCGATGGGGCGGAAGATGTGGCCGTTGCGCCAGTAGGGCACACGTCATAGCCGAAGTAGAGGTTGACTCGACGATCTCAGCACCTACCGGTCTGAAGACGAGATCCTCTCCAATCCCAGGGGATGAGATGCAGGTCGATGCTACAACCGATGCTGCTAAACCGACGTATTCGTGAATCATATATGTCGTTTTGTTTCTTTTTCCTTTTCTATGTTTTTTTATACTCTTCTTTTTTTCGAATAACTGTCGCTTCGATATCCTGCAATTAATACCAAATCGCATCTTCTGCGTCTTTACTACCCCTTTGTTGAATGCGCGTACATCGGACGTCCAATCGTCTTTTAACTCACTGCCACTTCGTAAATGCGGTTCGCCTGCTACTTCATAATGATCCCAACCGCCTCGCCCGAATCGCAGCGTTCTTCTATTTATATCGTGGTTTCTTCTTTTTTCCCCTCAATACTCATTTCTTCCCAGCGTTCCAACCATGTCTGAGGAGGTGAACGGTCCTGTCGTCGCTGTCATGGACATTTCGTCTTCATCCTCCTCCTCCTCCCCTATTCCCCTAGTACACTCTTTGGGTAAGCTGTCCTCCACTCTTCAGCCCCTGTACATCGCACCTCACTCTTGCTTTGAATTGTGGAGGGCTGAAGGTGAAGCCGCCACGTACAAGAGGGAGGCCTCTACCCTGAAGAAAAACTTCAGGAGACTTCGACTGAGACGGTGGCCATCAAAGACCAAGTTCAGGAGGTCAGCATCAAGTCGCTGCAGTTCGAGTTCAAATGCAAGGCTTTGAAGGA
This sequence comes from Momordica charantia, assembly GCF_013281855.1. NCBI lineage: Eukaryota > Viridiplantae > Streptophyta > Magnoliopsida > Cucurbitales > Cucurbitaceae > Momordica > Momordica charantia. Next base: position 21,908,085 of record NW_028275159.1, on the reverse strand, counting down.
GGAGAAGGAGCTTTGGGAGGAAGAGAAACGAACTCTGGAGGAGGAGAAGCGAGTACGAGAGAGGAGGATCGCTTTCCTCGAGAGGCAACTAGAGATGGAAAAACGTCGCGAGCGTGCTCGTAATGCGGGGATGATGTAGGACTAATGTCTGCCTTCCCCCATGTTTTTGTACATTCTAATGCCGGTACTCAGCCCGATTAAGAAGTTTCTTTTAATCGTTCTTTGTGTGAAAGTCATTCTTCCTCAACCTTCATTAAATTGAAAACGCGCCATATAAAATGCATGCCACATAAAATGCTAATGCCATACTGTAGTGGAAAAATTGAGTAATAGGGTACTGATAGCCCCTAATTCATTTATTAAACTGAAAGTATGATGAATCAATTGCATGCATTACTGGTAATAAAATTTGAGGTGCTCGGCGTTCCATGGATGCACGAATTGCTTTCCATTTAGGTCAACTAATTCGTACATTTCAGTCCGGACGACCTTATTTATTTTGTAGGGGCTTTCCCAATTAAGGTCCAAAACCCTGGCCTTTTGGAGGACTTTTTTTAGCACCAGGTCTCCTACTTGAAAACGTTGCTGCTTGACCCTCGAATTGTAGTATCTGGCCATTTGATTTTTGTATTCGGCATTCACCAAGTGCACGTCGCCCCGCTGTTCTTCCAAAAGGTCGAGTTGCAAATATAAAGCTTTCGAGTTTCATTGTTCATCTAAGGGTTATCCGGTTTGGGCTGAGGTGAAGTTGATTTCAACTGGAACAACCGCTTCGGATCCAAATGCCAGTGCGTACAAAGTTTAATTTATAGGCCTAGGACCCGAGCCGCTGTAGCACGTTTGGCTATCCAAAAAGAAGTCAAGGCTGGTCCATCTAAAAAAGCCAAGAGGGCTAGGGTGCAAAGAGGGGTAGAAGAGCCACTTGAGGAGGCCAATGAAGAGGAGCCCGATTCTACCGAACAAACACCATCAAGAGTAAAAAGGGTGAGATTGGACGTGAGGAGGCCCACCTTCACAACACGTGATATCCTCCTTGAGAGAGATTTTGATGAGGCCCAAGAGTCGGTGTCGGAATATGTTAGGAGAAGGCTTGTGGATAATGGTTGGTAGTCGTTGTTTGCCCCAATTACGCGTGTATCCGAGGCCTTGGTGAAAGAGTTTTACACTGCCATCAATGCAAATCGAGGGGATGTAGTGAGAGTACGGGATAAAGTGGTAAAATTCTCGCCTTCCATTATTAATACTCACTATAGTTTGTTGGATGTTTTTAATTCCATAGGTAATGAGATTTTGGTGCATCCATCGGACGAGCAAGTGGAGGAGGCGCGTAGGCTTATTTGTAGACCACACAAGACATGGAGCGTCTCGACCACGGGGAAGCTTTCCTTAAAGCCCCTTGACATTAATGAGCAAGCGATAGTTTGGATGTATGTAGTGAAGAATCAGTTGATACCCACTTCTCACGATTCATCCATTAAGCGCAATAGGGCAATGATGGTGTACATTCTCATGAAGGCCATTGAGTTCAACTTTAGGGAGCTCATAAGGAACGAGATACGGAGTTGCTCTGAGAAAATGGTAGGTCCTCTTGTTTTTCCTGGACTAATAACTGCGTTATGCTTGCAGGTGGGAGTGGAGGCCGATGATGCCAATGTTGTGATGCCCAAAAAGCCGTTTACATCCCTAAGAAGAGTTCGGGGATATTCCATTGTTCGAGAGGAAGATTCTCCCATTACCGCCGCGGATCCCAAAACCAGAGGGGTGGTGACTAGGGAACAGTATGATGAGCTTAGACACAAGTACGAGCTTCTTTTCGTTACTCAACGTGCCACATGTGCTTTCCTCAAGAAGATATACGATGATGAACCACTTTCATTCCGTGATGAGCTTGCGGTCGACTTACCATCTTCTTCCCGTTTTCCTACCGTTTCCACCAACGATGAATCTTCTGATAATGAATAGGGGAGTATCTCCCTCTTTTTGTTTTGATATATGGATCTTGATTTTGTATGTTAGGTTGTTTAGTTTAGGTTGTTTAGATTAGTTTGCATATTAGGTTGTGTAGGTTGTTGTTTTGTTCTTTTAGTTTGCATGATAGGTTTTTTAGCTTAGTTTTAGTTTTAGGTTAGTTGTTGGGATGCTGTGCTGTTAGGAAGGTATATATGTGTGTTTTTGCATATGTTTAAAGTTTAAGCTTGCATGCTTCCTTATTCTAGCTACTAGTTTGTCCTCGGCTTCTTCAATGTATCTTTTCTAACCTCTCAACATGTTCATCTTTTTAATAAAATGTTTTTCTTTGTTCTTTGTTTTTGTATCTTGTCGATGAGGATTCATAAGGGCATGAATAAGTTAGATTTTCTAGTTTTGTGATCAAACCATAAGTCATTTTCCATTCTTTTTGTTTTTGTTATAAAACTGTGTTCTGCTTCTTTTTGTTTTGAAACCTTAACTTTTTCATTGCTTTGGAAGTCCTTGTCCTCTTTTTGCCAATATTTTGCATCTCTCAAAATTTCTTTCCCCAATGAAGACACTGTTTCCAAGTTTGGGGGGGACGGTGTGTGTCTTTTTGTTTTAAAAAAGAAAATGCATTTTATGTTTTGGAAAAAGAGTCAAGAAAGAAAATGCAAGCAATAAAAGAGTCATATGTAAGAAATTTTTTTGAAACAAAGAGTATGAAAAAGAGTCCAAAAGAAGAAGAACAAGTAAAAAAAAATGTCATGAGTGAAAATAAGAGTGGGGGAAAGAAAAATAAAAGTGAGAGTAAGAAAAGAGTGGTAAAAAACATGAGAGGAAAGAAAATGCATTTTGTGTTTTGGAAAAAGAGTCAAGAAAGAAAATGCAAGCAATAAAAGAGTCATATGTAAGAAATTTTTTTGAAAGAAAGAGTATGAAAAAGAGTCCAAAAGAAGAAAAACAAGTAAAAAAAAATGTCATGAGTGAAAATAAGAGTGGGGGAAAGAAAAATAAGAGTGAGAGTAAGAAAAGAGTGGTAAGAAACATGAGAGGAAAGAAAACACACTTACTTTTTCACGAGTCCTACTATAGACATTCATTTTCTTTAAATGGGTGGCGTTAGCATCTTGGAGGATGGTAGCCTACATATTAAGGTGACTTCGTGAAAACCATTGTCGACATCATTTTATGTCGGGTTGCTACCTAATAAGTTTCTATGAGTGGCTGTGGTTTGAAACCGATGTTAATGTGTTGAAAACCTCAAGGGCTAGTAGCCGGTCCACTTGATGTTAAAATTTTTGAATCAAAACGGAAGTGTGCATATTCCATGGTTTTGTAAAAGAGTTTTATGTTTTAAAAAAGAAGAGGATTTAGAATCGTTTTTATTTTCAAAACAAAGGATGGTTTATGGTTTGTTGGCTTGAGATTAAAGTTAGGACGTTTAGCTTGTGAAGCCTTTCCAGAGACTTATATGATTCATTTACTTAGAATATTTGTATTGTTGATCATTCATATTTCTAGCATGTTGATTGTTTTAGATTTGTTGTTGTTGTTTTTGCTTGAGGACAAGCAAATGGCTAAGTTTGAGGGTGTGTTATGGTTAACTTTTTACTGTAGAAACATGTGTCGGTAGGCCTGTTTGACCACGTTTTTTACCTCTTTCCCATTATTATTTGCCAAAAAGGACCACATATTCTTAAAGTAGAACATGCATAGATTATTTCTACATAACAATCAAATTATGGTACTTTAGAAAAAAATATGAGATAAATGCGGTCAAAGTTGGAAGAAAATAACAGAATTCTGTTTTTTGCAGAATTGCGCCTTGCGCCTGGCGCATTTTCCCAACATAGTGTGTTTTCCATGTTTTGCATCAAAACCAAGGTAGGAGACAAGGAGGTTGTGTTTTATTAAATTGTTTGTTAGTTAAAACCCCAAACAATAACATTTCATCAGATTTTTCTTCTTACATCACAATTGCATATTTGAACCTTTCACTTCTTAAAAATTGTTTTGAAAAGCAACAAGTCCCTGAGGATTCGACCTTAGATTACTTCCGAGTATTACTTGTGACTGTGTGCGCTTGCACGAGTCTCTAATCTTTTTAAAGGTAGAGAAAGTCCCAACAATGGACACGTATTCCCTCTCGGGGGTCTAGTGTGGCAGTTCACTGAGGTTCCAAATTGAGTCGTTCTCGTGCAAGTACCCGTGCTCGTGGTCCTCGGGTACTGTCTCCCTCCGGGTGCATTGGGGCTTTTCCACGAAGAAGGTCTCTCGGCACCGGCGAGTTGCCAGTGGCTTCTTCCCTGTTGCTTATCTTTCGTACTCGTGCGGAGGGACCAGGAGCTCCCTCTGAGACATGACTCTAGCGTAACGCTACCATCAACTTTGCTATTTCCACCTGCAGCTAGGCAACTCCTCCGAGTTCAAAGCATACTTCGTTCAGCTCGGATCACAGGCCGACTAATTCTTGCTCCATCCGCCTTGCACCGGCGAACGTTCCAGACCGCTGTTCATTCCCCTTGGAGCTACCGCTGCGCACCAGGGGAGGTCTTCCTTGCCCTCGTGGAGAGCCACGAATGGAATGCCGGGACTGGCCGCCCGTGACCGATTGCTGCGACGTGTTGTCATCCTCCATGGTATCAGGTCTAAATAGGTTTTTTTTTTTGGAAACTTGTCGTCCCCACAGACAACGTCAATTATTCTTATCGAAAAAAGTCTAATAATCGCAATAATCCTCTGTGACGTCCAACTACGGTGAACCTGCAAGAAAGGAGTTAGCACTCCAAAGATTTTGTTAGTAATAGTCAGCAAAATTCCTTTTTCATCCGTCCCCCTTACTGTTTTTTCTCCTAGGTTCTTATTGCGGCGGTCCTCACTAACCGTCCTCTCTTGAAATTCTCATAACCTCTATATCCCGAATTTCCCTCCCTGGATATCGGAAGTGGTGCACACGTTGGTTGACTCCCCGTCCATCTCTGACCGGTTTACCTTGTCAAGCTTGCGCCTGTACTTCATTTCGTCTCAGCCGAGCCTATCTCTGCCATCGCCCGAGCTGGGTGTCCAGTTCCTCAATTCAGGTCTCGTAAACTGCACTACTCTAAGCCACGTGGCTTTCTTGTTTAAAATGGAAATCCGTCGTCCAACACACATAATCATTGGTTTCTTCTTTACTCGATATGTATTGTTTAATTATTTATATGATAATATATTGATAATTGAGATCTTTTAAAGAAAGGTCGGAAATGGCTTATTTATCCCAAAATTTTCTCTAAAATATCATGAGAAGTGAGTTTTTCCTAATGTTATGTATTATGTTGGAAAAAAACTTATCCCAACGACTTTTTGAGCGTTAGCAAAAATAAGTCGGAAAAGTCATAAATTCTTGTAGTATTATATGCAAGGTTTGTGTTGGTATTTTTTGATACAAAATAAAATAAATAAATTAAAAAGGAGGAGTGAAAACAAATAATTGGCCAAAAGCCCAACCCTTTATTTTTAGGTTTCACATACTCATATATATATATGATTTTTATGTTTTGGGGGAGTAGCCGTCAGAATTTTAGGGGTAGTCAAATTGAGGTTTTTTGCCAGCAGTTTTTCGTGGCAAGGGCTCGGGATTGTTGGCGGCAGATTGGGAGATCAAGATCATATTATTCAAGGTAAATTGTATCTTTATTATTGTGGGTTTTTCTTTCTTATGCCTAAGTATTAATTGTGTAAAATACTTAAAAGCTAGGCATTTTTGTTGGGACCTCTACGGTATATTTTTGTTAATGATCCCACATTGAAAAAAGATGGGACCTAACAATGATTTATAATAAACATGGACTACTCCTCTCATTGCCAATTGCTTTTAAGATGGAACCTATGAATATTAATAATTTTTTGTAGAGTTATTGTATCCAATTCTTTTACAGTTTTCTTCCTGCTATTTGCATATTTTTCGTTGTGTTTGGATATTTCTGGGAGGAGAAATTATACAGGACTGTTAATTTACCAACAGTTCGAAATGTTGATGTCCATGAAAATGTCGGGATTTTGATTTTACGAACATATCAATACACAATGTCGATGTTGATGGATATATATTTCGGAAGAAAATCACGGAAATTGTAGATATTGATGCAAATTTATATAATTAGAAAATAAGACTTTAACTGTACTTAATTAACCTATAATTAATCACTTTTAGCCATCATATCTAATATATAAGTTATATACTTATAGAAATGTCGTCAGGATAAAAACGCCAAAATTATGAACTTTAATGAAAATTATTTGAATTAGTAAATTAAAGTTTAATGTTGGTTCATTTAATTTTTTTTCCCATCACTTTTTATATACATACTAAAAAAAGTTAAAGAATAAAAATGCTAAGAAACAATAAAAATTCAAATAACATAGTTTTCTATTTATTGTTTATTGATTTCTATTTTTTAATAAATAACTGTTTTTCATTTCTTATTATTTATTTTTTATTAAAAAAATAAAATTCATAGTAACTATTTCTTATTTTTCATTTTCTAAAAATTTCAATAAAAATTTTTCATAATATAATATCAGTATAAGTTGTTAAAGTCAGTAAGCTTATTCAGCAAATAGTTATGTAATTTTTTCCGTTAGTCAACTAAACGACAAATAATTCTAGAGACTGTGACATGCGGTGTGATTCAAAGAAAATAAAACGAAAAGAAAAAAATCCAGGACAAAAATTCAACGACTAGTATATAATCTCTTAATTTTCTTTCACTGTATATGTTGATTTCTACCATTTAAAAGGCAATGGAGTAGAAAAATACAATAAAGTACTACTCTTATGATTTATTAAAATCCTACATAAATACAATTTATTTTGGGTAAACTATTAGAGAAACTAAAATAATTAATATTCAAGTTTCCAATTCAAATTGATAAAATTAATAGTTTTGAATTTAAAATTAGTTAAACTAAATACCTTTCATCCATGTTCTTAAAACTATATACACCCTGCCATTCATTTTATTTACCAAAAGTATTTGACTAGCTTTTTCTCTGGGGAGAAAATGATTAAGTCTATGAATTATTTGAAATGGGTATTGAAATGTCTTTTTCTTCGAAAAAGAATATTGAAATATTGACCGATGTTGATATGAAATTTTAACTTGGACTTGTGTAGTTTTAGTGCTTTCAACCCCATAAAAATAATGGATAAGTTTTTAATGTGGAAAAAAAAGTAAAATTTGAATAAATTTATTCAAATATATATTGTGAATATTATTTTATCAATTCTTTATTTTATTAGTCTTTTTTATTTTATTTTACATTAATTTATTAGTTTGAGATATATGACAATTACCACTGAACTATGCTCGTTTTAACGAGAGAAAGTAAATTGTTAAATAGATATTGGTTTGTATCTAAAGACATTATAGTATATTTGAGGTGGGATATAAACTAATTTAGATTGGATTATTATTTCAGATCAATTAGAAATTTGAGCAGTGAAAAAGGTAGCTAGTTTTGTTGGTTCTGTAGTTACTACTTTTAATGGTAAAATATTATTATTAACCGTATAATTTTTATCTAGAATATGAATGTGATTATGGTAATAATTGAAAATAAGGAGAAGTGGGCTTGAACGTCCTCTCTCTCCTCTCACACTCCTATCCAATATATTCTTTTGCCCACGGAATCTCCCATGTCGAGGCCATTATGTGGGGCCCTTTGACGCACTTAACCATTTTGATAACAAAAATTAATTAATTAATTGAAGTAATTAAATGTCTAGGATACTATCATTTACTTCTTTTTTTTCCTTTGTTATAAAATACTTTAAGGAGTGATTCGAATAACCTGAATCAACGTAATTAAAATACTTTGCTCACCGATTTAAGAATCTAAAAGTGACATTTGGATGTTGTCGTGATGCTTTGGTTAAGAAGGTTGCCAGGGTCTAGGTTTATGGATGGATTCAGTCAACGAAACCTTCCCCGATTGACAGAATGTCCCGCTACTGACACTTGAAAAAGCTGCTTTCAAGGTCTCGTCGCTTCGGTGAACATCCCGCTGTTTGAGATATTGATTGGCACAATCTTCTTTTCATTCAATAAAAAATTGCGATTTGACTTGATTTTTACTTAAAAAGCCATCAGCCTCATTTACGAAAGCTTAAGCCGGCCAAATCCGTCTTTCGTTTTGCTTTTCCCAGTCGTCGAGCCTGATCGACCCGACTCTTTTCTCTGCCTCCCGACCTCTCACTTCGTGGTAGAGCGATCGGCTGTTAACTGACTGGTCGTAGGTTCAAATGTTAATGATATTTGTAAATCGGTGATTCCTGTTTGGAGAAGAATCAACAGAATAGCTAATAGCATAAAAACGGATCCTAACCATTCTGATTCACGGATGAATTTTTATTTTGTAAAAGCCAACAGAAAGATTCAATTCTGACTTCAAAGAGTTGGTGCGCCAAAAAGTTCGGGATTTGTGGCTGGGTCGGGATGTGGTTCTTCAATTTCTCACGGAAGAAGACGTATTTGGTGAATGAATGATTCATTCCCCTCCCACCCACACGGGTTCTTCGATTCTATTGAAGGGGTTCCAGAGAAGGCTGCAATACATCTCCATTACCATTCTCCCACTATGTTAGACCCTCCCCTAGAAGTACAATGGTGGGTCCCTCCTGATTGTTGACTCAACATTGATTTCGTGCTTGAGTTGGTGGGCCCTCCCTCCATCCATCGAGTCAAGTAATTCGCTGACATGATTTTTGCTATCAAAAGGGGAGGAAATTATGAGGCAGCTCCTCAAAAAGACCCTGGAAAACCTAAAATAGGCCGAAACTGTCTATTGATTGCGCTCGGGCTCCTGTCTCAGGGGAGCCCGCTCCCTGACGGGAGAGATCATTTTTTGAGGAGAAACTATGCGCTTTTCAACAAAAATGGTCGGAAGAACGAGGGATCTTCCTCACAAAGCCAGAAAGTCTTAATTAATAGCATTAATTGTAGTGATGGTAGGGGATGTTGGAAATCAGATACTTCCTCGGCCTAGCATGTTGAGACCGGAGCGTGACGCTTTTGAGTGTCCCTAACCTTTAGGGGGTCGTAGATCGAGTTCTGGGCAAGAACCTCTCCAACGAGAGAGATAATAATCTTCATCTTTTGTAAAAGAAAGAAGAAAGTCCACCAGGAGACATTTATACATAAACTGCTCTACCGTAGTTGTTCTTGGCCGCCCCATGATAAAAGAGGTAGGGGTGCAGAGACAGCCAGGAGGTTTGCCTAGAAGCAACGCTCACTCTTATTATGGGGCCCACCCCCTTTTTTCTTATTAATAAGGATGGTGACCACATCTGCTAGCATGTGATGTTTGGACATAGAATCGAGTCCTTGTGAATTGGTAGAGCCGTATAGCTGATTGACTTAGAATACCAAAAAAAGTTGGGGCTTGAAAGCTTTTAGTGGAGATGGGGCTGCAGGGTTAAACAACCCGAACCGCTCATCACAGCACTTGCTTTCCCTTTTCTATCAAGACGTTCATGCTAACAGAAGAGCGAATCTAATACCAAGACGACTCATCTATCTTTTAAGTCATTGATTTCATATCGAGAAGCGGTCTGTGTTCACCATTAAGCCTACGCCCATTCCTGGTTGGGTTTGAGTTGTGTTTATTATTTAATAAGTTGTTTGGATTGAGTAAATTTACAATCCCAACAATTGAATTAGTTCTAAAAAGTATCTAATAAGAGCAATAAAGGTTCAAATGGGCAAGAAATGATTTCAAAGTCAAGGATATTAAATGAAGAAAATGATTTCTAATTTGTAATTACATTTGGAAACAAATTGATTCTAAATTATTAAAATTAAAATTTATTGTTTGAGTGTCATAAAAAATGAAAAGAAAATATTTTTATTATTATGCCCTTAATATTTCGTAGGATATTGTATTATTAATAATATAATATTTTAATATCAAGTAGTAATTTAAATCATAGAAAAAAAAACAATTCAATCCACTCAACTTAACAAAATTAAAACTCGCAAATGCCATCTTTATTTAAAAAATAAACTAAAAAAACACGATTCATCTTTATCTCACAATTCAAATGAGAAAAGAAAAAAAAATCTATCAAAAAAAAAAACATAAACAAATAAAAATCCAAACAATATTGAAATGGAAATTAGAAAACTAAATAGGCCGAGAACAACTTAAAAACTAACGTGTAGTTTCGTTGAATGGTGATGCAAAATATTTCTTCATACTGCAAACACGTAACCCTCGTCCGAAATATTTTCCAAATACAAACGAATTCTCTATGTGTTATTATTAAGTATTTTGTGATAATCGGGGATACCTCAACTAGTGGTTTATACCGAGTTACCTTCTTTCTCTTCCTACTCACCTTAAATTTGACTCCATTGTATGTTTTGTCTATTAAACTGTTGAATGAATCAATTGAAATAATTGACTTTGAAAATAGAACATGAATAATCCTTAGAAGCTCCACTCCTGTATCTATTCTTTTGCCGGAAATCTTCATGTAGGGCCATTATGTTGGTCCCTTTTCTTCCAAAAGCCCCTCTATTCCTAGTGGGACACACGTTCTGCTTAACTATCATTTCACCCCCACATAAATAATTGATTAAAGCAAAATATTCTAATCAAAACCATATATCTGCATGTACACCCTCCACGATTCCTACTTATTTTCCACTATTACCATATAAATTAGAGTGTGTTGGAGGTATGAAATAAAATTTCTTACCATCAAATTTGACTAACCTCCTCCCTGTCAAGGATGATGGTACTTCGACTATCTCTACAATGGTATGATATTCTATGCTTTCAGCATATTTCTCACGACTTTACTTTTGATTTCATGAAGTTTTTGGACTTAATAGTCTTTCTCAAAGGTCCATTATGAAATGTGACCTCTCTCCTCATTTTTATTTTTGTAAACATTTGCTGACATTATCATCCATTCCAAATTACTGCCCTACCCCTCCACTAACATACTTAAACCTTTGAGAAATGTTATTAAGCAAAAAATCATTGTTTCATCCAAAAGACCTCGTACCAATCAAGATAATTATTCACAGTTTTACTTTTGGTTTCATCTAAAAGGTTTCGTACCAATTGAGATAATTGTTCCATCTTATATACCTATGATCATTCCATTTCCTACTTTGTTTGCATCCCCTCACAACCCCAACATCTCTATCCTTAAGTTTAAACCCAATTAGCTCATAAGGAAAAGCATAAGGTGTTGTGCAAAAATACACCAATAACTACTGCTTCCTTTAATTGACAATATTATATTAATCAACCATCCAAATAATCCACCAAGTAATATTAAACTAAATAGTAAGGAAAGAGAAGACGACGACACCAAAGATTTATAGTGGTTCGACCAATAAGGTCTACATCCACTATGTAAGGTGAGAGTAAACTTATATTAGCTTCAATATCTAAGAACAATACAAACAAAACGAGGGAGAATAACAAACTCAAACTCTCAAGCAGAAAAAACATCCACTGAAGCGGAAGAAGCGAGAAACACAAGAAGAAGAGAACAAATTTTCAGCCTCTTCGAATACCCAAAACGCCTCTGATTTTGTTGCTGTTTGCCGAGAGAAAAAACAAAAAGCTGCTGTAAATTATTTTTCCTCCTTCCAACACTGATCATTCGGCAAACCTAAAAGGACGAGGGAAACAAATATGGGCTTACACCAAATTAAAGTTAAAACAACCACATATGTTGGGCTTCAACAAATTTTAACAAAACAAGCTCATCCCATGGATTTTAAAATGCTAAGATATGCTTGAGTCACAAAAAGACAACATAAGGAAAAGAAGGAAAAAAGAAAAATCCTCTTTAATTTTAGAAAAAAACTCCATGATTATTGTTTGCCCACTATATAATTCGAAGATGAGGAGTTAAGAACGAGAGCTAGATGTGCCTTTTGTGTAAGTATAACTTTATTTTTACGTTCACTATATATATATATTGAGAGTAGAAAAAAATCATATAAAGTTCATAAATAAATATCATATTTGTGTAATTAAGCAGCAATGAACTTATTTTAATAGAGTTCAAAGGCAAAAAAAACTATACAAATCTACGTTAAAATATCATATTAGCATTTGTCAACATTTCAGTACTCTTTTTCGAAGGAAGCAAAGAGAAAACATTTCAATACTCATTTGAAATAATTCATAGACTATATCATTTTTGGATTTTTTTTACAACTCCCAAACTATTTCTAAGGTCGTCACTTGAAGAGACGACCTATGTCATTTTCGAGTTGTTGGGGTCATGTGTTTTTTTTAATTCTGGCATGTCATCTCGACATATGCCTGTGCAAAACTACCACTTTGATACAGTGATGAAGATCGTGGGTTCTAGTCTCCATTATATCATTTTTTTTATTTACATTAAAATTATTTTCTCAAATAAATTTAAATAAATGCTACCTATTAAAATTTATATTCTCTTCTAAAATAAAATAACTACTCATTCCAAAAATAAAAAATACTATTAAAAAATTTATTATTTTAGAAGAAAAGATAGAATTTATTTTTGCCTACATGAGCATAGCTAATAATTAGCACCTACTCGTACTACACAAATAAATAAAATAAATTATATTGCAATTATTTCTCTTTTAAACAAATTTAAATAAATTTTACTTATTAAAAATTTATTTTCTAGAATAAAACAACTACTAATTATAATTTTCCAAACATGGTTCTTGAAAATAGTTTGGGGTTGATATATATTCTGAATAAGTTTGAATTAAAGCATTATTTAAAATAAAAAAAATCGTATCATTTTCTGTATAAGCTCGGTGAATATAGTTTCAAGAAGAATGAAAATAAAGGGTATGTAGTTTAACTAATTTTAAATTCAAATTATTAATTTAGTTCAAATTGAATTGGAAACTTGAATAAATAATTAAATTAACATTCTCTATTATTTGAGTTCCTTTCTTTCTTTCCTTTTTTTTTTTAATGATTTAATGGAGTGGAGGATTCGAACTAACAATCTCATGTTGGAGATATATGTCAATACCGCTAAGCTAAGTTCATTTTGGCTTGCAATGATTTACTTACATTAAAATAAATTGTAATGACGTAGGATTCTAATAAGATTGGTACCCAATTGTATCTCTCTACTCCGTTGCCTTAAATTATGTACCTAGAAATCAACATATAATGAAATTTACTTATTATGATGTATATATACTAACTTTATGATATATATATATATATATATATATTTTGTTGGGAAGACATGATTAGGACCATGCCAAGTGGAGGAAAGAGTTAGAGTCTATTGTTTCGGCTCGACTGGTCAGAAAGGAACGACCTAAAATAAGTAGTCGGAAAGGAAGTAGTGGTTGGAAGCCTTCTAACCATAAGTACAAACAACCAGTGACACCTACCCCCAACCACCCATGGTTCGATAATGTTGTTGGCTTTTCGAGCTTCAATCATACCATAGATGATAACAAACTAAATCTACTGATGATTTTTGTGTTTCAAAGTTTCCATAGTGTAGAGCTTGAAAAGACGAATCCAACTCAGTTTGAATCACTCAAATCGGGGTTCAAACGAAGAAGTTATGACCAAAACAAAATTGGAAAAGAAAATCCTACGTGGATTATGACGTGGACACGCGAACCAACCAGAAGATGACATGTGGCAAGATGCTGACGTGGCAGCCGATGTGGATCTGCAACCGTCAATTTTTCATGACGTGGCAGATGACATGGTACTCCAACTGTGAAATTTGATGACGTGGCATATGACGTGTCGATGACGTTGCGGATGACGTGGCATCCAACTGATTTATTTGCTGACGTGGTGATGACACATTTTGGACCAATCACAGCGTAACACATGACTGGATAAATTTGAATTTATTAATTTATTAATAAAATTCAAATTATCTTAAAACGGACCAATGAGTGAGCGACACGTGACATTGACTATTCATCTAAGTTTGACTAGTCAATTACAAATTATTTAAATATTATTTCTCTCAGCCAATCAGATTATGACACGTGGCAGCCAACGGCTAATATTTGGTTTCTAGCCCTATTTAAACCTGAAAAAATTCTAAAAAATTACAAAAATTTCTCAAAAATCCATACTATTGAGCTGAACCTTTTGAGATACTTTTTGAATATTTTTCTTGAGTTTTTGGGGTGTATTGAGCGGTTTACTTGGTTATTTGAGAGCCTTTAGGTGTTGTGTGATTCAATCTTCTTATCTACTATTTGGGAGAGTTTTAGTGAGTGAAAAATCCTTATTTCCACATTTATTTGAGTTTTGTTCTTGAGCCTAGTAAAAAGAACGGAGCGTGGGTTTTGATCTTTGTCCCGATAGAAAAAGGTTGGGTTTAGTTCTAGATCCAGTAAAAAGAGCGGTTTGTAAGGTTTAGTCTTGATCCCGCAAAAGGACCGGGTTTCTGATCTTGAACCCATAAAAGGATCATGCTTAGTGGAAAATCTCGAGAGGTGCTCGAGGAGTGGAGTAGGCCAGAGTTTGTCGAACCACTATAAATCTCTTGCGTGACGTTTTCTCTATCCCTTACTTTTTATTTATTCCAATTTATCTTTTAAGTATATTTTCTTTTATTGCAAATATATATTGTGCTCATCTTGAATATTTGTTTCATGATATTTTTAGTTACTATAAATATTGCATAAATTGTTTTTGTTTAAAAAGTTTACTTGGTTATTTGATTTATGCTTAAATTCGAAAAAGTTTAGTAAATTGATCTTCAACACTATTCACCCTCCTTTAGTGTTGTCATACCTATCCAACAAATGTATCAACTCCCCAACTACTTGTCAAATGATAACAGTGTTCATGAACCTATAAACAAGGGACTTACACTCTTGTAGCACTTAACAAGGTGTCGTATTTTTTACTTGACCTCTCATTAAAATCATACCTGGAACAAACATGATGGTGTAAATCAATTCTTGAAGAAAACTCTTATTCAGATTCTGCTTCATACAAAGGAGTGGGTTGGCTATTTATAAGAGACCAACCAAGGACTAAAGCAGACTTAACTAAAACTAACTAACTAAACAGAAAGTACTAAGACTAACTCTTATACAACATAAGGTAACCTAATAGATTACATCAAATTCCCTCCCTATTGAAAAAAAACTCATCCTCGAGTTTAATTGGCCAATGTAAATACGTCTTCAGCTTGATACGCATACAGATCTGCAACATTGAAGACTGGAGTGATCCTTAGGTCAGTAGGAAGGTTGATTTGGTAGGCATTGTCGCCATACTTTTTAAGTACTTCAAATGGGCCAATCTTTTTGTCACTGAGTTTGTTGTAAGTTCCCGTTGGAAATCTGGATTTCTTTAAATGAACCATGACTAAATCCCCCTCCTCAAAGGTCTTCACTCTTCGGTGGACATTTGCTGCTGCTTTGTTAGTCGCGGCAGCCTTTGTAAGATTATCTGTTACTTCCTTGTGTAGCTATACTATTCATTCCGCCATTTCCTCAGCTTCCTGATTCAAGCCAATCAAAGAGGGAAGATGAGCTAGGTCCACAGTAAGCGTAGGTAATTTTGTATAAACAACTTCAAAGGGAGACTTCCCTGTTGAACGGTTGCGCATATGGTTATATGCAAATTCTGCTTGAGCCAATGTGAGGTCTCATTGCTTCAACTTGCTCCCCCCTAAGCATCGTATTAGATTGCCTAGGGTGCGATTTGTCACCTCTGTCTGTTCATCCGTTTGTGGATAGCTGGTAATACTAAATTTGAGGCTGGTGTCAAATTTCTTCCATATGGTTTTCCGGAAATGACTCAGAAATTTGACATCACGATCGGAAAGTATTGTTTTTGGGATGTCGTGTAAACGGACAATCTCCCGAAAGAAAAGATTAGCTACATATATAGCATCCGAAGTTTTTTTACATGGTAAGAAGTGCGACATTTTACTAAACCGGTCTACCACAACCAGGACAGAGTCATATCCTCTTTGAGTTTTTGGTAATCCCAGAACGAAATCCATACTAATATCTTCCCAAATAGTGGTAGGGATAGGGAGAGGACAATATAATCCCGTATTCTGAGATTGACCCTTGGCTTTTTGGCTAATATTGCATCTGTTGACCAAATTATTTACATCTTTTCGCAACTGTGGCAAAAAAAAAAAAAAAAGGAGCCCCACTAGTTCATATGTCTTGTCTCCACCCAAATGCCCAGCCAATCCTCCACTATGTAAATCTTGGATCAATATCTCCCTTAAAGATTTGTGTGGGATACATAAACGGTCCCCCTTAAAGAGGTACCCATCAAGGATATGGAAATCACTGTTGTTAACATGCTCATGGCATTGGAGCCAAACAGCACGAAAGTCACTGTCATGTTCATATGTATTTGGTAAATGATCAAAGGCAATTACTTTTTCAGTGAGTAGAGTTAATAGGCTAGCCTTCCTACTAAGAGCATCAGCGACTTTATTAGTTGTCCCAGCTTTATGTTTGATTACAAAATCAAATTTTTGAAGAAAAGCAATCCACCTAGCATGCATTCTATTAATTGTTTTTTGTGTTTGTATGTATTTAAGAGAGAAATGATCCGTGAATAGTACGAATTCCTTGCCAATTAGATAGTGTTCCCACTATTTGAGAGCTCTAATTAAAGCATAAAGTTCTTGTTCGTAAGTACACCACTTTTATCTAGGCGGGGTAAGCTTTTCACTAAAGTATTCTATTGGGTGGTTCCTTTGGGACAACACAACCCCTATGCCAATTCTCAAAGCATCTACAACGACTTCAAAGGGGTGGGAAAAATCAGGTAGGGTCAAAACGTGTGTGGAACTAAGCTTTTGTTTCAAAGTTTGGAAGCTAATGTCTTGTTCTTTATCCCAACCGAATTTACCTTTTTTCAGGGCATTTGTTAATGGGGCGGCAATAGAGCTAAAGTGTCTGATAAATTTACGATAAAAGGATGCCAATTCTGGGAAACATTGAATATCCCTAACAGATGTGGGAGTGGGCCAGTTTTTAATAGATTCCACCTTTGAAGGGTCACCGAGATACCACGTTTTGATATATAGAAACCTAGGAATGCTATTTCACTAGTGAGGAAGGAGCATTTAGCCAAGTTAATGTATAACTGATTGTCTTGAAGAGCTTGAAATAAGGTTTGTAAGTGGTTTAAGTGATCATCAACTGTTTTACTACAGACAAGTATGTCATCGAAATAAACTACGATAAAGTTATTAAGAAAAGGACGCAAAACCTCGTTCATGAGGCGTATGAAGGTGCTCGGTGCGTTAGATAACCTAAAAGGCATCACAACCCATTCAAATAGCCCTTGATTTGTTTTGAAGGTTGTTTTCCACTCATCGCCAGGTCTCATCCGTATTTGATGATAGCCACTCTTTAGGTCTACCTTTGAAAACAGTTGTGCCCCACTAAGTTGATCTAAAAGATCGGACGGCCGAGGTATAGGAAATCTATATTTGATTGTGATCTTGTTTATTGTCCTGCTATCGACACACATCCGCCACAAACCATCTTTCTTAGGAGCCAATAACACAGGTACTGCACAGGGACTAAGGCTCGGTCGTATGTATCCCTTAAGAAGAAGGTCATTGACTTGGTCTTGAAGAATCTGATACTCACAGGGACTCATCCGATAGTGTGGTAAATGGGGTAAGGAGGCACCAGGGATAAGGTCGATGCAGTGTTGTATATCACGCAAAGGAGGTAAGCCCAAGGGATCTTGTGTGAGGTTAGCAAAATTATCCAAGAGGTGTTGAATATCAGGATGATGGTGAGCAAGAGGCTTAGGATCTGAATCACCTTTGATCACCAATGCCCCGATCAAAGGGTCGCCCTTTTGAATAAAGGACTTGCCATTAAAAATGGTAAATAGTTGCTTAGAAGGAGAAGGTGACTCTTTTTGGGCCTTGTGATCCAACGTTGAAGGCAAGAGAACAATTTTCTTGTCCATCCAGTGAAATTCATAAGTGTTTTCCCTACCCTTATATATAGCATGAAGATCATACTGCCAAGGACGACCCAAGAGAATGTGACAGGCATCCATGTCGATGACATCACACACAATCTGATCACAATATTGGTTACCAATGCTTAAGGGTATGGTGCTGACAGAAGAAATGGATGTCTCACGCCCTTTTCGAATCCACGAAACCTGATTGGGCAGATCGACCTTTGGAGCGAAGAGAATTTTTTAGATAACACAATTGATGAAATCACCATCATCAGGCTTGACATAGGTGAGTTCTTCCTCCCCTGAGGACTCAATCTCAGCATCTCCGCCATCAATGTCATCGACCACTGCCAGGGCCCGTCGTTGCGAACACTCGTTGGACAAATGACCCACTTGCCCGCAGCGATAACATTTTCCCATTGTTGGACGGGCATATTGTTTCGTCCCTTTATTAGATACCAGATCAGTGTTCTTGACTGGAGGAAAAGTTTTAGTTTGTTCCTCTGATACCTTGGAGCTGGAGGCAGAGGAAGAACTGCCGACAGTGATTGGTTTGCCCGTGTCCGAAGGGGAAAATTTAGAACTAACCGTCTTATCCCAAGATGTTTGCCGAACCGGTTGCTTGCCCCGTCTTCGTTCTATCTTTTCTTCAATCTTTGTAGCCATAGTGATAGCATCTGTCAAGAGACCAATGGGTTGGATGTCCAATTGATCTTGAATGCCTTCTCTGAGGCCATCAACAAAACGGGCAATCTTGTAATCTTCACTTTCGGTTAAGTTTGTTCGGGCGCCCAGACGATGGAATTCTTCGGTGTAATCAGCAATGGTCTTAGAACCTTGGCGGCATTTCTGATATTGATGGTACAACAATTGTTCAAAGTTGGGCGGTAAGAAACGTTCACGCATAAGGCGCAACATCCGCGGCCAACTACTAATGGGACGTTTACCTAGTCGTCGTCGATTTATTTCCAGCTGATCCCACCAGGCTGAGACGCCAGACTGAAGTTTAAATACCACAAGCCGTACCTTCTTATCATCCGGTGTATTGGTAAAGTCGAAGAAGTTCTCAATGTTCTTTATCCAATTCAAGAAAGCTTCAAGGTCCGTCTTACCGTTGAAAGGAGGTAAGTCGATCTTCATTCGAAAGTTTGTACGCACGCCTCCTCTGTTTTGATGTTCGTCCCCTCTGAAACAAGGGTTGTGTCGAAAAAAATCCTCCTCCTCGCCAGAAGAGTCTGATTCTTGAAGTCTCAGCTGCCAATCTTGATGTCGTCTTCCACGGCCTTCCATGTTTCTTGGTGGAACTGGAGTTTGGGACCGGTTTCTTGGACGTTCTTGAAATACAAATCCTTGTTGGCCCTCACGATTACCTAAATCCTCACGTAGTCGTTCTTGTTCCAACGCAATGTTTTCCCGGTGTTTTGACAAATTTTCCATCAACTTGTAGATAGTCTACACACTGGAACGAACCTCCCCCAAGGAATCTTCTACTAACATTAAACGATCAATAGCTGTTCTTGGAGAGAGCGATTGAGTTGTTGAGAGATCCGCCGTGGGTCCCTTACCGGAATGTGTGGACTTTCCCGCCATTAGATCCCAATGAGTTTTTCGGGGCTCTGATACCAATTTGGTGTAAACCAATTCTTGAAGAAAACTCTTATTCAGATCATGCCTCATACAAAGGAGTGGGTTGGCTATTTATAAGAGACCAACCAAGGACTAAAGCAGACTTAACTAAAACTAACTAACTAAAACAGAAAGTACTAAGACTAACTCTTATACAACATAAGGTAACCTAATGGATTACATCACTGGAGCATTTGGAGTACCTGCTTTTCTCGTACATATATCCATGCCTGAGACTCTGACCAGGCCTCTAACCCGCTTGACCATGAATCATTTAGTTAAAGAAACAATATGTTTTAGTAAATGTGTGGGATAAATTTTCAACTTATTGGTCACATATAGAGTACAATGTGTGGGATGAAATTTCAACTTATTATTATTATTATTATTTTAGTACAAATTTCAACTTATGGCCACATATAGATATTTCTTGTTTTTTTTTTTTTTTTTGAACTAATATAGATACTTTACTTAGGTTAGAATGTTTTAATATAATTAATTAATTAATTTTTATTATCAAATGGTTAAGTGCGTGTAAGGGGCCCACATAATGGCCTCATCTTTTTGGCAAAAGAATAGACAGTAGTAGTGTGAAAGTACAGCGGAGGTAAAGACCAATTCTCCTTATTTACAATTATTACCATTTATTCGTTTCAGAGAATTATTTCTTGATTCAGTCCACAGTGTTTAATAGACAGTGGAGTCAAACTTTAATTGTTGCAAAAAAAATATATATATATATCCACGACAAAACTTCTAGGATTAATAATAATATTTTACCGTTAAAAATAGTTAATATGATTAAACTGCAGCATCAACAAAGGCTACTCAAATTTCTGATTTGACCTGAAATAATAATTAGATTCAAATTAGTTTACACTCCACCTCAAATACACGACAATATCTTTTAACACAAACCAATATTCATTTAACAATTCATTCCATCTCTTTATTTAAACTCATATTGTTTTTCTCTTATTACCTTACACGTGGGACCAGACACGACCAACTTCCCATGTAATCATGTTATCCACTTTTTTTTTTTTTTATCTCGTCCATTCTAATTTCTTACCTATGTGACTTACAATATTTAAACTTTTATTGGTTACTACGAATAACAATCTCTATCTTTTTCTTAAAAAAAACAATGACTGTTTCATCAATACGATAGATAAATAGTATATGGAGAAGAATTTTTGCCCATTTTACCCTCAACTTTTTAATAAATACCTATTTTGCAATTAAAACTTCTATGAGATGCAATTGTTGGGTCGAGGTGTCTGTCGAGAGAAATGATGTGTCCATTCATATATGGGTACGATTAGGTTTGATATTAAATTTTAGGAAAAATACATTTTTGATCCCTGAGATTTGGTGTAGTTGTCTATTTGATCACTCAAGTTTCAAAATAGACATTTTTGGTCATTATAGTTTGGAATAAGTACCTATTTGGTCCTTGAAGTTTTAAAATGAACATTTTTTGTTCCTGAAATTTGTAAAATGATTATAAATGGTCCTTAAATTACTCTCATCGTTAGTTTGACTAACATCAAAATGACATGGCAGTTAATTTGTATTAATTTAATAAAATATATTAGTTCAATAATATTTTTAGTGTGACTGGACATTCTATCTTCTTCCCTCCTCTCCTTGTTGTCTTCTCCAACGAGCGTCACCATCGTCATTTCCATGCCTCCGCCCGCCGTCTCGTTGCTTCAGGCAACATACCTCGTCGTCGCCATGTGGTTTCTTGTTCAAATCTGAAGGAGGAAGTTCTAAAAATTTAAATACTGGGAAGATGAAGCTTCGACGACGAGAGTCCTCTTGCAGATTTGCAAGGGAGGGAGAGCAACTCCAACTTTTATTGGACCCACAAGGACGGCCCTGAAATCAAATCGGGCACCGATGGTGGTGGGGATATCATCTTCACTGAAAATGAAATTGATTCTTTTATTGATTTTGACTATCCAAATCCAGCCAATCAGAGCGCAATTAACGATAGTGTCGTCCCGATTCAGACGAAGCCACTATCTACCCCTGAAAAATTGCTTTGACATCGATTTTTGCATATCCAAGCTCAATTCATTCGACTATCAATCTCAACCCCTAAGCCACAACGTAAATAGCCCGACCACCTAACTCCAATTAAAACAAAAATTTTCTTAATTAGCCATGCAAACAAGCTGTGTCACCCCTGACTATAAAGCTTCTTGCGAGGAAGCCCTCCCCAATCAGAATTTCAGTTCTCACCAGGAGTCATCGTCGAGTAAACTAATTAAGTCACGTTTGTTCTAATTTGATTTAGGTGTCGTCCTCTTCCGTAGATGTTGGAGTAGTTCCAGAAGGGAATTCGATGTCGGAGATATCGTACCCGTTGGGTCAAACCGGGGTGGATTCGGGTTTAGCGATGTCGGGATCCGGTAACCAAGCGACTCAGTTGTGTGGAATGGATCGGGAGGCGAGAGTGTTGAGGTACAGAGAGGAGAAGAAGAACCAGAAGTTCGAGAAGACAATCTGGTACACTTCAAGAAAAGCTTATGCAGAAACCCGACCCAGAATCAAAGGCCGGTTTGCAAAACAGGCCAATATGCTAACGGAGGTCGACGAAATGTATGGGTTGAGTGGTTCGTCTATGTGCTTGAGGCATCACAATGGGAGGGCGGGCGAAGGCATGAAAATGGCGGTGGTGAGGCTCGTCGGAGAGGATAACAAGAATAAGAGGGAAGGATATGGACTGTCCGGTCAAACTAAAAATATTATTAAACTAATATATTTTATCAAATTAATAAAAATTAGCTGCCATGTCATTTTGATGTTAGTCAAACTAACGGTAAAAGTAATTTAAGGACCATTTAGAATTACTTTACATATTTCAGAGACAAAAAATGTTCATTTTAAAACTTCGAAGACCAAATAGGTACTTATTCCAAACTTCAAGGACCAAAAGTATCTATTTTGAAACTTCAAGGATCAAATAGACACCTACACCAAACTTTAAGGACCAAAGGTTTATTTTTCCCTAAATTTTATTATTATAACAATTAATAATAATAAATTATATTTTAAAAAATATGATATTAATTAATAATAACAAAATTAAATTAAAAAGTTAAAAATTAAATATTTTATAATAATATCACTGTAAATTTTTACTAAAAGAAAAATTATTAGGAGTATAAATGAAAAAGAAATAAAAAAGTATAAAACAATTAAATAAAAAGTTATGGGTCTGATTAATCATGAGAGAGAAATAGTAAAAGTAGAAAAGTGATTGCAATAAATGTGTGAGTGTTGTTCGAATTCGCAAGTGTACAAATCGTCACAACTAATATAGAAGTAAGTAAAATATCGTCTCCACAGGGAATGAATGATTACTAATTACCAAATAAATTCTCCACTTCAATTTTATCTAAATGTCGAACTTTTAATGCTGGTGAAATGAAGTAATTCTAAAAGAAACTAGTTCAATAACATAAGAAAATAACACAACTATCAAGAATCAAGAGTAATTTCAAGTGGATTAAACTCTAGAGCATGACTTCATCGATATCACCCTTTAACTCTTCCTACTACTTTATTCGAAACTTTTCTAAACAATGGTTGTTGGCGTATACCCTATTGACTCGATATTTTTTCTCAAGAAATAACGATTTTTATTTCAAAAAGTAGAGTATCTATATCTCTATGACTACTCTGACAATTCAAATATTTAAGCACGTAGAACCCAAAACATATGCCACAAAATTCACAAGAATATCTCTATCTCTTGCTTTAATTTGAGAGAACTATATATTCAAATCTAGTCAATAATCTTGGTTCTCAACCTCGATTTATGACAAAGAATCAATGTAAAGAATGACCAAATATAAACAATGCATTAAGAATCGAAAAAGTTCTCACAACCAACAAGTTTAGAAAGAAAATCAAATAAAGAACATAGAAGAGTAAAGTTTGATAAATGCTACATCAGTGCCCTAGAAAATGTATTTAGTTCATGCTTGAATCCAAAAAGAAAATCTCAATCAACATCATTGAAGGAAGTTGAAGCTAAAGGAGAGAAATAAGAAGAGAAAGAAAACAAATCCGACGATTTCTCAAGCTTCCGTTCTTCGTGTTCCTCCTGATCTTTTCAAAATCCCAACTTTTCCCTCTAAAAAAATCATTTTTCGTCTAAAATTCCTCTTTTTTTCCTCCTCTTCAACTCAAGTCCTACAAAAGAAAGAAATACTAAAAACGATTAAACCATCCAAAGAAAATGTTCGTAAAACCTATCAAATAACTAAAAAACGCCCTAAATTACTGGACCTAAAATCCATCTATTAGTGGAATCCACGAAATAAGGAATGAGAATGAGATTGACCATGTTGTATGAGAAGAATGAGATTGCCTCTTTTTAGAGAATATAAATGAAAAAAGTGGGTGGATCCCACCATTTGATTCTCATTCCAACAATTTGGTAAACACCATCAAATGAAATTAAAAAAAAAATTGATTCAGGTTCCTTCATTTCCATTTTCTTGAAGTAAACATGGCGTAATAGTAATTAATTTTGATAAGTTAAGGAGGGAGTGGCTTTGGGTTAGACTAATTAAAATGAACCTGATATTACATAGACGTAACATAACTTTGGGATTAAAAAAGATTCTAATTCCTGTCTCTCTTTGAGTTCAAGGTCTGTGCATAAAACAAGTACTTCACTGTTAATGAAATGAATTATTAAACAAGTCCTTCACTATTAATGAAATGAATTATTTCACCATATGTTAGGGTTCACTAGTAAAAATTCAGTTTATCGTACATTTTTTTTAACGTCACAAAAATCTTTAAACGTCACAAAAATCTTTCGTGACGTTTTTAACGCCGTCACGTATACGCCCATCACGAAATGTATACGAGATGTTTAAAAAATATCACAAAAATTAGCACACGTGACGTTAATTACCGTCATGAAAGACATGGACTTCCACGATGTTCATAAAATATCATGAAAAATGATTTCATGACGGTGATACAAGGTCACGGAAAGACCTTGAACAGGGAGGAAAGGTCACGTGACTTCCTTTCGTAACGTTTGAATATTTCGTGACGGTCAATAATCGTCCTAAAAAATATTTTTGTGACGATAAAAAAAGTCACAGAAAATGTATTTAATTTTGATTGTAGATGTCGCATAATAAAAATATCATATAGTCAAATTGTCGATCGAACACGCAAAAATATTAATTTAGATAACAAAGTTGAATTATATTAACCATGAACAAGGAAGCTAATATATTAATTTAGAATATACTAGTATTCTCAAACACAAATTACAGAATTACAGAATTAAACATGTTCCCTACACACCAACCCCGACAATGAAGCTCATCCACCAATTAGTCGCATTCCTAATTGTCGACGTCTTTAGGGTCGTGAAAGACCTAATGAAAAAACAATACCTAAGTTAGATAAATGAATAACGAAATATAGATAAGATAAAAAAAGTCACTTTCTAAAAAACGTGTCTATCTATTAAAAATGGCAAAGGATCGTGATATTTGCAAATAACATTCTTAAATAATCAAATTAGGAGCCTATCACAATAGTATTCCTTGAAAATACAATTCCAACGTCACAGAATTGATTAAACAAAAACCAACCTACGTAAACTTCTTCTACATCCTTTAGTAATATCGCATAATATTTAAAAATTTAAAGAAATATCACAATGATTGAAAACGTACATTAATCTTCTACTTGCCCAAAAAAAAATTTATACCATATCAAAATAACAATAAAACCTATATCAAATATTTTCGAGCAAACAAAACGATGCAATAATTCAATAATCACAACATGTATATACAAGTTCAATAAACTACTTGCCTCAAAAAAAAAAAAAATCCATAAACTACTGCATTTCATTGAGTAAACAAAATTAGTTTCATCAATAAGTTAAACAAGCAACTCAAGCAAAGTCAACAATAAGAAACCAGCTAAAACAAACTATATTTTGTCATTACTTAAAATCAGCTATTTCCATCTAATATATAGCTCAGATTCAGTCACCGATAAGAAACAAATGAATATACAAGGGAAAGATGAAGAAGAAAGATGGGAAAAAGAGCACAGAAACTCACCATCTCAAAGAAAATTAGATCCCAATATTCATTAGTGAGCGTCTGACCAACTACAAGGGCGCCTGCAGAAATGTTGAAAATGGACAAGTATGAAAACACTAGAAATAAAAATCAATTGAGATTAGAATCAAAAACAAATTTTAACATAGAATAGCCACAACAAAGACTAAAAGGGATGAGAGATCCAGTGCAAATGCTCACCAGTCGATAATATCAGCATGCTTCAAAATTGCAGGTATTGCAATGCTTCCAACCGTTGAAGTCCTAGTTAAAAATTTAGTCGCATTCACCTAGCTATTTCGTTAGTCGTTAAAAATAAACGTGTTATAGAGCCTAGGCATGGATTCTAATTGTCAGTGATTCAGAATGAAGTATGATGATCAGAAACAAACTGTCTCCAGTTTCGGAAGATGGCGGAGGAAGTATTGAAACCAGCAAAAAACAGCAAAGGCATTGGGAGAAGAATGTACATAATCACTGCAATAACAATGGAAGAAGATTATGATCAGCGAAGTTATTTTTTAAATTGACATGATTTTTATTACATGCAAGAGTAAAGATGGCTATCTATTGTCCCCAAAAAGTACTAGAAGGAAGTAATTGTCTTTACAAAAACAACCCATGTTACATCCTATTGACACAAACCAGAATGACTGTTTTTCTACAAAATCTTCCAGTAATATAGCATGACCACTGAAGCAAATTTGGTAATCAACTGCTGAGAAAGTTTCAAAGATATAACACATTTGGTTATAGCAGACATTTTTCAATCTTACCACTCAGCAATGGCCACTAGTTATTGTACAAAGCACATGTAATGAATTAAGAAACTTAGAGAGGAATTAGTAAAAGATCCTACGTAATTAAAGCTGATGTGAAAGCTTTACAATATCAAAATGGTGGAAATATTGAGAAAATATTTAAGAAAGACTCTACTAACCAAAAACTGCAATACAATCCCTCCAAAAACCAAGACTCCTAATGTTACAAGTTTGCTCGTGCAAGCAGTATCCCAGGTTTGCCATCAGGTAGCTCTCTTCATTTTATTTAGGAAAATAGCTGAAATATACACATTTCCAAAATTAAGGATCAAAAGTAATAGCTGAAATATATACATTTCCAGGATTAAGGATCGAAAGTAAGGCAAGAGGTGCCGGTATGGAGAATGGATAATTCCAGTGGATGATGAAATGGTAGACTTGTAAATCCGTGATTGAAGGACGGTTATAGTTTTTCATTTTCAGTACTAGTAATTTTCTTCAGTTTTATCCATACATCACATTGTTTCAATTTTAGAAGTTGCGTCTTTGCCAAAGCTAGACAAAAAGTAGTTTGCAAGTTATTTTCTAATCTTTTTGGTGTTTCCCCATCTCAAACAGGCTTAGAAAGTGAAATGAAGCCTCGAAAGCACGGCGAAATGACTGGCCAAACGAGAAACAAATCAAGAATTCCAAATATATGAATGAAAATTTGTTACCAACTGGCAATTGAGATCAACTCTCAAATGAACTCGAAAGTAAAATGAAATCCAAACTAAATACCAAGGTTTTCCCAATTTTAATGTAACATAATTCCAGGTCTACTTCATTAATTTATCGAGTTATAATCAGAAGAACATTCGCCATCGAAGCAAACAGGAACAAAGGCAAAAAAGGGAGAATACCTGTACTTTTCCATCAAAAATAGCAGACAGCGACTAGATCACTAATCACTTCAACTCCAATGAAATTGAAGGCTCTGAAAACGATTAGAGGAACAAGTATTCAAACTGGTTCGGAATCTGTGATGAACATAGAGTAAGATGATGGAATTGGATACAAAAAGTATTATGAGTATCCATCAAAGTATGAATTTCAAAATCTACCATGTTTATAGAACACATATTTGCAAAACTATCAAAAATGTTTCAGAAGTACAGTGGGTGGAGAAGAAAGGTAAAACAAGAGAGTGAAATGAACATATACTTATATACAATTAATAAGGGAAAAAATGCAACCCAAGAATTGAAAATTTGGAAAGTATACACCATCCTCATCATTATCTCAATACATATCATTATCTCAATACATACATTTGGAATGTCATAAAAAAACTTCACACATTATGCTGAAATAGAGAGTTCAGAAAACTTATTACCAATGAAGAATGGTATGTTGTTCATCCTCCTTTAAAACTCAAGGAACCCCCAGAACCCGAAAAATAACAATAACAAAAAAGCGTATGAATGTTTTTATCTTTTTGTCCCTTATAATTTTAATTTGGATGGAGTTGAAGGCAACGAAAATTAAACTAACTAAAATCACTGTTGGGTTTGTCGCTGCTGCAGAGTTCCGTTGAATCTGGCGTCGCGTTGGTCAATCTGCCCCCCGCTGTTCAAGACGCCTCCTGCTGCTCGTCACCGTTGCGGCAGAAGATGAGTTCACCCCACCTGCTGCTATGGCGCCGCCGTGAAGATTCGTCGCTGCAAGATCTGGGTTCGAGGGGTGTGGGTCGCCGTTTGGAGATGCCGCCAGGTAGAGAGAGATTGCAGGAGAGAGAACGAGATTGAAGAGAGAGTGAGATGGAGAAAACGGGGCCTATAGTGAGGAAAAGAAGGAAGAAAGATTAGGGTACGAGAACTTAACCATTATTTAAATCTTTTTGGATTGATGAAAAAAAATCCATGGAAAACTGACTTCATCAGGAAAAGTCACTTTTAGTGACGTTTTATCAGACCTCACTAAAATATAGTTTTCCAACTTATAGTGACGTATAAACAACCACACCTAAAGCCTTACCTTTTCACGAATAAGCCAGGAATCTTCTTATCGTATTGTGACAATTATAAAACGTCACAAAAAAACAATATTTCGTGACGTTTTCTACCCATCATGACAAAGCCGCCAATTTGAAGAACTCCGTCTTTTCCCGCCAAAAATGCGCCTCAAGTTTTTCTTAACGTTTTTGATACGTCACGAAAAATAAGTTTTGGGCAACTTATCGTGACCGATAAAATTCGTCAAGAAAACGCAACAATCCGGAACACTTCGTTATTTTTCGTCAAAAACGCGCCTCAATGTTTTCGTGACGGAAAAAAAGCGTCACGAAAGTCCAAAAATCCGGAACTCTCCGCTTTTTCTCTCCAAAAATGCGTTTTTTACCTTTCGTGACGTATTTTAACAATGTTGAACAGTATTTTACTATTTACTACCGTCAAAAAATCCCAAAATTCTAGTAGTGGTTCCAAATGGAATAGTTCCTTGATAGGTTTGCTAATAGTTTGACGTACCTTTTCAGTAAATAATTTTGGTAATCTTGAAAATGAATTTTTCTTTCCAATAATGGTGATTGTAGTCCGTTCGTGTAAAAACCTTATGAAGGAAAATATCTTTATAGGATCGGAAATCTAGAAGATTTGGGCAAGTAAGATTTGTAAGAATTTTATAAGTCCTTTCCTAAAATCTAAGAGGTTCACCTTTAAAATTTTTATGATTGTATATACTAATGTTGCAAAAACTTCTTGAGTTTGACTTATCAGAACCATCTTGTTCAACCTTTGATGGCGATTAATATTTTGTCACCTTGGGATACATAGTTATCCCATTATCCTTTGAATTTTCCCGTAAATCAAGAAGTTAAAATGTTAACAATTTAATGTCAGTATTAAGTGGCTGCTAGGGTCATTTATGTTCCATTCCGGTTGGGTCTTTCTTTATACTACATAGGAAAAAAGGGTCTAGGATAATTGTTTTTTTTTAGTTTTGCACAGTATTCAAAATGGCGTTCGATACGTCGAGCAACATATCACCGTGTCGTAGAGCTTAACATCAACACATGGGGTAAAAGTTGTTTTTCCCTCTTATCAAGGATATATAAAATATCGTCAAAATATCACAAAATTATCGGCGTTTCAACGATATTTCGTAGTTAAAAAAAAAATTTGGGCTCATAAACATGGGCCTAGCCCATCCATAATTCAGAAGTTGATGAGTAAATTATCGGGAAATCCTTAGGAATGGCTACTCATATCGTTAAGCAAAATGGCCAAAGTTTTTCTAGATTGTCTGGCATGGCCAAAATTTGTTTCCTAAAATTTGGGAGTATATAATTCCTTATTTATCCCTCCACACATTTCATGTCCATATTGCCCTTGCAATCTTTATCATTTTACCCATCCACGTTTTAGGCCCCCCACATCCCCTTAAATCGATTCCTAACTAACAATGTTATAGACTTAATATTGAAACCACCTTAACTACAAAATCTACATAATTCCTAAAATCTTTCCACAAAATTTAAAGCACAAAATCTACCTATATCATACTTAATATTGAAACCACCTTTAACTACAAAATCTATATAATTCCTAAAATCTTTCCACAAAATTTAAACTACCAAATCTACATATATGATTGAAACAAGTTTAAAATGTGTTTTATTTTTTTAAACAAACTTTTGGTTTGAACATTCCACTGGAATCATACACAAGGTATCATTAATCCCCACCCATTTTATTTTTACATTTTTTCAAGAATTAAATCAATCAATGTGGGAACATTATGCGATCATTGTTAGCCACCGTTTTAGTTGGGAGGAGCACAACAATTATCAAGGGTTCATTACCGGGCACGTTTCAATTCCATTCGATTCCACTCTACAACAACTCTGTGAATGTATCTCTAGATATCTTCATTTTCTAGAAGGAAAAAAAATTACACGTCTTTCACTTTTTAGAAATTGTGCTGGCAAGTCGATAATTATGAGGCTGTTATAAGTAGATAGGGACGTGGCGTGTGCCATATCCCTATTGGCGGATGTCAAGTGCAGCAACTAGTTGTAAATACTAACCCCGTATCTAACACCATCTACAGGGGTAGTGAAAGTTCAGAAGCCGAAAATAGATTGAAAACTATCTGTAGAAAATAGCCATATTTTGCATCACATAATCTTTCTTTATCACTGGGTCGGAACAAAGATCAATGCATAAAATATGGTAAAAAGGTAACCAAAACCAACAAAATAAAAAATGCATATTAGCAATCAAGGAAACATATATTAATATTTACCTAAGGGGAAATACGATGGATGTGTAAATATATGGCTACTAGAGGTTATCTCACAAAATAAGCAAGAGACGTCAATACAACGAGATTGATTTCAATGGATTTTGTACCCGAAAGCTTCAAGGGATTTTGCAGAAAGAATGCCAGAATCTAAAAATTGGGATTTTGTACCCAATTTGAAATCACACAGGATTTCAATTGAAGGTTCAAAATTGAAATTACACAATCACCTAGAATTTCAATTTTTGATTTCAAGGGATTTTGCCTAAAGCTATGCACCCATTGAAATCAAAGGATTTTGATTTCAACTAGAGGAATCAGAGATCACGAAGCTAGGAGATTGTGTACTCCAAGAGGGGCACCGAAAGCTTACCCGAAGGAGGTTCTTTAAGTTTTGGCAAGAGTTGGAAGAGGGATGTCGAAGATTGTGTACGCCGAAGAGGGATGCTGAAAGCTTGAGGCGCACAAGACTTGAGGGGCTTGAGACTTGATTGAATCAAATTTTATTTATTTTTAGGAAGGAAGAGTTAAAGGCAAGTGTGGGAAGGAGGAGTCAAGGGCAAAAGTGGGAATGAGACATTTGAGTTGCATTTCCTTCCATAATGGATCTTAACATGGTATTAATCTTCAACTACTCCATCTATATTTTAAAAAACAGTATTTTACAACTTCAAGCTTTATTTTTCCACTTTTCTAATTTGATTTTACGTTTTTTTAGTCTATTTTACACTTTGATTCAATCTTTTTTTTTATTGCAAAGTATGCATTCAGTAGATTTTATCTTACATTTTTTTAAATTTCTAAATCTAGATATTATTTAAAATTTTTGAATGGTATAATTTTGATTTACTATCTTGTTTCCTAGAATTTAGGTGTATTAAAGATTTTGATGATGGGTATTTTCGTCACAATTTTATAGGGGTAGTGTCAAGATAAATTTACCTATTTTGATTGGAGGGTAAATTTGTCCACATAAATCTCGTAGTTCAAACTCTAACTGTCTTTTAGCCATTTTCGTGATATCTGATTATTTTGGCCATTTTTCAAATCAAACTATTTAATATAGTCATTTCTTTAGTTGCCCCTAAATTATCGAGGGGAGGGGGTTTTATAGGAGGCAGTCCCCTCCCCGCCTCGATTTCATATATCTGAGACTGCGTCTCCTCCAACCTTTTTTTTTCTTTTCTTTTCTTTTTTTTTTTACAATTTTCTTTTAAATGTATTTTTAATTTTTTTTAATAAATATTTAAAATACCAAAACTTAACCTGTGTTATATTCATTGCTACGACCCCATGAAATTAACAATTAATAAGTAAAGTTAATATATAAAGCAAAATATTATTAGCATAAGGTTTATAATAGCATAAATTAACTATGATATCAATATACATAATACATTTGTCTAATATAAATTTTTATTTGTATAATTATTTGTACCATCTATATTATCAAATGTTTCATCTCATATGATATTGCTTCCATCGTGGTTTTTTCTAATCATCCATTCGTGCAATAAAAAATTTACTATATTAGAAATTATCAATAAAACATAGTCAAGCAACATTAAACTTTAATTTATTAATTCAAATAATTTCCATTAGTTTTCATAATTTTGTTAGGACATTTTTATTGCGACGATATTTCCAGAAGTATATTACTTATATATTTAGATATGATAGTTAAAAGTGATCAATTATAGACTAATTAAGCTATCATTAAAGTTTTATTCACTTATTCAAAAAACTTACATCAATATCCACAATTTTCGTAATTTCTCTCAAAATATCCGTCGACATCAACATATCCGTAAAATCTGGACCTCGATATTTCCAATGACATTGACATTTTGAATTTGGATTTCCTATTTTCGGGAGAGTAAGATTATTAAATCGTTCTTATATATTGTCTATATTGTCTATATGATTCCCAAGGGATAACTTGGGTGGTTTAGAGCCTCAAGGAATATCTTCATTGGGTAAGTTACTCATAATTTTACATCAATGGCGAAATATATATATATATATATATAGTTTGAAAAAATACCTCAAATTAAAATTAGAGTAAAGGAATGTCAGTTTCAACTACATCCCGAAGCTAAACAGGAAAATCAAAAGACCACTCTTCACTCACATCACTGTTCATCGCCCTCCTCGCCAACTCATGGGCAACAACGTTCTTCCCTCTTCTAATGTGGGAAATCGATTCAACCCCTTTCTCTTCCGCTAAGGTCACAGCTTTTTCAACGAGCCAGATAATTTCTGTCAAGTTGACCTCCTCCTTTTTCATCAACCAGATTGCGTCGATTGATTCCAATCAAGGTAAATTGGTCTTTTGTTTTGCATATTGATAGAACGAAGCCAATGGATTATCGCCATTAATTCCAGAGCTTTTATTTCTTTCTTCTCCCTGATTTTGCAATTTTAAGCCAAGATAATTTCTCCCCTCTAGTCGCAAACAAGCCAACCCATGCCACCTATTTCACGCTCCTCACTCCACGCCGGGTCGGAGTTGACTTATCAGCAATTGGAAGGTAAAACTACACTTTGTTTCTAAATTGTTGGAATTCTCCCTTTTTCGCTCCAAAGTATCCTTATTCTTTGAATCCTTTTTGTTTGGGTTCTAGTCGTGCCACTATTGCGGTATAATATAAGAACATTTCAATTGATTTGCATAATTGTTGTTCATATATGATTTCTCCTCTGAATATGTCAAGCAATAACCATACTAGTAACCACTTCTTCTTCAGCCAACATGTTTACTACCAATTCCAACTGCCTTTCATCGTCCACCAAAATAAGCATTATAAGTAGGCAAGAATTTACTCCACATATTGAAGCGGATTCGAAGAAATTGTTCAGTCAATTTTTTATGTCAACCATTAATTTTAAATTGAAATAGCTCATAATCAAAACCATGCGTTTTAGTGAGAGATCTTAACAAATTGCAACTTCTTTCTTTTAATTAAGTTTTAGTATCTGTTGGGAGCAGTCGATCAGAGTCATGCCTCGTGGAGGGACCGATACCCATTGCTCATGGAGGAGGGTTGGAAAGGTCTGACCACGAAGAGGCAACCTGACGGGATGGTGTGGTCGAAAGCCCTCCGACCACATGCTCGAGCAACCACAATTCCAACCATCTACAATTCAGTATACACTCGCTGCTTCCTGTTACAAGAAAATTGTGTATTTTCAAAGGCCACGGTCTTTAAAAAAATATATAAAATAAACCTTCGATAAATTTTTTCTGAAGGTTTACTGAACTTTCAAAAAATGTCAAAATAGGTCCTGTCGAAAAAGTTTTTTCAAAAGATTTGTTAAACTTAAAAAATTCATATTTTTCAAACGTTCAGTTACCCTTTCAAAATTATAAGTCTTCGAAAATTTTTAAATTATTTGTTTTTTTAAGGTTTTTATTATTTTTAAAAATCATAACCCTATTTTCAACCATTTTTAAACCTTCAAAAAAAATAATCTCAAGATACATAACAAAGCAAACTTGTCGTATTACACATTGAGTGATCTCGATAGTTGTCGTTCTAGCTTGACATTAGGAGGACGGGGGCTCGAGATATCTAAAGGAGGTACGGACCCCGCCCATCATCGTACGGTACGATGCAGTTGAAAAACGTTAGCCCAGCCTATACAAACCAGACAAGGGTTTACGTTTTCTTGCTTTTCTTTGTTGAACCCTCTACGGTTCCAAAAACCAAAGAAATGCAAGCTGCATGAGAAGGAGCTTTTTGCGTAACGCTTCAATAGAATGAATTCGGTAAGGGTCGAATACGCTCCATAAGATATATAATTGAGCAAATTGACTTATTGGTCACGCTATATATTCAATTATCTCAAAATATATTATTGAGCAAAACAGATCATACTATACATACAGTAATCCCAAGATGCACTATAGAACAAACACATTCATGTAGTTTATCAAAAAATTACCATGAGTACAAAATCTAGTCGCTTGAAAACAATTTCAAAATTAATACTCATATTCTCAAATCATTCTAAAACAAGTTTCATAAATTTAAATCATAACTTTAAATCTAATGTCATAGTCATACATCATTGAAAATCATTGTAATTCTCAATTTGGCCAAAATCATAGCTTAACCACCCTCAATCACTTCAAATTTATAAATACTTCACTAGTAGAAATTCGAACTTCAATGACAATTAAAAACTTTCATTAACATAATTCATGATAGTTATATATTGTCATAGATTAAGACATAAGAAAAGGAGAACATGACAATTTTAAAAAATTGTCATTGATGTATTTACAACTACTGTTATAATTTGTCACGGATAAATCTTCCATCACAAATAAAAAATGTCACAAAATGTAAATTGTCTAACATAACTTGAACTTTTGTCAACTGTCTGTCTAGGACTAGATCTTGGTACCAGTCCATAACGATCAAAGTCGAATCGTGAACCTATTAATGAAGCAAATTCAATGAAGCAACAATTGGTACCATAGAGAAGCGGCCATAAACTGGAGAGTCTCGACCATTTTGAAAGATCATTTGATGTAGTTGAAATAACTGAAGTTTGGGTTGTTCGATCAAGTAAGGGAAACTCGATGGAATTCATAACTGTCTCAATGTTTTTTTTAATTGTCTGACTATTCAAAAATTAAGACCATTCCAATGCTCCTTTTCGCCATGCATAAACTAAACCGACAATTAGGATAAGCACGAAAATTAAAGCTTCTATAAAGACGGATACCCCAGCTAAATCAATTCAACTTTTCATAAAACACAAATAAGAGTGAGGTAAATCGTTGTAACAAACTTCATGCATAAATCCACATTGCTTAAATTTCCCTGATATCAAATCATAAATCAATTTAATAAAGACAATCACCTTCTTCACACAATTCAGAAGCTCATTGATATCTACAGTAAAACAATTTACGACATAAAGCCTAAATTCTTTGTAACCTTCGTAGCTCTTAATAACTAAATCATTTGCATAAATAACATGAATCATTCTTGATTGTAAATCTCAAAATTCATCAATTACTGCAATATACGATAGGTACTGATTTAAATGTTACTTGACATATGAAATTCAACTTATCCATTAGTAAAATTCTTCCAAAATAGTATGTCCAACTGGCATGACCACGTGTCCCAATATAATAGTTAAACAATAATTTAAGGAGGGCAAAAAATTTCACAATGTTGATAAACCACTGCTTAGTACTTACATAGTATAAGTTCTCTTTTTTCTCTATATATGCTTCCTAAAAATAACAGAAACCCTAAAAAAGACCAATTCCAGAGAGAGAAATTATTAAGTTCTTCATACATTGAAAATAAACAAGCTGAACATGCCTATGTACTACTAATAGATTTGATTTTTGGATATGATCAGTATCGCCTTAACATAACTTTTCAACACACCAACAAGAGTAAATGATTGCAGAACGTCGCCCGCTCGCTCGCACGATCGATATTGGAAGAAGCTATCGGGCAAGAAGAGCCCTTAGAATGGCTTCAAAATGTTCAGCTTTATGAATTAATAGATGGCCAGCATCAGGAACCTCACGATACTGAATCCAAGGAAGCTTTTGTGCTATTAAACGATTCAATTCAATAGGAACCATACGATCTTCAATCCCTTGCCACATATGAACAGATCCCTTATTGTCAGGAAATGGATTGCTTAAGTCCATGGGATCAAACTCCCATTTTCCATAACCACAAAGTAAGTCTCTGTGAAGACATTCATGTGCTCCTTGTTGTGTTACTTTTTCCTAAATTTGGTTGCAAAAGAGAAATATCAGAACAACAAATATTATTATATATTGCTTTAGCATATCAATTATGTGTAAAATGTTCATATATAGTGGTAAAGATCTAACTAAGTTATAGGTTGTTTGCTGAATCTTCAATAACATAAAGTGTAGTCTGTGAAAAATGTTTTTCTTTTGTTTTTTTTTTCTAACGACCAATCAACCGAATATTGATTTAATACGCAATCGATTGAACACTACTTGAAAATAAAAATAGCCCTTCTGCTCAGAAATGCAAATACTTCTTCTAGAAGTATTTTTAGAAGAAACAATAATGTACATGTTTTATCTAAGAGCATTTCAAAGTACTGTTTATGTGTCCTTTTAGTTTTCAAAATTACACTAGTTTAAATAAGTACTCGGAAGAGTTGTGTCTAATAGATTATTGAATATATAAAGTGTCTAATAGGTGTTTAAGGAGTAATTGACATTTTCCAAAAATGCTCATAAAATAGGTTGCAAAAACTTGTTGGGATAATGGAGTCAAAACAGATGACCCGTGTCCTACAAGGAAAAAGATTTTCAAACACTACTACCAATTCCTACAAGGAGTACGATATTATTGTCTTATAAGGATTACAATATTGTTTTCCTATAAGGATTGAGATATTTGACCTCTTATAAATAGAACCCTTTTGTTAAGGTTTCATTTGTACAGAATCAAAATAAGAGAGACTTGAGTGATTGTGGGCAGTGTGTGAAAAAAGGATTTTGTATCCTGTGGGTTTTAGTGAGGGTATTTTCAAGTGTGCAATCCTAGGTAGCCGTTGTTAGGCTACTCAGAAGCAAGATAGTAATATCTTGAGTGAGATCTCCATTGTAATATTCCCAACTATAGTTGAACCTGTTTTTTTTGCAGAAGACTGGACGTAGTCTCAAGATAGGGGCGAACCAGTATAATCTCTGTGGTGTTAAGCTTTTCTATCCCTATCTCTTATTCCTTTGTTATTGTCACTTACTTATCTGCTATTAGCCTGTGGAAGGGAAAAATCAAATAGTTCCTGTTTGAAGAACTTACAAGAGGATCGATTGATCTATATTATTTTTTACCAACAATTGGTATCAGAGCGTTTGGTTCAGAGATTATGGGATCAGCAGAGAAGTCAGGTTTTGAAGGAATCATAAAGTTCGATGGGGCCAATTTCGAATATTGGAAGATGCAGATTAAGGATTACTTGACCTGCAAGAAGTTGAATAAAGCTTTAAAGGAACGACCAGCAGGGATGAAAGATGAAGATTGGGTGGAGACGAATGAACAGGCAGTTGCCTTTATCAGATTGTGTTTGTTGATGAATGTGGCAAGTCTCGTAGCAAACGAAACGACAGCAATAGATCTGATGAAAGCACTGGAGAATAGGTATGAGAAACCCTCAGCTAATAATAAGGTATATCTCGTAAGGAGGTTCTTTAACATTCAAATGGAAGAGAATACTTCTGTCAATTCCCACATAAATGAGGTCACAAAATTAATCAATCAATTGGCATCAGTTAAGATTACTTTTAGTGACGAAGTGAATGTTATTCAGTTGCTAACATCTTTACCTGAAAGTTGGGAAACGATGAAGACAGCAGTGTCCAATTCGTTAGGAGACAAATCTTTGAAATTTTCAGAAATTTGTGATGCGACAATTGCTGAAGAAATTCGCAGAAAGGGGAGTGGAAAAAAGTCTACTTCCGTACAAGGCTCAGCATTGGCTGTCGAAAAAGGTAAAGAGAAAGTTGCGTCTAATGACAGGCAGCAGAAGCATAGTAAGAGGAATTGGAAGAGAGATGTTCAATGTTTTCACTGCCACAAAAAATGTCACTTCAAGAAAAATTGTAAAATATTAAAAGAGGATCTGAAAAGGTATATGGCAGAGTCAAATGCAGTTGTAGACGATGCCCTCGTCTATGTTGACAGCAACACAGAAATAGGAAACCAGTCATCGGAGTGGGTAATAGACAGTGCAGCTTCAGTACACATATCTTCAAACAGAAGATTATTCACATCTTTCAGAAGAAGCAATTGCGGCCACGTGAGGATGGGGAATGGAAGACTTTCCAAGACTAAAGGGATTGGAAATATACGATTGAAGACCAATAGTGGGACTGAGTTATTACTGCGAGATGTCAGGTATGTACCCAGTATCAAAATGAACCTTATCTCTACAGGTAAGTTGGACGATGATGGTTATCAAAGTGAGTTTGGTGGGAACCAGTGGAAGCTCACCAAAGGATCCAAGTTGGTGGCAATTGGCCACAGAAGATCTACAGTTTACACGTCGCAATTGAGTGTTGCCAGAGGATCATTGAAACAGTGGATGCAAGTTGCAGATGGTGTCCAAAGAGGTAGGACTAAGCCAGCAACGAAGACAACTAGAACAGATCAGAAGGATCTGCCATCAATTCAGATACAACAATTGGGAAGTCAAAAAACGATAACAAGTTCTTTAGGTTGTCTGGGATTATCTCCAGTTGTCAGACGAAAGGGTGAATTGATGAAGTCGCGTCAGCGAAGAGTTGCATCAGAGAAGATAAACTCAGTAGGTGCTGAGGTAAAGAATGAAGTTTCAATTCTGGCAGCAGGCTTGAATATAGTTGTCAAGTCATCAGTGGGAAGTTCTTTCTTCAAGAATCAGTGTTTGAGAACGAAGAAGGAAGCTTCAAATATCACCACTTAGTTTGAGTGGGAGCACGTAACTGTGTCTCTTGTGTTTGGGAGACAAGACCACGTAGATTGCCCGACCTCAGGGCAAAGACAGATGAGACCAGCGATTTCTGATATTTTGTTTTACAAGTTTTTAAACTTGTAGGAGAAACCTTGAAGATTTTTTCAAGAAGATCAGAAGTTGTTGCAGTAGAAGCCTTGGAGTTTTTCAAGATTATCAAAGACTGTTGTTGCAGTGGGAGGCAAAATCGATGTTTTGTCTCCAAGTGGGAGATTGTTGGGATAATGGAGCCAAAACAGATGACCCGTGTCCTACAAGGAAAAAGATTTTCAAACACTACTACCAATTCCTACAAGGAGTAGGATATTATTGTCTTATAAGGATTACAATATTGTTTTCCTATAAGGATTGGGATATTTAACCTCTTATAAATAGAACTCTTTTGTTAAGGTTTCATTTGTACAGAATCAAAATAAGAAAGACTTGAGTGATTGTGGGCAGTGTGTGAAAAAAGGATTTTGTATCCTGTGGGTTTTAGTGAGGGTATTTTCAAGTGTGTAATCCTAGGTAGACGTTGTTAGGCTACTTAGAAGCAAGATAGTAATATCTTGAGTGAGATCTCCATTGTAATATTCCCAACTATAGTTGAACCTGTTTTTTTTTCAGAAGACTGGACGTAGTCTCAAGATATGGGCGAACCAGTATAATCTCTGTGGTGTTAAGCTTTTCTATCTCTATCTCTTATTCCTTTGTTATTGTCACTTACTTATCTGCTGTTAGCCTGTGGAAAAGGAAAATCAAATAGTTCCTATTTGAAGAACTTACAGGAGGATCGATTGATCTATATTATTTTTTCCCAACAATGCATATATACCTTAACAAATTACTTAAAAAAATATTATTTCAAACTCAAGCTAATAAGCACCTATTGTAAAAAGAAGAAAAGTATTTGTTAAGGATCCCAAATTGAAAAGATAAGGAACCTAACAAGAGTTTATAATATTAGCGAGCTACTCCTCTAAGTACCAGTTGGTTTTTAGATGAAACCCTATGAATATATGGTATGAGAGCCAAAACGCTCAAACGAGCATCCGATCCAAAAATGGGATCCGGCCCAATATTGATGAACTCTAAAGAGGCACCATTTCAAATGGGCATGTTAGATAAGGTAACCCATGAATAGTGATAAGTACCTGTTCTGGGCGTTTCAATAACCTGTTTAAAATCACTAAATCTGAATCTGGAAACATGCCTTCGCTCCCCATCTTTGGGAACCATTTCTGTGTCATCCACCAGTGGAACAACCAAGGTGTGTGATGTGCAATCCAAAACGTCCTTGTGTAAGACTGAGGAAGTCTCCTAAATGCTTGTTGCGATAATGCTGGAGGAAGGGAAGGCCACCAGAAATTCACAAGAGGAACCACCAGGAAAGCTCCTAAGAGTCTACAAAATAAAGCTCCCATTTAAGAGATTGAAGGAAAAAATAATTATGTTAAGTTACAAGTTTACTTCCTTCATCAACTTTCAAAGAAAAGTGTCAAATAGATCCCTAAACTTTCAGTCTTGTGCTTCGTCTAACAAGTCCCTCAACTTTCAATTTTGTTTCAAATAATTGAAAGTTTAAGGTTCTAAAAGATACAAATTCTCAATTTTATGTCTAATAAGTCTATGAATTTAAAAAAAATGTTGAGAAAAGTCAATGACTTATTAGACATAAAATTGAAGGTTCAGGAACTATTGTTAAGGATCCCATATTGAAAATATAAGAGATCTAACCAGAGTTTATATCAAAAGTGAGAAATTTCTCTCATTGTTGTCAATTGGTTTTGAAATGTAACTCATGAATATGGATACCTATTAGATATAATATCAAAAGTTCAAGAATTATTGAAATACTCTGTGACTTATTAGATACAAAATTGAATTACTGCTCACGTGACATAGTAAAATTTTTGGGGAATTGCAATAAATTAATAGGCCTTTTCCTGATAGAGTATTGTTTTTTAGTAGCTCTTTTCAAAATCTATATTTTTTAATAACATCACCGTGTATACCAAATGACTTTCCATACCCCTCTCCTCGCTCTGTCTCTCTCTCATCTCTCCTCTCTCCTCTCTCTCTCGTTATTTCTCTTTCTTGCTCTCTCTCTCTCCTATCTCTCTCACTCTCTCTTCTCTCACTCTCTCCTGCTCTCTCATCTCTCCTCTCTCTCATCTATTTCTCTCGCTCTCGCTCTCGATCTCTCGATCTCGCTCTAAAACATGGAGGGGCAGTGAAATCATTTGATATCTAAGTAATGTCAGCAAAAGATTAGAAAACATAGGTTTTGAAAAAAGTAGCTAAAAAACAATACTCATTGTGTAGAAAGCCCATTTATCGGATTTTCCCAAATTTTTTATTCAACATAATTTTTAAATACATTCATAATTTCACTTAAGCATCAAACTAACAACCTATAATAAACTTTTTATAAGTATAAGAATTAGGCAACACGACCTTGAAAGCCAAGGGATGTATTAGAAACTTCATGGACTAAATAAATGCAAGTTAAAAAGTTGATGAAGGACCAAATTTAATTATAGTTTAGCTAAGAAAAACAAAATGGATTGATAGTGAAAGGAATGTGAGAAAGTGCCTGTGTGGAATGAATTTCAGACAACTCCAAATAGGATATGCTCCCATTGAACATTCAATTACGTAAAATTTAGTGCCAAGCTGCAAATTGTCTGCTAATTCTTGAATGTCAGAATTCTTCTGTCTTCACTGAGCGTGATGGATGTGGATCACTCTCACAATATCCAGCTCTGTCGTACACTAATATGTACAACTTAAGCTCCTCCAAAAGTTCCTGAAAATCAAACCGACTATTACTTCTCTTGGATCAAATTGTTAAGGATGACACGTGAAAAAGAAAAATGGTCTAACAAAATTTTATAATAGATATGGATTATTCCTCTCATTGTCAATTGATTTTGAGATGTAAACTCATGAATAGTAATATGGTATCAAAGCTCAAAAGCTCAAATAAGCATTCGGTCTAAAAATAGGATTCGGTCCAAGATCGATGAGTCAAAACAGTCATGGACATATTAAGATCATAAGGGACCTGACAAGAGTTTATAATAGATAGGAGCTATTTACCTCATTGACAATGGATTTTCTTGACTGAGAAGTTTAAGAATTTCTCTTAATTTTAAATATAGATTCCTCAAGGGAGAATTAACCTTTTTTAAATAGGGATTGCTTCAAAAAAAATTATAAAAAAGAAAATAAAAAAGAAGTAAACCGGAAATAGTTCTCTCTATGGCGAACTTGACTCCTACGAGTTTTTGCCTAGAATTCTCGCCCTAATTCCCACAAAATTAGATAGAGGATTTTGAGGGGATAGAAAATGATATCGGTAGCAGAGATAGGGACGAGATATGATTAAGGCTAAGCTCAGATTAGGCCAAAGGGTATTTTAATGGTAAGATAACAAAAAGACCAAGATGAAGACATATTATTGATGAGTAAAGAGAAGAATAAAAATGTGGTACTTGAGAGACAGGCAAGTCCATATTTTTACAGCTATCAAGGCCATGACAAATAATGATCTTGTATTCAGCCTCTTCCTTGGGAACTCCTAATTCTCTATATGCCAAATGCCTCCCATCACTCAGCTTTACTCTTGGTGAACTCATTTGAGGTCCATTTTCTGATCCACATGTCTTTGGAGGTGGAGCCTTTACAAGTGCTTCATAAACCCATCCAATAACAACCACTGCAAATGCCACTCCTATTGCTGTAATCATCATTGCCTGCAAAAACACTAAAACTTCATTAATAATACCAAATAATATTTATCTCTCTAGTCGTCAGTTCAACCGAACTAACCACTACTAAAATTTTTGTTTTTGAATGTTCCTCCCTCTTATTTGTCCAAAAAAAACATAAGTAAGAGCACTCACGAAAGGAAAATACTTATCTCCTCAACAATG
This sequence comes from Momordica charantia, assembly GCF_013281855.1. NCBI lineage: Eukaryota > Viridiplantae > Streptophyta > Magnoliopsida > Cucurbitales > Cucurbitaceae > Momordica > Momordica charantia. Next base: position 21,864,936 of record NW_028275159.1, on the reverse strand, counting down.
AGGGGAACCTTGTCCTCCTCACTACTAAATGTTTGACAACTCATTATTTAAAAAAAGTTTATGTTTCTGCATTTCTGACTCTTAATTGTCAAATATTTAATGATGAGAAGGGCAAAGTTCGTTCTCATTATTGAAGAGACACACCTCTAAAAGAGGGTTAACCATGTTAATAACAGACCTAAAGAACATTGGAAAGAAGATAATTTTCTCAAGGAAAACATAAAGTTTTTGCACAACTGCCAAGGATATGGCATAATATAAACCAACTTTTCACAGCCAGATGAAATGGTACAAACAAGACAAAATTCAAGATATAATTCCCACACGCAGAATAATTCGTGCGCTTACCAAGCTTCTGAAGTTTAGTTACACACCTTTCACTTTAGCAAAAAAATGCTTAATCAGTTGGAGAAAAGAAATCTTGATCGCATTTCGAATAAGAAACCATGATCAAAAACAAAAATTGTTGAACAAAAAAAGTATGAAGAAGAAGAAGAGAAAGAGAGAGAGGGTGAGGGTGAGGAAGATTACATAATAATAAAAAAAAAAGATTGAATGGAGGAAGTGAAGTGAGAAACGTTTGGTCTGAGCTCAGCATTTTAGCATTTTGTTCCACGTGGAGTGAGATTGAGTGGTATATTTGACATCTAGTGTAACAACCAAAGTAAAGTATTCATACATAAATGATTTTCTTAGAATAGATAAATAAACAAGAAGATATTACATATTGTCCCATTTTCAGCAATGTTTCAATATGTTGAGGGGTAAAACTCAAGCAGGTCAGTGGATGCGGGACCACATACGGTCACTTTCCATAAGTCGGTATCACCGAGCAGGACACATGTCATCTTACAATGGACCACAGACGGTTAGGCTCCGTATATAACCGTAGCAGGAGGTGCACGTTATCGGTACTAAGGACGCACCCTACAGCTATAGGGGACGAGTTCCAGAGTCACAGGTGGTGTTGCCACCCCATGGTTGTCGGGAGCATGTTCCCAAATGCTCTTCGAACGATACGTCGTTGCGCCCCTGCCACCTCTAACCGTCGTTCTTCTTGGTCGGCCACTCCATGCTATAAAAGGAAAGACCCTCACCTTCACCAAGTAAGTGAAAAACGTGTCACTTATGCTTAAAGTGGCTTATTCCTATTTCTTTCTCGATGACTGATTTAATCGTCGGAGTGTGTTAGGTGGGGTACCGCACCAGCGTCGAGTTATCTTGGTTTCAGGTTCACTCATTCTCTGGTTGGATTGTTCGTCAGAGTGACACGTACGTGGCCCTCGACTGCAATTTCCCACCAACACAATATATTAAGAGTTGGGTGTTGACACGAAATTAATTGATATACTATACTAATGTTCATAATACAAATAAGAAGAATTTTATTAAGTAATAGTGGTGACAAAAACTAAAAAAAAAAAAGATAAAACAGTACCGATCTCAACCGATCCGAGATTTGCATTGCTACCTCACTTTTGCCATAAGTCATATCACGATTTTGCTTTTGATTTCATCCAAAAGTTACACACCAAGGAAAATAGATTGATTTTCTCCAAACAAAATAAAATTTTGGTTGCAGGTCATTTAACTTCCTGAAGATTATTCAGGAGCATTGTGCACCTTAAACATACCTATGGGATCCAATAACATATAAACAAGTGTTGATTTTTTTAATTATCTATTAATTTTCAATATCTCATCAATATCTCCCATTCATTCTTTCCTCTTTTTCTCTCTCTCCTTATTACCTCTCATCCTTCCAATTTTTTCTCTCCACTGTAATGCTTCACCTTTTATTTTTATTGTTTTTTTTATCTCTTATTATATTTTTAATTCAAATTTATTGTATATTTTTTACTGTACTTTTCAATACCACATATTTATTTTTCAAAATATTTTTTTCCATTGGTAAAAAAAAATTATATTTTTTCCTTGTAAAAAACGACCTTTGTATTTTTTTCACAATTCAAAATGTACATATGGTGGAAAGTTGAATTTAAAAAAAAAAATTTGTCTTTTTGTTTATCTTGTTCCATATTTTTCAAATACAAAAAAAGATACATTAAATTAAAAAGAAAAAATAAAGAAGGACAAATGAATAAGAGTTTGTGAAATGAAAATAAAAAACTTCAAAAAAAAAAGATAAAAAATGGTGAGGCATTACAAAAGAAAAATGAGGAAGTTAAGAAGTTAATGAGGGGAGAGAAAATGGAAGTTGAAAAAAATAGAAAAGATGAGATTTTGAGATTTATTTGACCATGTAGGCCTCGATGAGAACAATGCTCTAAATCTGCAGGTGTCAAGTTTGTTTCCTCCAACTAATATATGGAATCTGGAATTCCTATCTGGTTAGCAGTATATACACCAGTGTTTTTTTTTTAATATTGTATAATTCGTTCGTGGTCCACTTGTCTATGTGCTACTGTAAGAATTCAAGAGGAGCTTCCTCCCAATCTTCGGTTCTCTCCTTTCTTTTATATTTTTTTATCTCTTTGACATGCAAAACCAAATCTTGACCCACATAGTTTCTCTCTCTTACATGCATGACCCTAATGATCATTCACATTCCTTCCTCTCTTATTTTCTCTATCTTACATGCACGATGCCCATCCATTTCTATTATTTCCTCTCTTTTCTCCTCTCTTACATGCCAGATTCTCTGCTCATTTCTTAATCTCCCTCACTCCTCTCATGCAAAATGCCAAAGCTCTCTTTGGTTGAAAATTATATTAAAATTTAGTGCAAATTTATGTTTAATTATCATGTTAGTGTTTGATAGGTTTTAGAAGTTAATGTAGCAGTGGGTAGTTAATTTGGTTTTTATTGGAAATGTTGTTTTGTGACTCAAGTATGATTTTAAATATCTGTCGATATTTCCATCGACATATCCATGTTTTCATAGGTTCGACATCGATATGAGGAGTAAATCGACATTTCCATCATAGTACAAGAAAATCTACAAAATATGAAAAATATCAACAAAATGTCACTAATATATACATAATATTAAAATAAATTATTTTTAACTAATTTAGAAATAGAAAAATGTTTATTTGTTAATTTAAATATTTTTTTACGATTTTTTAAAATTTTCTAACTTTTACAGAAATATCCATCGACATTGACAATTTATCGATATTTCCATCGATATTTCTATAAATTGAGACCTCGACGTTTCCGAAGACATCGATATTTAAAATATTGGACTCAAGCATCCAGCGGGTTATTACATTAAAGAAGTTGGGTTGAGCCTTTAGTTTTTGTTTAAGCCCAATTATGTGATACTTTTTTATTACATGGACCGCCTTCTTTGAATAGCTGGAATGTTTATCTGAGCTAGCCAATATTTAGGAAAATCAGGCTTTTAGCCAAGCTTTGCGAAAAATAAAAAAGGCCAGGCCGATAGCCAAGTCATATGTAATGATTGCACCCATAGCTTGGTGTGGTTTTTCTTTTCTTCAATTACATGCTCTCCTGGAAGGAACTCGTGCCTATCGTTGTCTCGTCCCTTCGCTTCACTCATCTATTGACGTAAAAAAAAAGAGTGAAAGACCTACCCCACCCTTCCCTTTACGTACGTGAATTAGGCCCTTGCTCGGGGTCGGGCAAGATTCCCGGTTGAGGAAAAAAAACCTAAGCCTCATAGATATAGTCATTTAAAATAAGTCATTTTAAAAAATGGTCAAACAACTTTCAGTTTTGAAAAATTTCCAATGTATAAATAGGAAAATCTCAGCTAATTTTTTAGGTAGGAACTTACTCTTCCATGATTTTTTAAATGAATATATTATTTATCATTTTTTATACGAGAATAATACCTATATTTTTTCTAATGAATCATCTAAATATTTTGAGAATATTACCTGTATTTTTTAATTCAAATATTTTTCTAAGAGAATTTTATTAACAAACCTAAAAGAAAAAATATTAATTAAATTAAAATCTAAAACAAAATTTAAACAAAAAAATTATTTTAAAAATAGAAATACCAAAATTTAAACAAGAACATCATTTTAGAAATGGAAATACGAATATCGAAGATGAAAACAAATACAGTAACAAACATGATGAACAAATACAGTGAACAAATGAACAAATAAACAAATACAGTGAACAAATAAACAAATACGGTGGACAAATGAACAAAAACAAATAAACAGATACCTGAATATTAAAATGAACATATACGGTGAAAAATAAGATTAACGCATAATGTTTATTTTTGTGACACAATTAATACAAAAATATAAAAAAAAAATGTATACCTCATAAAAGTATTGTCCGTAGAAACTCATACTCTCTCTTCTCTACTATCTGTCACTCCCCACCCCACTTACAACTTTTTCACCCATCTTGTTGCTCTACCATTGTATCCCTTGCTTAATTTCATCCACTCCTGATCCCACCTACAGCTATGTCACCCACCTTTTTGGTCCACCGTTGTCTCCTTTGCTCAATCCTGTCCATTCCCGACCTTGTTGTCACCCTTGTTCAATTCTCGTTCATTCCCGTTGTCTCCCTCGCGACACCGGCCCTTGATCGTGTCTCACTTTCTGTGCTATCCTCTTTGAGTTATGTTTGTTATATTCAAATATATATTTAAAAAGTGAGATAAATGGTTTCTAAAATCTATGAGAGAAAATGTAGAAAAAAGACAGATAATATAACAAGAAACAAATTTGAGAATGAGAGTATTATTTTTATTTAAAAAATAATAATTAAATAGAAAGGGTAAGATGATCAAAATTAAATCTGTAAAACAGTTGGAAAAATCGGAATGGACATTTTTTTATTAACAAAAATCATCTGGCCATTTTTCAAAATCAAAGTGACAAAATAGGAACACCTACTATAAATTCTCTTATTACATTGGTGTGAAACCCTAATTTTGAACCATTTTTCTTGCCGTGAGATTGAGAAAAAGAGGCAGGATTTTGTTACACTTTTTGACAGTAGCAGCCAAGGTAGAAAAATCTAAAGAAGAGTTTGTATAAGTTTGCTCTCACCTTGCACACAGTAGATGTAGACCACATTGGTCGAACCACTATAAATTTTGGTGTCATCTTCTCTTCCCATCTTTACTTGATTTAGTTTTAATATTGTTTTGTGGATTTATTTGGATTATGATTAATATTGTTTGATAAAAGAAGCAACGATTATTGGTGTATTTTGCACAACAGGAAGTAGTAGTGAGTGGATGTAAACTTATGAGAAATTTTGGGCATAGTAGTTTAGTGGCATGGTGGTGTTGATTGGAGAGAAATTCAAGGGTAGTGACTTAGTGGTGAGTTTTTCTTAGTTCTCTATAAATGCATGTAACTAATTTTCATTTCAATGAATCAAATACTTATTTAGTAATTAACGATCTATCTTGCTTCCTTTCTATGGCTGATCTTCGTTTTTCGTTACAAATTAAACCTATCTTAATTATCTAGATACATGATACACATATACATCCACTAGGATTTAGTTTAAGCATTCTTATATATAAGTTTTAAAAAGATGGACTAATTGTGGCTTTATGTATGTATAAGCTTATAGGATGAAATTAATATGGGCACTTGTGTATTTCAAGCAAGTATGTGGACAAGAATTGAGAGAGTTGGCGAACTAAGTTTGTACTTTTGTGAAGAATTTTTTATAAAAGTGAGTTGTTTCTCATCAATTAATAAGTCTCGTTTGATTCTTAATTTGTGGATGTATATCGCGCTTCCAACAAAATAGTAAAAGCTTGAGTTTGAAAAGATAGAGTTGTTATGTAAATGGAAAACAACAAAATCTGATTTCTTTCCGAGTGTCTCAACTTATCAAAAAAAAATTACATTAATTGGTGCATTCGTGAAAAAACTTTACATGATCACAAGATATATGAAAGATTATTGATTAAGAACCAAAAGCTAACCTGGTTTGGATCAAGTTCAACAGAGACCAATTTCCCTTGTCTACACAAAGGTAAAAAAAATGTTGAATCGTGTACTTTTCAACTTTATTTTACTCAGACATCATGTTTAAATGCTTAGGTTATGTGTCAAATTGATGAATACTGCTTTATCATAGTCTAAAGAGGCATATATTAAGTTTTGGGTAACAATTTGAGTTGAAAATATAAAGAAAATTACATTTTTGTGTAGAAAGCTAAAGTCAAGCACCATAAGCCTCTATCTTCTTCCAAAATTTTGCTCCTAATGAAACACGAAAGTGATGGGTACTTTTTTTTTATCTATATGAGAGAGGTTCGTTAAGGAGTCAAGAAAACAATCAGCACGGTTGATTTTAAGTCTCATTTCTGGTTAGAATCGAGACAAAGGTATAATTTAGGGAGTAAAATCAATTGAACCGAGATGATCCTGACTCTACATTCTACCTCTCATCCCAGAGTTTGGGATAAAAGATAGAATGTAGGGCCAGGATCGTCTATTTATCCCCGCCAACTTTACCTTCAATCTCAATTAGTCTTAGCTTTCAAAAAAAATAATTCTATCATATTCAAATGTGGAAAAATCAACAAAAATTTTGAATGGAATGATCACAAATAAGATGTTATTAAGGAGAGTTAAAATACAAATTGTATTATTTTTGGAGTAAAAACAAATCCCAATTTCACCAAGTTTTCGTAGTTCTGTTCTTCGCAATCGGCGGCACTAGTGTGTTCCTCTCACACGAACCACCAGTGGCTTTGCTTAACGAGGTTCGTCTTTCTATACTAGTTTCATTTTTTAGTCTCATAATCGAATTCGTCTCAATGCATTTGAGATTCGAAGAAAATGAAATGCTCGATGTACGACTAGTTCTCGATCAGTCCTTCTGAAGTTTCTCAACAAGTTTGACTTCCCACTACAAATTTTGCCTGAAAAAATTTCTTTCGATTTGCGTTGTTAGGTATGACTAGGGTTTGTGATTTTTTGTATTATTCTTTTTCAATTGCGTGATAACGTCCTGACATCTAAGTTTCATTGGGTGGCGCTTATTTTTGGCTTCAGAAATGAGTATTCGAGGCAGGGGATGAACATCCTTCCCGAGCCATTATGCAGTAGTAAAGTTTTGCATAAGACATGCGTTTAATTTACAATTGAGTGAAATTCTAGGTGCTTTTCGGAATGAAATTAGTTGTCCAATCTAGCTTGAACTATGAAAGATTCGGTCATTAGTCTTGTGAATGTTCTTACCTCTTAGATTTTGAAAAATCATTGTGAGTTTGTCAATGTTGTTACAGAGCTCTTCTTTTTAATTATGTGAAAGGAATTAGTCCAGTTTTGAATGATTGTCCTAGTAGAAAGAACAGTGGCCTTTTAGACGTGGTTTACGGGTTTGTATCTTTCTGTGTATCCATCTTGCAATTGATATTTGATCTTGTAAATATAATGGTGAGCTTGATTAAGATTGGAATCACTAGTACTCATCCTGCATAACACTGGATGATTTGGAACTTGGAACGTATGTGTGCACCAAATATTCTAGGTACTATGGCTCACTTTAAAGCTTAGTCAAAGATAGGTGGGAAAATATAGATGAGAGAGAAGTTAGGGATATGTTTCCTTTAGTTAGAATACTTCATCTCCTTTTCTTGATTACTTACTAATATTAATTCTGGCATCATGATTAACTGCAATTTGAAAATGTGTGCATTACACCTACAATATTGCTGCTAGATTGATGTAATTGTTATGTCTAGGTTTAGAATTTTAAGGTGCTTTCTATATCCTTCGGGATCCTTTTGTCTTCTCACCACACCATGAAGCAGTTCGAGAGCCTTTCGATTACTATATATTTGGTCTGAACTATGTCCGTCCATTGATTGATTTTGGGTAAGTTGTAAACTTGGTCTTACAATCCTCACCTGATCTGTTGTGGGCTACTGGTTTTGGTTACACTCTTTTTGAAAAAGTACATGCCCTAGTTTGTCTACGTTAGGAAATGCTTTTCAAGAAATAAACCTGTTGGCCCTCATGCTTGCAAAATTGTGATGGACTCATGACATTGGCTAAACATAACTTGGTCTATACTTTTCAAATAAAGCTCGAATCATGATTGAGCATGGCATTTTGCAAGGGTAGATGCTATTGGTTGCCTTTCTCTTGCTTCATTATTCAGGAAAAAGAAACTTTCTATACGTGGTATCACAGGTTGTTAGTTTTAATTCTTTTGTTCACATTTTTTTTTCTTATGATATATTTCACTCTTTTATTGTTCATGTTCTTAATCTGGGCTGTTCATGTGATCAAATCAAATATGTTCCGAATGATCAGAGCAGTTTTGATACCGAAAGCAATCTTTTCTAGTGATCAATTTAAACTACTTGTTATATTAACAGTGTCAGTTTTTTCTTGTATGTTTGACCTTAGTCCTTGAGCTTGATTCACAACTTTCTGCTGAAATTCATTAGTTGGTAACTTTTCACTGTTCAAGGATATCAAAGAGAAGCTTCAGCAGGTATCTATGCACAATTATCAAGTTTCTTTATTATGTGATGATCTTGGACTAGTTGATCATTGCTGAACTTTGTTTAATTATCTCATAAAGCAAAGATGAGCCATAAATCTCCCTCACTAGTTAAACTACCATGAAAATATTTGAATCTTTAATTGCCATATCTAGTTACAAAAAATCAAACTCCTTTAGAAAGGAAATATGTCGTGCTTGTAAATTTGTTTGTGTCCCACGATTGGTCCTAGCTTTCTTATCTTTCATTGTCTTGACATTTTTATTCATAGTACTCTTCCAATCAATTCTTCCTTATGGTTGGCTTTATAATCTTTTAAAGAGAAGCAACACCTGGATCCCAGTTCTTCCTTTGATTTTCCCATATTCCATGCTCTGGTACCACGATGTTAGAGATAAATTTCTCTCATTACATTCTTACCACTTTTTACAACCCTAAATAGACATGGATTACAGGAGTACATAAGGAAACTGAGATACAAAGGAAATAAATACAATTATACAATAGCCACAGATAACAAAATAAGTATAACGGTGACAAGAGTGGGTTTTTGCCATAGTTGGATGTATGGCGAGACTAAATAAAACTTACAAATCAAAAGTTTTTGTTCATTATTTCTCTTTTTTGTTCGGCTCTTGGGGATTTGTTGGCAGCTGAAACTCGCAGAAAGTTCTCATTTTTAACTCTCTTGATTATCAATGGACATTGATACAATAAGTCACCAACAAGGTTCTGTTAGCAAAAAGAAATTTTTACTTCTTTTGCAACTGATATTTTTCATTGTTTGGCATGGCTGCACTACCCTTCTGTTTCCTGTCTACATTTTTATAATGATAGTTTCAGTTAGCTAAATCTTGTCGTTTTAATGGTTCATTTCCAAACATGTGAAGATTCGTCCCCCACATTGAAATTGCATTAATCTCGGTCTGGGATTCACGCAATTCAAATCCTATCGGCCCGAGAGACCTGAGATGTCTTTTGCCCTAAGAAACTTAAATCCTAGATCTTTCTTTTTGAAGAATTTTGAACTGTTTTGCTCCTTATTAGTGACTTCATTTTTCAATATATTTTATTTGAAGGCTATTGCTGTTGTTGATTAAGATGGTCTTCCTGTGTTGGTCTCGCCCATCTCCACTAGAACATAAGGCTTGCATTGACAGGTTAGAATGATAAGAAAAGGAACCTACTGAAATATAAAGGCCTGGCTCTTTTTTCTAAGTGAAATGTTACATGATGTACATCAATAGGTCTGGTTCCTTCAACTATAGCAGCAAGTTTAGAGGAGCTACTGCTAATCCCAGCTCTTCCCTTAAAGAAGACAAGGGGCTCCAACAGGAAGGTTTTCTTCTGAACCATGCTCGTATTTTGGTGGGATCTGGTGTTGAGACTTATGAAAAGGGGAAGAAAGCTCTTCAGAACTGGCGGTGGGCTTTGGCTATACATTTTTTTGTCGAAGAGTAACCTTACTATTAAACGTGGAATCTTAGTCTCATCCTGTTCAAAATTTGCAGGCATTTTGGATTGAATTGGGCATTTGTCGATTCCTCGACCCCAGTTAATCCAGGAGTGAAGTTTTGTGTCTGTTCCAAGGAGTTCCTTCCATGGGTGGTGATGCCTCTCCAGATTGTGTATGTCAATGAGAATAGGGATGCCAAAATGGCTAGGACATGTTTCAGTTTTGGCAGCGGTACCCTTCAAGGCCATCTTCTGGTTAGCTGGTTTTTCTTTTTTCCCTTCTTTGCTTAAAGACTTACTTGCAAACTACTTTTTCAGGCAAAAGACTCACCCATGCATGTGACATAGGTGTTAATATTTCTTGCCAGGATAGTTTTAAACTAGTTAATGCCTTTGCTAGATGGCTCGAAGGTATACTCAATTGTAGTCTACTCTAAAATTTTTCCAGTCATTAATTTCCTTTATTAATGACTGAAAAGATGTAGGGTTCATTTGAGTTCACCTTCGAGACATCTAGCAAACACATTGGCCGTTTCTAGAAAGTTCCTGAGAAGCAATTATGTTGGGCTTCGGGTCTCTTGGTCATACTAATTTAGAGGTCTCAAATTTGAACCTTTTGGTGAGCTTAATACAAAAAATTCTTGATGTCTTTCGAGTCCGAGCCTTGAGGTAGGTGCAGGTCCCTTGAGTATAGAAGAGCAAAACTTGGACACCCAACAAAAAAAAAAAAATTCTTTCGGGGAAAAAGAGTTTCTTTCAATAGACTTTGCTTGGTTAAAGTATGTTTGAGATTTCTTTTGGTTTCTTCAGTAATAAAAACCTAAGGCACCACCTTATATTTGGTAGTAGACTCTAGTTTTGAGTACTAAGAACAACACCCCAGTAAGTCTCTAATATTTCTAAATACTTTCACTCTATTTGGATCTTCTAGGCTAAAAACTCATTGTTCTTCAATTTCTATGATTACCTTTCGCCATCTTTGACATTCCAGCTTTAAATCCCTTTCGGATCCTACGAATACTGAGCGCAACTAATATGATTTTGAATTCTCACAAACTCAGGCCGGTGAAGAACGGTTTTCAATCGAGATGGACAAGAACAACCAGGTGTGGTACGAAATTCTTTCCTTCTCAAAGCCTGCACACATATTATCGTTCATTAGTTATCCCTATGTAATTCTTCGCCAAAAGTATTTTGCTCATCAATCTTCAAATGCAGTTAAGAAGTATTCGACTGCCAGCACCACTAATTCCTCGTAACTCCCAATGTATGCATATTGGTAGACTTTAGCTTCTTTATGCTCATCAATCTACTAATTCAGTTCTAAGATCATCTCTCAATTTGTAAATTACTAGATATGACACTACTAATTAATTTTAAATAACTAATTAATTATTTCTCTCTTTCTCTAATTAACAATAATTAATTATCATAAGAGAATGTGAAAGTTTACATTTTTTAGGGGTTATCTTACCCTTTTGCCTTCTCTTATATGTAATTGTAGAACCTGTAAGCTTTTGAAATGTCAAAGTTTTATAATTTTTTTCAATTCCCTCCAACTATTAAATTTGTGCATTTAATTCATTTCCACGACAATTTGAAGTGTCAACCCGAGCACACCTATCTTCAATATAAAAGTAATGAGTTCAAATGTCTACTTCACATGTTGTATTAAAAACAAATTTATATACTAATAATTTAGAAGATTTTAATGATAGAGAAAATGATAAAACATTGATCAATTATAAATACATAATTAATTTAACATTTAATAAGATATAAATTATAGATTGATTTAATTTATATTTTATATTTATATATAACTATACCTATCAACAAAACTAATTTTAGACATTGCATACATTTTTATTTTAACTTATTTTATTAATAATAGCAATTATTGTTAATCTTATATTCTTACAATTACACTAATTATAAATAATAAAATATATTTGACCAACTTGTAATATCTATATAATTTTTAAACCACATACAAATTTAGTTAAATAAATTATTTTTTAATGAATAAAACAAAAACTTTTTATTTAATAAACTAATTATTAGAAACACAATAACAACATTTTTTACAAGTATTACAAAATAATTAAGAACATCTTAATGCCCAACTAAAAGATAGATTATATTCTAAAAATTAATAATGGATGTAATTTGAATTTTATATTGTGACATCATTTGCAATTATTGTAAAAACTAATAATATAAAAAATAAAACTAAAGTTAAAAGCTAATTTGTGAGATATTTCATTCATTTTAGTTATTTTTACCATATTTTTTATTAATAGTAAATTGATTTTAATTTTATATTTTAAAATTATACTAATTTCAACAAAACTAAATTTTGTACAGTAATTAATTTTTAAATTAAAATAAGTGAGAAATGCTATGTTTTGAAGAACCAGGAGATAGCATTTCAACTCGTAGGAAATCTGAGCACAGCACTTGGAGCCGGTACGTTACAGTCGCGCCCGTCGGCCGTCGCACGATTTGATCCTCAGCCGCTCGCCGGCCGGCGCTTGCGGCGGTTATATCTCTATAACCTCCTTCAATTTCGCCTCAGTTCATGGAGACTTCTTCCTCCATCACGCTATCCCTTCATCTTCATCTGTTCCCTCCAAATCCTCTCGCCGCCGCTAATACCAATTCCGGCCACCAACTCTCCCGAACCAAATCCTCGACACTGCCGTCGAACATCAAAATAGTTGCCAATTTTCGAAACCAAGACCGTCCAGTTTTTGCCGAGAAAGATGCTTTTCCCTCATCTTTACCGCTTCACACCAAAAACCCACATGCCATCTACGAGGATATTCAAGGATTTGCCCGGCGAAATAAGCTCAAGGAGGCACTCACCATTATGGATTATTTGGATCAACGAGGCATCCCAGTTAATGCGACTACATTTTCTTCCCTTATTACTGCTTGCGTTAGAACCAAATCATTGGGTGATGCGAAACAGATTCACGCTCATATTCGGATAAATGGGCTTGAAAACAATGAATTTCTGCGTACTAGACTTGTTCATATGTACTCTGCCTGTGGGTCTCTGGAAGATGCACAGAAGCTGTTTGATGAAAGTTCTAGCTCTAGCAAGAGTGTTTATCCTTGGAATGCGTTGCTTAGAGGAACTGTAATGGCGGGTCGGCGGGATTATCGCAGCGTTCTCTCGACTTATGCCGAAATGAGAAGGGTGGGAGTTGAATTGAACGTTTACTCTTTTGCTAATATCATCAAGAGCTTTGCGGGTGCATCGGCGCTTACCCAAGGGCTCAAGGCCCATGCCCTTTTGATTAAGAATGGATTGGTTGGGAGTTCAATTCTTGGGACAAGTTTGATTGATATGTACTTTAAATGTGGTAAGATTAAGCTTGGCCGCCAGGTGTTTGAGGAAATTACTGAGAGAGATGTTGTGGTTTGGGGATCAATGATTGCTGGTTTTGCACATAATCGCCTCCAAAGGGAAGCTTTGGAATATACGAGAAAGATGATAGATGCAGGCATTAGGCCGAATTCGGTCATTCTGACCACTGTTCTTCCTGTTCTTGGAGAAGTTTGGGCGAGGAGATTAGGCCAGGAAATTCATGCTTATGTTATAAAGACAAAAAGTTACTCAAAGCAGATCTTTATTCAGTCTGCTCTGATTGATATGTATTGCAAATGTGGGGACATCGGTTCGGGTAGAGCGGTTTTTTACGGATCCATGGAGAGGAATGCTATCTGTTGGACTGCTTTGATGTCAGGTTATGCTTTAAATGGTAGGCTAGAGCAGGCTGTAAGATCAGTTATTTGGATGCAGCAGGAGGGATTTAGACCGGACGTTGTTACCGTTGCCACAATCCTTCCAGTTTGTGCCGAATTGAGGGCTTTGAAACCAGGGAAGGAGATTCATGCTTACGCTTTGAAGAATTGCTTCCTCCCGAATGTGTCTATTGTTTCGTCCTTGATGGTAATGTACTCAAAATGCGGAGTAATGGACTATTCTCTAAAGCTTTTTGATGGCATGGAACAAAGGAATGTGATCTTATGGACAGCAATGATTGATTCATACATAGAGAATCAGCGTCTACACGAAGCAATTGGTATATTCAGAGCAATGCAACTATCGAAGCACCGGCCCGATACAGTTACCATGGCGAGAATTCTCTACATATGCAGTGAACTAAAAAGGTTGAAGCTGGGGAAGGAGATACATGGGCAAGTCTTGAAGAGAAACTTCGAGTCGGTCCATTTTGTTTCTGCCGAACTTGTGAAGCTGTATGGTAACTGTGGAGCAGTACAAACGGCAAAAACGGTGTTTGAGGCAATCCCCGTGAAGGGGTCAATGACATGGACTGCCGTTATTGAAGCTCATGGAGACAATGGAGAGTTTCAGGAAGCAGTTAATCTCTTTGACCAAATGAGATCCTCTGGTATCTCTCCAAACCATTTTACTTTCAAAGTGGTTCTGTCTATTTGTAACAAAGCTGGTTTTGTTGATGAAGCACTGCGCATCTTCAAGTTAATGTTGGTTAGGTATAAGATTAAGCCATCGGAAGAACATTACTCGTTACTCGTTGCGGTCCTTACTCGGTTCGGTCGATTGGAGGAGGCTAGAAGGTATGTAGAAATGAGGAGTTCTTCCTTGTCATAAGTTTTTCTGTGTTTTTAGGTATGATTAGGGTTTGTGATTTTTTGTATTATTTTTTTTCAATTGCGTGATAATGTCCTGACATCTAAGTTTCATTGGGTGGCGCTTATTTTTGGCTTCAGAAATGAGTATTCGAGGCAGGGGATGAACATCCTTGCCGAGCCATTATGCAGTAGTAAAGTTTTGCATAAGACATGCGTTTAATTTACAATTGAGTGAAATTCTAGGTGCTTTTCGGAATGAAATTAGTTGTCCAATCTAGCTTGAACTATGAAAGATTCGGTCATTAGTCTTGTGAATGTTCTTACCTCTTAGATTTTGAAAAATCATTGTGAGTTTGTCAATGTTGTTACAGAGCTCTTCTTTTTAATTATGTGAAAGGAATTAGTCCAGTTTTGAATGATTGTCCTAGTAGAAAGAACAGTGGCCTTTTAGACGTGGTTTACGGGTTTGTATCTTTCTGTGTATCCATCTTGCAATTGATATTTGATCTTGTAAATATAATGGTGAGCTTGATTAAGATTGGAATCACTAGTACTCATCCTGCATAACACTGGATGATTTGGAACTTGGAACGTATGTGTGCACCAAATATTCTAGGTACTATGGCTCACTTCTAACCATCATATGTAAAAATATGAGTAACTTAGTTATGTAACTGTCGATGTCGATAGAAATATCGGAATAAGATAATGAAGATTGATGAAAATAATTTGAATTAGTAAATTGAAGTTCAATGGTGCTTAATTATCTTTTATTGATAATTAATAATTTATAACAAGCAAGATAAGAAAAAATGAAAAAAGAAAAAAGAAAAAAGAAATTCAATTAGAATAAAAATAGGTTAATATTGAAAATTGAACTAAATGAATAATATTATTATTAATATTAGAAATTTAGAATTATAAAATAATTAGTTCTAAATCAAGTCATTGATGGACGTTTATAATTCTAAATTGAACTAAATGAATAATTATACGTTAAACATACAATTACAAAAAGAGAGAAAGAAAGAAGAAGGAAAAAAAAAAAAAGCAAAGGCAACGTGAATACAGGCTGGGCCTCTGATGCGGGCCGGGCAACGCTGGACCTCTAATTTGGGTTGGGCAATTTAATTTTTTTTTTACGATATCTTTTAAAATATTATCCATAGGTTGACATTACCGCGGCATTTCGGCGATATTTTAATAAATCATCAATAAGGGGGTAAAAACGATTTTCCCCTATGTGTTGACCGACATTTAGAACATTGGTGTATGTGTCATCTTTTTGTGTATATTTGAAAGGTAGATATGTCATCTTTTTTGTGTATTTGAAAGGTAGATATCCAAATTTTGTGATCCATTTTTTTTTCTTTTTGAACAATAAGTTTCGTTAAATTTTTAATATCAATTTAAATATCACACGAGTATATGATTTATTTTCTATTTATAATTTATGTGGCAATGTGATAGTGACCATGTTAGAAAGGGGTGGGTAAAGACAGTTAAAACTAAAGTTTAACCAAATTATAGAAATCTTCAAAAAAAAAAAAAAAAAAAAAAAAACTATGTAAACCACATTGTAATTTATATTACCATAGTCACAGGGTTCAAATTAAAGCCAAGTATAAACTATAAAGACCAAATAATAATTCAGCAAAAGTTATATGGACTAAATTTGGTAATTTAACATGATTTTAAATATAAGTTTGATTCGAACATGAGTATAGTTTAACGATTTAGATATGTATTGCCAAAGCAAGCACGGATCAACGGTTATTGACATATATCTCAAATCAAGAGGTTGCGAGTTCGATCTTCCACCCCGCATGTTGTACTAAAGAAACTATTTAGATATGTCATGAAACAATCTCTAATTGGTAAATTGGGAGGAAGGCGCTAAACCCCCAAATTTTAGAAACCTTCGTTCTTCTTCCTCGTCTTTCTTTCCTTCCCCCGACCGTCGGGTTTCCCTCCTCCGAACCTCTGTTCCTCTTCTCCGACTATCGTCGTTGTCTCCCTTCCTCTCCGGCGGCTTCGCTTTTCTTTATCGCAGATTATTTCATCTCCGACCGCCTTCGCAAGAGCATTTCCTTCTGTCGGTTCTTATTCTCCGGTAGTTTCTGCCTGCATTCATCTCCGATTGACGTCCTCTATTTTTCTCAGTCGCCAGAGCAGTTCATCTCCAATTTGAAGGGTTTGCACTCCATCTGATAAGTTTCAATTTCTGATTTTGTTTGTTTGAAATATTGTATATGTGAGGATATATAGTATAGTGATTAGATTAGGATATATATTATAACCCAAGTTTTATATATCTGGATATATACTGATGGTGATTTAAAACTAAAAATCTGGTGGATATATACCGTTAGTGATTTACATCTTGGCTTTTTGATGTTTCTGTTATTTTGTGGATATATACTGATAGTGATTTACATCTTGGTTACCTACAATATTATTCTGATGGACATATACTAATAGTGATATATACTGATGGTGATTTACATACTGCCTATAATATTTACATACTGCCTACATCCTGAAAGTGTCTTATGGTACCTATCTAGCTCTAAGTATTAACTAGTTTGAATTAGAGTAATAACTAAAAGAGAAAGTTGTAAGATATCAAAGTTTATATGGGATTTAGATTATATCTGGATAAATTTTATATCTCGAAAAGTTTAGTCTATGTTATACTGAATATATTGTATATTTAATATGTTATACTTACTACCCTGTTATAGAATTTCATGGATATAGTGATAAAAGTACATTTAGTACTTACACGGGTATAAATTATATCTTACTTAAAAGGCGTTTATACATAATGTTAATAGTATATATCAAAAGTACCAGTATAATATATGTTATAGTAACGAAACAACATGAACATAATTTATACCCATGTATAGAAATAGCTAAACTGTAATTTAAAAAAAGAAAATAACATTCATTCATACCCATATTTTCTTCGATGTATAGATAAACTGTGTTTTTCTTCTCCTTTGAATATTGACATCAATCAATATGTGCTTCCCGTTAATTATCTTCTGTTAAAGGATATTAACACAAAAAAATAATAATAATTAGACATTTGAAAACCAGCGGAGCCATAGATGGCCACAAATACAGTAGAAATAAGACCTTGTCAAATTAATCAGTATCTAAACCTCATAAAATTGATTTCATTAAAACAAACCTTGCACTCAAATAACACAATAAAATAATGCGAACGACAGTGCAAATATTCAAGCAATATGGGTATGAATGAACGAATGAATGAACTGTACTTGTTGAAATATTCAAGCAATTAAATAAAAAACTAAAACTCAAGGAATGGGTATAAAAAAGAACCGTATCAGCCAAGCAGTATCAGCCAAGCAGTAGTAGAAATGAGGATATGAGAAGATGTTGCGCCCACAATAATTAAGATTTGGATATTTTTTAATTAATAATATTGATAAATAAACAAAATCAATCTTTTTTAATGAGTAAATTAAGGCGTTAAAAGGGATGAATTAACATATTTGAATTGAAAATTAATATAAGGCTCACAGTAATTATTGAATTATTATAATCATTTATGAAATTAAATTTTTTATATTTCAAAAAAAGTAAATAACTATAATAAATGTAAATGCAATAATTAGGGGTAAATTCGGAATTAAAATAAAATCCTACTGCAGAAATCTAAAAGTGTAAAATTAGAAAATTTTAGACATCTATGTAAATAAGTTTATAAAATAGTCATCCGAAGATATTATCTCTTAATATAAATATGTTTAGCGAACTTGGTCGGGAAGATTACAATTATAAATTGTAGATCTAAAACTTTATATTTGGGGAGTTGTATAAAAATAATTTGAACACATTTGATATAAATTTAGTTTATATATTTTGATACTAAATTGGTTAAGTTACAAAATTTTGTTTCTTAAAGTTTCAATATCATATTTAATAGATTTCTGAATTCAAAAAAAGAAAAAAAAATTTAATAAATTCTTAAACTTTCAATTTTGCATCTAATAAAACTTATGAACTTAATATATATAAATAATCTCACATACACACTAGTACAATCTATAATATATATTGTTCAAGTAAGGTCGTTTGAACTTAAAAAAAAAAAAAATCTAATAATGGAATATCTATCCAACATAAAATTGGAAGCTTGGTAGCTATTAGATTCCAAATTTAAAGCTATGAATCTAATATTTGCAAAGATGTATTTCAATAAAATAATTACGAATAACATTTTAAAAGAAAAGTATTAAAGTAATAATTATGAAGTATATAAATCAATGCTTACCTATAAATTACATAATAATTACTAATTTCAACCTACCCTATCAATTTACTATAATCATAATAATTATATTAATTTACATGTGTTCTAATTTTCTATAAGTTGTTTTTTAGTACAATACGTGGGAGTAGGAGATCGGACTCACAACCTCTTGGTTAAAGATATATGTCAATTACCGTTAAGCTAGACTCACTTTGACAATTTTCTATTAATTGTTAATTTTATAATATTTTATCTAAATTATGCGAGATTTATTGTTATGCTTCAATAATATATTAAACCATAATTGCTTACCACAAAAACACTCATTCAAAAAAAAAAAAGACTACTGTCGCAACGTCATCGCAACGCGGAGCGGTCGACGTCATCCCCTGAAGGTCTCTTTCGAGGGTTTGGAGTCGCCACCAATCATCCACGAGGTGTGATTAGTCACCTATAAATAAAGACAATGCTATGGAAACAGAATTTTTTGTTCGGGAGTCGACTGAACATAGGGAATGTGTTAGCACCCTACAAACACCCGTTTGAAAACGGTACCATCTTTTGTCAAAAAACTATCCTATTATTTTTATTTGGTCCAAAAAAATATTTTTGTATTTTGATTGAAATGTCACGTTATATTAATTCACACTTTGTTATAAGATACGAAGTAATATGTATGAGTGGCACGAAGACGATTAGAAAAATTTTATCACCTCGAGAATATTGAAAGGTTCCAATTTTCGTCATTGGAGTTTCGACAAGGACTCAAAATTGGGCCACAAATGTTAATACCAAACTTGGGCCACGATTTGTCAACACATTAGGATACAATTTAAGTTTATTTTTTAAAATACAAATGTTTTATTTTTAAATTTTGTTTAAAAAAATGAAAAATTTTTACTTAAAAGAAAAAGAAAAAAAATATTTTATTTAAAATAATTATTTAGTAAAAATAATGATATAAATTAAAATAATTATTGTATTTTAGGCAAGTAATGACTCGAACTTAAGGTATAAATTTGAATTCTTTTAAAAAACAAAACTTTTAATTTATTTTTTAAAACTAAAAAAACAAAAAACTTACGGATTTTGTTGAATTAAAACAAAACAAAAATAAAACTTTTTATTTATTTCAAAATTAAAGAGATTCTTTAAAAGAAAAACTTTATTTCTCAATTGAACAAAAAAATATTTTATTCAAAACAAATCTTATTTGTTCAGATTTTTTCCAAAACAATAATTAACAAATTTGTTTAAAAAGATTTTATTCATTTATTTAAAAACTTATCAAGATTTTCTTCGAATCCTTTTTTTTTTCTTTTAAATCCCTGCAGTAGAAGACTCTTAAAAAAAATAGACAACTTTTAAACTTTTAATTGAAATTCAAACAAATCCAATTTATTTTTTAAACAAAATTTATTAGGAAATTTGAATTTGTGACACCTTCAATATCTGAAACTGGATAAATGACCTCATTTTCAAAAATTCTAATTTGTGACCCCATGTTCTATGACCCCTATCAAAATATGACATAATGAAATTACCATTGTACCCCTGTTTTAAAAAAATTCATCCCCTTCCTCCCCATCCTTCGTCTCGGACGTTTTGTGGCACTCTCATCCCAAGTAAAACCCTAAACCCCCATCTCGGAGAATCTATTTCGCACTCATCCATTTTTTCTGAAGATCATTCTTTCGCACTCATCTGTAAGCGTCAGATTCATCTCGGAGGCTGCAAGGTTAGTTTCTATCTTTTACAATGTAACGAAGATTGCTATTCTTTGTTGTATTAGCATGACCGGTGCTATCTGAAGCAACCTTATAGATTTAGGTTTAGTTTGACGTTGTGATTGTAGGAGAATAAAAAATCTAGAGATTGCTTCAATCTCGGATTCTATCTTGTATTCAATCCCGGACCTCAGTGGTCCGGGATTGAATACTCACTAGACTGCCTTTCATCTCGGACTTGTCCCGGTCCGGTTCGGTTCGGGATGAAGGTTGATCCCGGACACGTCCCGGTCCTGTTCGGATCTGAGATGAGATGCAGATTGAATCCAAGATTGAATCTACCTGTCATCTCTGACCCGAACAGGACCGAGACGTGTCCGGGATCGACCTTCATCTCGGACCGAATCGGACCGGGACAAGTCCAAGATGAAAGGCAGAATGCTGTTTTGTTTAGTTTTTTTTTTTAAGTTCCTTGTCACTTAGCATTAGTCTGTATCTAATATATTTTATTTCAACTTTGTTATGAACGTAGAATGGATTTGAGACTCATCCTAGATCGTAATGACTGGTTTCCGACCACATTGGCGAACCTTGCACATGTTGATAAAACCACTACTAGGATTAAGGCCAGGCTAACCCCAACCCAGTTAGACATGTTTAGGCAAACATGTTTCGGTCCTATTTAGGACATGGACGTTGTTTTCAATGGTCCATTGATCCATCACCTGTTGTTGAGAGAGGTTGAAGAGCCTAGACAAGACGTCATTAGCTTTGACTTGTTTGGGAAGAGGGTGTCTTTTGGTAAGCGAGAGTTCGACCTAATCACCGGGCTCAGTCATAGGATGAATAGGGTAGATAATCATATTCCTGGACGAAGACTTAGAGCACGTTACTTTAAAGACAGTTTTGGAGGACGTTTTTTACGACGATGATGCTGTTGTGAAAGTTGGCATAGTTTACTTCATAGATCTTGCCATGATGGGGAAGGAGAGGAAGCAATTCATAGATACGGCCCTGTTAGGTGTTGTGGATCGGTGGGAGGCGTTCTGCAACTATGACTGGAGTTTGATGATTTTTGATAGGACGATTTGGAGTCTCAAGAACGCCCTGAAGGATAAACTGCCGACGTACCAACAGAAGGCAAGAGTGGACCTCACACACGTTGAGACTTATAGTCTGTATGGGTTTCCGTACTCATTTCAGGTTAGCGAGGTTTAAGTCAACTGTATAATTTTATACATTATTTAACTATATCATTTATTTGTCTTCCCTGGATTCCAGGTATGGGCGTATGAGACGATCTCGACGTTGAGCCTGCGAGTAGCAACGAGGTTGAGCGATGACGCCATTCCTCGTCTCGGGTTTCGTGTGCTGGCGAGTGAGGTTTTCGATAACACGCGGGTAAGTAATTCTCTTTTGGCCGTATAGTTCATATTTGGTTTTTCATTTCGATCTAATCATAGGTTTTTTGCAGTCCAAGGTTAAGGAACACTTGTTGGCGACGGATGTTGAGGAACAACACATGCTTCATGTCATTCTTCCACCAGAAGCCCGTGTTATACCTGATCCGCCTGCTGTACCTGATCCGCCTGCTTCACCTGATCGGGCTGTTGTACCTGATCCGCCTGCTGATGTGGAAATGGGTCTTCTAGAGGATCCGATAGTAGAGGCACATGCGGTAGACGAGGCTGGACCCAGTGCAAATGACGATGATGTAAGACAAGGCACATCAGATTATTTATGTCTTGTCTTACATCATGTTATTTAATATCAGGACATTACGATCGGGAGACCACCTGATGGCTCGGAAGTGGATCATGCAGATGACCATGGACCTCGGGTGGCCGTAATTCAAGTAACCACCTTCTGTAATGCTACTATACATTCTTGATTCACATATTGTAATGTGATTAATATTTCTTGTGCATTAGGATCTTACCGTTGGCAGGCAAGAGCCGGATGCTCAGTCAGATACACAGCCCACGAGACGACGAGTTAGGCGTCCATATAAAGACTGGGCACCCGACGTGATCGTTAAGGTAAACTTAATGTCATGCATTTCGTCAGTTGTCATTACTCGACCTTACGTGTTTATTGTGGTTTAGGTTGAACCGTACCTTGACCAGGACGAAACTGACCTTCAGCATGCCCCAACTAATCGGGGGCTACGCAAGCTCCATTATTCGTGGAAACTGAAGGGAATATACACATCAACCGACCAGCATAGGATCACCGTGGACGCATATGACCCAGCATGTCCCATTCCTCCACAGCTGGACGGTCAGTTCCAGACATGGATGGATGACCATGACACCGATGGACGAACTCGGTCTACTGCAGCTGGCTTACAAGGGAAGGAATGGTATCACGATCTACTAGACCCTACTGTCCAATTGAAGGACGAGGTAAGTACCTCTTATTCCACTATCTAGTAGTACATTTGTCAATAATATTCCAATATCAACTTTTATTTCTTAAATGCAATAGGTAGTTGATGCTCTCGTCCTATTTACGGACAAAAAGTTGGAGAAGTGTCTACATCTGTGTCGCAAATAGTTTGCGATAGGCTATGTGCTACTTTCGGTACATACTTTTTACCGCTCTTCGTTTGAACTAAAAAATTCTATTTTAATTATCTGTGTAAGTAATATCATTTTGTACTTCTTGTACAGACTCTGCTGAACCGAACAGACGGTCCGTATGCGGCCATGAAACCAGGGGTTCTGTCCACGAGAATCGAATACCCCTGGAGCCAAGAGAATACCATATTTCGATATGTCTTCGGTAGGCAGTCGGACCAGAATGTGGCTTGGACTGATGCAGACATTGTGTACACCCCGATCAACATAGGTGGGAACCACTGGGTGATGCTCGGAATTGATCTTGTGGAAGGTGACTTAACCGTATGGGATTCACACCAATCGGCCACTCCACTAGATTCACTCGAGAATGAGCCGAAGCCAATTTGTACGATCCTACCTGCGGTACTGCATCATGGCGGGATATTTGCAGCACGACCGGACCTGCCAGTGGTGCCATGGAGGGTGCGTCGTGTTCGGACACCCCAACAGAGTAAGGCCACAGATTGTGGGATTTTCTGTGTACGCTTCTTCGAGTACGATGTTACCAGTCAAAGCTAGACACTTTGACCTAAGATAATATTGTATTTTTTAGGCGTGAGTACGTTGTACAGATGTGGGCGCGCCGTCCCATTTTTTGAATATTTATAGAATTCCGATATTGTCTTTTCTATTTCGTATTTCATTCTCGAAGCATGATACATGAAACACACAATAATAATACAATCCAATCCCCACAATAATAATAATAGTAGTGGAACACATAGAATTGCAAATGCATGCACGCATGATTGGTTTCTTGAGATACAAGTTACCTTACCAATTTCTTTAAAATTCACTTCATACATGTTTAAAAGTAAATGAACAACAAAAGCATACATTCACAATGTGGTAAGGGGTTCACTACATGTTTTGCGATTATGTCCCCACACACCATAGCGACCACACTTACGTGTTTGTCGTACCTCACCTGTGGAAGGAATCCTAGCCGTCTTCCTCCTCCCAACTCTTGGAACAGTCTTCGGTGGTTCCACCGGTATGTTGACAAACTCTGGCGAACTGTTCCATGTCGAGACGTGTCCGACTGGAAATATGGGTTCTGCATAAGCCAATATCCAAGAGTTCGTCATATATGCCTCGTCGCACAGACTGTATGGATTTATATTTCGCATCGCCGCCACCGCAATAGCATGAGAGCACGGAATCTTAAAGTAATCAAACTCCCGACAACTACACGTCATAGCGTTCAAATCAACAATCCCATCAAGGTTGCCATCCCGTACCTGGAAACGGAACTGGTCAATGTTGTCTACAACGTGTCTCCGCGCACTATCTGAATATTCGACATACATGTTTTCTGCGTAGTCGGACAATGTGGTTGATCGGGAAGCTGCAAGCGTCCGTCGATCATAGAACCAATTCTGTAACTTACCTCTAATGTGGTCAAGTAAGGCGGTAACCGGCAACTTACGGACGTGCCTGAAGAGGGCATTTACAGACTCTGCGATATTTGTAGTCATTTGTGTGTACCTCAATTGAGTTTGGAAACAACGAGCCCAACGCTTCTTCCCAATATTGTCTAGATATTCTCGTACACTGGGGTATGCACGAAGTTGGGCCCAGATCGAGTTGAAATATGACTCGCGATACGCCTTTGCAGCCTTTAAGAATAGTTCCTCGACTACCTTCGCATCGTTTTTAAATTTTGCTATCAAGTTAACCTTGATATGCTGTATACAAAAGCAATGAAATGCAGCAAGAAATACCTTGTTGATTGCCTTGCAAATGGTTTGATGTCTATTAGAAACGAAAACCAAATTATGCACTCCGACGAGCGTACGTTTTATTTGAGTCATAAACCACACCCATGATGCTACCGTCTCACCGTCGACAATCGCAAATACTACCGGGTAAATCTGGTTATTCGCATCGACACCAGAAGCTGATAACAATACCCCTCTGAACTTCCCCTTTAGGTCGGCCCCGTCAACAGCCAACACTAGTCTAATACAACCCAGAAAACCTCGAATCGATTGACCCAATGTCATAAATACATATTTGAAATATTTGCCACCTTCTAGTTTTAATTCGAAAATCGTACCTGGGTTCATGATTTTCAAAGCTTCACCATAAGCTGGAAGTAGACCATATGACGATGCTGGATCACCTCTAATAAGCCGGAGTGTTTCTTCACTAGAACGCCATGCTCTATCATAACTTAAATTGACACCATACTTCTTCCTCATGTCTTGTATAATGTCCTTCGGTCTATACGTGCGGGAGACGTTTGTGAACTTCTCCTGCACAAGATGTCCTACCACCCAACTGTTGGCTTGCCTATGATCATGTTTTAAAGCCCCACCATAGCACGTATGGGCAGCACAATATTTTTTTATCTTGAACAAAGTGCATTCCCTTAGCTTGGTAGCTCGAAGTCTCCACGTGCAATCAGCATGAACGCACCGCAGTATATATAGCTCCGGCGTCGACATTTTTACTTTAAACTGAAAATTCTTCCGCATTGCAACTAAATGCATTTTCAAACTCAACTCCTTCTTATTATCAAATACATCGCCCTCATTAACATCATTTGTCCCAGAAGACTGTACTATGAGTTGCAATTTCTCATCATTAGGGTGTCCGGTGAGACCATTACATCCCGATGGCCGGACCGCTTCTTCATCCCTGCGAATCTCAGTGTGCACCTGTTCCACATCAGGCTCAAGCTCATCATCAAGCGCATCGTCATGCTCTTCGTTTCCATATTCTGCTTGAGAGTGTCCTTCTTCAGACTCTGCCAATTGGTCATATGATTCACCACTTTCATCTTTGTTATCATTCCATACTCCCGGCACATCCCAATCACACACCCTATCATCTCCCAGATTACATGGAACAACATCTGACCCCAATGGTGTTAAACCCTCTACATCATGACCTATATTCCCGTAGGAGGGGTGTGGCTGTCGGGAAGAAGAGGGGTTCGATGATGAGGAAGGAAATGAGGGTATGAATATGTGGGTCTCTGGAATGGGGGAATACAAGCTGCGGACATAGGAATAGAGGACACGTTTTGGCCTACATAATATGGGAAAGAAGGCATGTACGTTTCATTCCCATGTACCTGCTTTGGCACATTAGATATATATATATATATAGGCAATTCAGATACATCCTCACCAGTAAAAAAAAAACGAAAGTCATCGTCATCAGTTATTTCCATCACAAACTTTGGTTTTAAAATGATACATGCGTCTAATTATAATATCAAACTGTAGGGGGTTAATGTTACTCAATCTATACACGTGACCTAGAAATTCTCTGTACGTGATTGTACTAACCAATGTCAATCCCCTCGTACGACCGCCGACATAATCTTTTTCACTATCATTCTATTCTCCACCGAATGTTATGAAAACACGAGGCATCCTGCATAGGAAAATCGATCATTCAAAAATAAAATATTAAAAATTAAGAAAATAAAAAAAATAAATGTCTCTGATGAATCTTGGACCAGTCTTGGTCCGAGACATGTCCCGGACAAATCTCGAAGCAAGACTGGTCCAAGACATGTCCCGGACTAAATATGCTTCGAGATTAGTCCAGGACATGTCTCGAACCAAGACAGGTCCGAGATATATCCTAAACAGTCTCGATACGTGATGCACCAGGATTGTTTACATTCAATCCCGGACCAGGTATAGATCCGGGATTGAAGTAATTACAACAATCTGATTTTTTTTTTCTTGTCAACAACCAAATCTAGTAGTTGAACTCATTAATGGGAAAATATTTCAATAAAGTTCAACAATTATATAGTACAAAAGTTTGTGTAAATGTAACATACCTTAAGTGAAATTGTGGGGACAATGATTTTGGATAGTGTGGGGACAAAGAAAGATCAAACACGTTGATACTTTGAGCGGATTTGGAAAACGTGATCTGTGAGTTATACATAATCTAAAATATTAACAAGTTCAAACATATGTAAAATATGGGTTTATAGTTTCGTGAAATGGTTAGGTGGAAATCATAAATGCACATTTATTAACAATGAGGGTAAATTGGTCTTTTCCCATAAATAAAATATTTAAGGGATCGTAAATAAGGGGTGGAGGGGTCACAAATTAGGTTTTTTGAAAATTGGGTCATTTATCCAGTTTCGGTTATTGAAGAGGTCACAAATTCAAATTTCCCAAATTTATTTTATAAAAATTTTGTTCTTTTTATTTTATTTAAAAACAAATTTTATTGTGAAATCATTTACATTATTTTCCAAAACTTATTTTAAAAATGTTTATTTTTTTAAAGGAAAGTTGCAATTTCTTTTGTTAAAAAGAAATTTTTTTTTTTGTTATTATTAAGAGGAGTATACTGTTTTTCTGCAGAGATTTCTACATGCCAAAAAGTAACACGAGCTCATGGATGTCAAGGACGTGGGTCGCCAGACTCTTCGTCGTCGTTAGAATATTGTCAGATCTATTCGTTGGTGGTTGTTGGAGGGCATCAGGGTCGTGCTGCTGCTAATCGCCACGCCGTTCGTGTTCGCCAGAGTGGTTGAGGGAGATTGAAAAAAATTGTGGTGGGGAGAATAAAATAGAAAAGGTAAAAGAAGAGGGGAGACGTGTGATTTGAAAGAGAATGAAAGAATAATAAAACAAAAAAAAAAATGGCTTGGGCTTTGGGCAGTGAAGAAGAAGAGAGGAAGAGATTGAGTTTTTTTTTTTTTACTCTCACTCCTCTACAATACCTTCTGTTCTTATTCCCTGTGTTACAGACTCTTAAATACACAAAAATAATAATAATAATAACAGTAATATTGCGTGAGTCAAGTAAAACCATAGAGAAAAAAAAAACAATAGACTAACCTAGAGAATGATACCTATAAAGCATTTGACGGAAAAAAAAATCAAAAAAGAAAAATCTGATCTGAAAATTAAATATCTAAATAAAATCTTTATTTAAAATAAAATAAAATTCTCTTTTTTCTATCAAACGAAATCCTTTTAATAAAATCAAATTTTATTTAAACAAAACATTTTTTAATTTCTTATTAATAAAATTAAAGCCTTTAAATAAATCTAACTTTTTTTAATTTAAGTTAATTTAAACTTTATCTTATAGTAAAATGATGTTATTTTTAATCAAAACATTAAAACTTTATAAAATAATAAATAAATAAATAAAAATTGAACGAGATCAAATACATTATCTACAACTCTTAAAAAGTATATAGATAAGAACATTCACATATAACCACGGATCTCCCAAAGAAAGGTAACTCAACAAAAGAAATCGCTAATTTGATCATTTTATTCAATTTCAAAGTTACATTTCATAAAATGGAATTATAAGGTTAAATTTCATTACTTAAACTACAATGAAAAAAAGTTGTACTCTTTCACTTATATTCTAATATTTAGAAATGTGTTTAAAATAAAAGTTTTTTTTATTAAGAAATGAAATTCATACATTTTAAACATGTTAAATTATAAATTTTAGTCCATGAACTTTCATGTATTTATTTAATTCTTAAACTTTAAAATGTTTTGATTACGTCCCATAAACTTTGAATTATGATTTTTGATACAATTCTGTTCATTAACGCTGTGTTGACTAAATGATGACATGACATAGCTCTACATAAGTAGAAATCTACTAAATGAACTAGAGCATCATTCCCTTGAGATTTAAGAATCTAACTTCCTATCCCTATATTTGTGGTTTTAATGAGTCCAACGTGTCCATCTCAAATAAGGCTCTCCTATATATTAATTTGGACTTGGAGTATGCTACATACCCTCACCCAAACTAAGAATTAATCTCATGTCAACAATTTTCATTTAGCACGACTTGCCTCAAGACACAATCGGCGAGTCACAATCAAATCAGTATCACAATCTACGACAAATTGTGCAAAGTAAGTCAAAAAGTTTTGTCATGGGCATGGACACTTCACAAGTAGCGTTGAGATGTTGTCTTCAACGTCAAGACGTTGTGTCCTATTGATGCAAACTCTTCCATTTGTTGTCCTTCTACAGTCTTAGCCAACACTGACATTACTTGATTGGTATAGTGTAATGTAATATTCTGCCATCATCGAGATGCTTTCGAGGAATGTCTTACTCTGCCCATTGAATTTGTGCATATGCATATGTGCCTTATCTCTCTAATTAGTTGCTAAAATGTATAAATCCTTGAAATCCCCCCTATTTGTTTTTTTAAATTCTCTAATGGCCTTTATTCCCATAAAATTTCCAAACACATATAAATAAATTGGGTCTAGCTACCATTTTCGTCATTTATTTGTCAGGCAATATCAAATTAACCGATTAATTTATCCAATAAATACATAAGTTATATCATCATTCAATTAATAGTATAAATGACAAGAACTGCATAAAATTGTAACTCATACTTCACCAACTTAAGATAATTGTAACTTTTGAAAGTTAAGTTTAGAGAGGACTGAATCGAGAAACTATAAAATTTCGTGTACTAAGTTTATAATTCATCCTCCCAAAATCAATCACTAAGAACCCTTTTATTTTTCAAAAAACAAGACATTAATAAAATTTTAGAACAGCATTGCTTTCTTCGCCATCACTTTTTGTCTCTGTCCCAATCTTTGTCGGATTCGAGTCAACCTCTGCACGTTGACCACCGCCACCTACGCTTGGTGGGCCCTCCAGAATCTTAAGGATTTCAGGGCTTAACACTTGTCCTTCTGTGATTGGATGATGGATTCTAGTCAAAAGTAAAATAATGTCTGTTTCCAATGCCTCTCTCGAAAAAGTCAAAATGGGATCTTTGCAAAGAAAAACTCCTTTTTTTTTTAATTTAAATTATTATGTTTTTGTTGCATTGCAGCTGTCTTCCTTAGTTGGTGACATAATTTTGATAAACCTTTTTAATTAAAATGGGAATACATTTAAACCCCATTAGCTCTTAGGAATAAACAAAAAAAGAATCCTCTCCTAGATTAAAAGAAAGCTAGCCTATTCGATATTTGATCATTGAGTGTTTGGTTACATAATTTGTACATAACAATGTATATTTAATATATACTTTTTTTTGTTTGTAAATATAGTATCCATCATTTTTACTAAAAATAAGGAAGATCATGTATAGATTTATAAATAACATAATATCTCTATTAATAATATGTTATTTTGATGGAAGTTTTGGGATCTGTTATCCTAATTTTCTAGTTGAGTTTGAGGTTTGTCAGTGAATTTGAACATTTTTTTACATAGTTTAGAATATTTTCGTAGCTGGGTCTTGAGTATTTCAATGTGACATGATTTTGAGTGTTTTGTTGGTTGATCAATTGAGACGGTAACTTACCAATTTAGTACATCACAATATTTTTTTTTAATTTTGAAGTTGTATTAATTTCATTACTTATTCGAGTTTAAAATAAATTTAGTGAAGTTCAAGTTTAAAGTTCAATTCAATGTAAAAAATTAACTCATTTGAATTCAGTATAGAGTATGAACCAACATTTTAATTTTGAAAGGATAAAAAGTATCATGACATAATCCATATATCATACCCACGTATCACATATTCAAAATTTTGATAGATCTGACTCTCGAGAATAAACACGAAAATCCTTATTTACTAATGGGTGGAGAAGGTTGTACCAACCAAAAAACCAAAAGCTTCAACCAAAATGATTAATTAAGAAAATATACTTGTTAGAGTTAAAAGTTAAAAAGTGTAAAAGATTTAAGGAACCATCTTTTTGATAAATATCTCTCTCAAATGTTTTAAATAGAAGAAAGAAGATAAAAGAAGCGCGTTTAGCAGTGGGTAAGTGGAAAATGGATGAGCCATCAGTTTCAAGTTTAACATCATTGTATAATTAGATAATAAATACTTTTTAATGTTTTATTCATCTTTTTTTTTTTTTTTGTCTTGTTATTATTTTTGGATATTCAAGTTCTCAATTATTCTACTTGTTATAGTGAAGGAGTGGAATGATGCTTGGAGAGCTGTAAACCACATTTGTAGAGAAAATTAGTTATGTTCCAACACTAATAAATATCTTTAGCTTTATGAATTAATTATAGTAATACTTTTATTTGCATTTTATTTATATTCTTAATTTTTGTAGATGTCAACCTTTTTTTATACAACAAATATGGGCCGCGTGAGATTTGAACATCGATCAAAGATCAAAGTTTTTATGTTATGGTATTAAATCTCCATCAACATGTCAACATTTTCATTTGGATTACATCCATATTTTGATGGCATCGCAAAAAATTGATAGAAATATAAAATAGTATATAAAAAAATTTCGTTGATATGAACATAATATTAATATTAATAATTCTTAACCTATTTAAAAAGAGTGGGATTTTTATTTGTTATGATTTTTTTTATATAATTTTTCTAGAAGTATCCATTGATATCAACATTGACATTTTTATCGAAATTTTCATAAAATGGAGACCTTGCCATTTTTGATCGATTTCAATGTTTAAAAATTTACTTTAGGTGAAACTATGCTGATGTTGGCATTTTTTTTTTAATGTTAAGTTGTGTTATGTTTGTTTGAGAATGAAATATTATTTTGTTGGGAGGTAACATAAACGTATCTTGGAAAAAGAAATAACCTTAAATGGGTGCTTTATAAAATTTTACTTGTGCAGAGTTCTTTGGCTCAAAGTATTTGACCATAAAACACTTCCAAAGCAATTTTAAAAGTGTTGAATTAAATACTTAGAGGTGATTTCTTATTAAATACTTTTCACTTTATTTCATATAGTTAAAGTCCTTTTATTTCCTTTTAGTCCTTTTATATATTTTTTTTTACAAACATATTAACTACATTCTTTATTAAATTATATTAAATAGTATATAAAGGTAAATGTCTAAAGCATAAAATGAGGTGGGGTTTCATCTACATGACTCGGATATAGTGTTGCGTATAGTTTAACGAATTAAAACAATAGTAACCTTTTTAAAGATTTAATATTCAAATCTTCACCTGCATGCTTGAACTTTTTTAGTAATACCCAGAAAAAGACTTTCATATACATGCAACTATGTAAATAGATTAAGAAAATTTACTCTTAAATTATTTTATTCTAAATTTGAATAAGTAGTAAAATTACAACCTCCTAAAAATTAAATTTAAAAAAATTGTCCAAAAATCAACTAATAAATCACATAAAATTAAACCTAAGTCATAAAAATGTCAAAAGCCCACCCAACTGCTCGTGTTGTAAAACTCAAATCCAACTATGAAATATACGAAACTTAGCCACAAATTAAAGTTGAGTAGATGAAAAAAAAAATTCACTTAATATTGTATCTCAAAATGTCACGTCTTTCCTTTCTTTTTATGCACAGTATAAGTATGATTTTTATTAGAGTATAAATACATTTGAGTTTGATTTGAAACCATGCTAATTTGGTAAAATTTCAAACTTTCTACTATATTTAATAAAGAAAAATATACATATCTATTTTGAGATTAAAAAAAAAAATTGCATCTTTTATTTAAATAACTCCTAAAAAATTTTGAACTTAACAATAAATTTCCCTTAATAAATTTCCTCCGGGGTTTCAAAAAAATATATATATATATATTGTCAAAACTCAATTAAAATATATTCAATATATATGACCCATTAAAGAACTATAGCTCTTGTCCAATTATTATTATTTATTTATTTATTTGGAACGGTCTTGTCCAATTATTATAACAATTATTGTAACAACTCTCACAAACCTGTAATTAAACAAATGGTATGAAACCTAAGTTAATTGAGATTGCCAACACGAGCTTAGTTCGGCGATAGTGAATTTAATTACCAACATGAGCTTAGTTCGGCGTCTCTGACTAAGAGGTCAAACAAATGGTTATCGAGTATCTTTTTACTTTTTCTTATGATTTCACCCATAAAAACTCAAGTACACTACAATTTTATGTATAATATGTAGTAAAAAATGAATTTGTTTAGGGAAGTTTGCAATCGGTATTTTGTTTGTCATAGAAAAACAATGACAAACAAAACACTGATTCAAACACTTATCAAATTTCTGTGATCATTACTTATTTTTAATGAATACAAAAAATTTTGTCCCTGATCAAATTAAATATTTACTATATATTATATATAAAATTGAAGTGTATTGAATGGATTTTTATGAGTGAAATTATAAGAGAAGGTAAAAAGGTACCAGATTATCCTTTGTAGGTCAAATTCCCCACTCTCACTTGTACTTAAAAAAAGAAAATTAATAATATTAATTTCTATTTTTTTTCCAAATCTAGGGTTCAATTCAATAAAGTAAAAAATTTATGGTTAAATTTGACTCAATAAAGTCAAAGTACATAAATTAAAATAAAATGAAAGTGTATGGCACAGAAAAACATTAAAAATGACAAAATATATAAACTAAAATTGAAATTTGACTATGTATTAATATGAGAGACTAGGAGAGTGTTGTATTTTGAGATATAAAAAAAAGATTGCATCTTTTATTTGACCTATATAAGCCATTGGATAATAAATAACTTTATCTAATAAATAATAATCTTAATCCAAAACTTATGTTGATATCAATATCTTATTTTATTCAAGAGACAGCTGGCTACAAAAATAACATCAAATCAAACAACCGGTTTGCTTTCTAACAATGTTTCTAAATGTGTGAAACTCTATTTTGACCTTTAAAATTTCACATATTTATTATTTTATCCATAAAAATCTGTTTGGTTGGCAATTTTAATTTTGTTGGTTGTTTTTTTATTTTTATTAATTGAATCAAATGATTCAGCAATTAATATTGACAGATTTGTTTTGAAAACTATTTTGGGAGATTAAGTTGGAAATTTTGAAATCAACCGTATTTTGAATTTGAAACTTTAAAATGTATAATTATATTAAAAAAATAAAACCTTTTTAAATAAATAAATTCATACATTTTTGTCAAAATTAAAACATGTAAAATATTATATATTATAAATTATATAATAGTGTAAACATAATTATACAAAATTTATAATAAAAATATTAATAAAATTATAAATATTAGTCTCTAAAACTCCTTTTTCTTGTATGTGGTAAGTGCCACTAATTTACAAATATATTATTAAAAATATATTAACATTTTTTTAATCAAAATTCAATTTTTAAATCTGCTACCAATATCTGAAAATACTGGAAACAAA
The DNA here is from genome assembly GCF_013281855.1 of Momordica charantia. Lineage (NCBI taxonomy): Eukaryota > Viridiplantae > Streptophyta > Magnoliopsida > Cucurbitales > Cucurbitaceae > Momordica > Momordica charantia. The sequence goes on along the minus strand of NW_028275159.1, from coordinate 21,830,627 downwards.
TATACAACCCTATATTTTTTATTGAATCATAGACAATCCCGTTTTTTGTTTCTATTTTCAGATCACCAACAAATGCACCCTAATTTTTAGACACTCTAAAATAAAATATTTGCAAAAAGTTGAAATCAAAACAAAACATTTTAAAGCAAAGTAAGTATAAGTTGAAATAGAGTAAGATCAAGCTTTTCTTTTAATTTCAATTAATTTCAATTGACTTATAATATTTTATTAAATAAATTATTCATGTGCATTTTCATTTAAATTTAAGAAGTAAAATGGTTATAATCATCTTTAATTACTGTTCTCGAGTAAAAATAAAGTGTCATGAGTCAATCGGCCCGAGTGCTCCTGCATGTCCTGTACGAATGACAGACAACAGACAAGATGCTGACGCCTTATACCCAAATCACTACGTTCCTCAAGGGACCACTTAGGACATTGCTGCGCCCCCTGTCCGCAGAACAATGGGAAACAAAGGATGTCGAAGGTCCTCACGGATCCTTGGCGCAACATACCTCTACCCTGTGGATGCTCAAGGGAGGGGAATCTCACACTCTTCCTCCCTCTCCATATTTAAAGAAAAGGGTAACCCTAACTAACGTAAGCCACATTTTCCCTGTGAGGATTTGACACACTCTGGACCAGACTCTTACCTTTGAGATTGTTGCTCCTTTATTCTTTCTACTCCATACCTGTTTGCCCTTACTTGAGTTTTAACTTAACCATCAGAGTGCATTCGGTAGAGCACCACACTAGTGCAAAATTTCTGTGTGTGAAGACATCATGTTTTTTAAGATGAAGGCGTACATGGCACCTACGTGGACCTCATCTAGAAATCGACATCAACAATTGGTACCGTCTGTGGTGACGAGTTAACAGGCAAGTGACTCCACTCCCCTTCAGCCTTTTGTGATCAAGGATGGCCAACAAGCAGGATACCAGCCTTGTCGAAAGATAGCTCTAAAGAGAATCACACTTGTGAAGGAACCACCCTTAGAGGAGCATTTAGATCAAAATGGAGAAGACCAACGAAGTTCCATTGCCAAAGAGCTAGAGCTTGTCCTCCTCTTGTCGGAAGATAGGAAAGTCAGTATCGGAATGAAGCTGAAGCTCCACCAGAGGGAAAGTCTTGCACTAGGATATGTCGGGATTTGACCCAAAAGTCATGGTACACAAACGTTATGTTGATCTCGAGTATAAATTCGTAAACATAAGCAGTGCTTCATGGATGATAAATGGAGCACAACCATAGCAGCAGAAGTCAATCAGCTTCTGAAAGCTTACTTCATACTCAAGGTGCACTATCCGCAGTTCACCAGATGCTTGACACAATGACCGTCCAAGAGATGCTAATGTTCATGGACGCTTATTCTTGTTACAACCAAATCAGAGTGCACATCCTAAATCAAGAGCATACCTTTGTTACAACCAAATCAGAGTGCACATCCCAAATCAAGAGCACACCTTCTTCATAATAGTTCAAGGGCTCTACTATAATAGAGTAATGCCCTTTAATCGTAAGAACGGTAGTGCCACCTACCAAAGAATGATAAAAAAGATGTCCGCTAAGCAGATAGATAGCAACATGAAGGTGTACGTGGATGACATGCTTGTGAAGAGCAGGAAAGCGGCCCACCACGAGATGGACCTTTGCAAAACATTTGATGCACTAAGAAGCTACAATATGAAGTTGAACCCTAACTAACAAAATGTACCTTCAGCATCACTTATGGGTCGATGTGGCACTAGTTCTCCATTCTTTTTAAAAGAAAAGAAAGAGTGGGCAGACGGTGAAGGGTCACCAAAACTGATAACGTGCCGCCTGCCAATTGCAAAACCAATGTGACACATACTTAAAAAGCGCCCGACATAAAAAAGACAATGCAATATAAAAAAAACCCTCACATGGAAGGGTGTGGCTAACCCCTAGGTTGCCACATGGTAAGCACTCAGAGAGCGTAAACAACGAACCAATCATGATGATCAGTTCTCTCCGCAACCTAAACAAAAACAGATCATTTATTCAAAATCGGTGACTACAAGGCTTGTTTGGGTACATACACACCAAAAAGGGAGAAAGAACAACAAGAATGTTGACGCATATGTCGCCGAACGAGATATCATCAAACCAGATCATGAAGTCAATGCCCTGAAGTATCGACGTAGGGTGCCTTGGGACTCTGTGGTTGTTGCAAGTCGAATATGGTCCCCCACAGGTGTCGCCTCTGCACCTCCAGCCGATGAAGGTGGTCCTGGAACTTCGCACCCTTTGTTGGAGAAAGCGGAACTCTGTCCCTTTTCCTTCGATCCCTAAGGACGGTCTTTGACTCAAAGACTCTCACCTAAAGGTTAAAGTTTTAGTCGGCCAACTCTTGGTTCTTGTCGTAAGTCTTCTTCCACTGACAATGATATAGTCAAGACCATTCCAGAGCACTTTTGGATTGTCGGCCTCGTGCCTGCAACCTCCGGTATGCTTGGTTGACGATATCTGCAAATGCTTGAAGCCCGCCCCGAAACTCTTCCATCCAATACCTCTCCAGGCCAACGAAGACGTTGTTCATAGGTGATAAAGGAAAAGGTTATGAAACCACAACCCTTCATTAGCCTGAAGAGTCCAAAGGATAACCCACACAACTAGAAGACATTCCATTAGAAAAACAACCTAAAAAAAGGGGCAATGAAGTCTCAAGCTCGCTCTCGTTCTTAAATAAGTGGAAAGAGGAACACCAGTAATGGAGCAAGACCACTGTCGAAAAGTACAATTGTACAAGCTAATCAGCGTGCCTTAAGCTTAGTACCAAAAAGGCTGCCAAGATCGATAATCGGTGCAATATTAAAAGCCAAGCAAGCAAAAAGACATCTATTGGAAAATGAGCGTTGACACATGTCCTCTTGGAGCTTGGACACATGACATCGTACACCGTCAGAAGTCGAAAGCTTCCTCCGTAGGCCCATCTAACAAGGTCCAACAAAGGAAGTGGCCCCTTTGTTATTGGGTAAAAGCAAAAAGCCACGCGTCAAAGAACCAACATGGCACGATCGAGTGCACCAACAAGCACTCCTACATGTTCTGTACAAAGGACAGCCAGCTGAGCAGGTAGGCACTAACATCTTTACCCAAACTGCTACACACCTCAGAGGATCACTTAGGACGCTGTCATGCCCTCTATTCACAGAACAATGGAAAAATGAGGATGTCGGTGGTCCCTACAGATCCCTAGCATGACATACCTCTCCATGATGAATGCTTGAGGGAGGGAATCTCACACTTTTCCTCCCTCCCCATATATAAAGAAATTGGTAACCCTAACCAAGGTAAGCCACATTTTCCCTACATAACGCCTTGTGAGGATTCGACACACATTCTAAAGCAGATTCTCACCCTTAAGATTACTACTCTCTTTTCTTTCTGCTTCATACTCGTGTGCCCTTACTTAAGTTATGTTTTAACTATTGAAGTGCAATCGACAGAACACAACATCAACATCAGTACAAGATTTATGTGGATGCAGACATCATATTTTTAGAGATAAAAGTGTACGTGGCATCGATGTGATCCTCACCCATAAATGAGCATCAACAATTATCATTGTAATTGTTTTTACATTAGAGAAACTTTTTTTTTCTTTTAATATTTGAACCTATGTTCACATTGGAAAATAAAAATAAGGGAAAGTTACTTGAAAAACAAAGTGAGTATTAAATTTTCATGAACTCCTCCATATTTCTACGTCCACGATTTCGATATCAAACATAAGGGAGGAATCAATATTTTTGTATATAAAAAAATAAATCTAAGTATTAGAAAATATAAACAAAATGTTATTAATATAGTAAATTAGTAACAAAGTTCTTGAACTTATTTTAAAAGAGTAAAATATTAATTTAAATAAATTTTATAAATTTTTTTATAATATCTAGCAACATAAAATATTTCGTAAATTAAAACTTTGATGTTTTATAAAGACTATATTTATGACCTCTTGGTTATAGGACAATTTGATATTTATACGGTCCGTGCGGACTCTTTTTTTATTTAATGTAAATGAATTTGTTTATAATTATCCAATTTAAATCATATTTTGATGTTTTCTACTGATTTTTTTTCTTCTTTTTATATATATAATTTTGATGTCTGAACTGAGACCTAATTTTCTTTTCATTTTATCTTTTGAACCTTTTATTTAAACTTCTCACGACGCTCTTTATTACCATTTCATTTTGGTTTTCAGTTTTTAAAAATTATACTTCATCGTAATTTCTTTATTCTTTAATATACTTTCATTTTTTTAGTTACAGTTTTTAGTATTTAGCTAAATTAGAAAAAACAAAAATAAATTTGTGAAAACTACTTTTTTTTTTCTTTTAGTTATCAAATTTTGACTTAGATTTTTAAAACTTATCCGAGGTAGATAGCAAAACAAAGAAATACATGATTGAAAATAGTGTTTACAAGTTTAATTTTAAAAAATATAAAACAAATAGTGATCAAATAGATGTTAAACTTTCAAACATTTTGATTTAGTTTTTAAACTTGGCATAAAAAACGACTTTAGTAATTATTTAACAAAAGAAAATTTTTAATTCAACTATACTCTCATCGAATAAATATATGAATGTCATTCCCATATCAAATTCCATTAATAACTTGTCAAAAATTAGTAACAAAGGTTGTCGGAAACAATATTTTATACAAATTTCAGCCACTAAAATAGAATCTCAATAAGTCCAAAATCTTATATATCAAAATATGATTTAAACCTTTTATCTAAAATAAAACCAAAAACTATAGATATCAATCAAATCTTTTTATTTGATTTTTTTTTCAAATAAATCATACAAAAATCTTAGAAAACAATCATTAAACCAAATACGAGTAGCCAAAACGAGCATATCTCAACCGTAATTAACATATATCTGATTTCCTACCCCACATATTGTACTAAAAAAATCAAACACAGATTAAGAAACATGAAATGAAAATATTATGACTTGAACAAATCTACTTAACACATATATTGCAAGATTCATGAAATAGAATTGAATCCATTACTTAAACAATATTGTTATTTGAATAAAAGAAATTTACCATCCAAATAATTAATAGAAGCCTTAAACAACACTATACAAAGTTGATAGCATTCTCAAATCCATATGATTACAATGGAAGCATTTGAGAAAAGACATTGATATGTGTATATATAAACAAAAGCATTTGGTAGCAGTGGAGCTTAGCATGAAACAGCTGTTTGTTTGACCTTTTGAGATTTTTTTTTCTTTTGCTTTTAATAAAAAAAGTTTAATGAAGCAAATTAAGTTTAGGTACTAAATAATAAGTGTTTAATGATTGAATTAGGAATTGGAGTCCAGAAGAGAAAAACTTGCTATAGGAAATGCAAAGACCATATTCTCTTCTCTTGTGCTTTTATCCACTAACTCTAAAGAAGAGTGAATAAATGCCATACACTTTTTAACCCACTTAATACACCTACCAACTACATTTTCTCTCCATTGCATTTTTTGTGGTTTGGATTTAATATTTCGAAGAATTAAATTTTGGACATGTCAAAATATATCTATTATCTGTTTGATCAGAAAAATGACCAATCTTGCAAACGTCAGATCGGGTGGGATGAGCTGAATAGAGAGCTTCAGATGTCGTACAGAAGACCTGCAAAACAGAGTAAGCACCCCGATGTTAAAGTCATCAAATATCCAAATCAACTAGAGAGACAGAATTGAGTTGTTCGCGTACCTATTTATAGGCAAAATCCCCTACAACATTTCCGACAAGGCCTCAACGTCTCTTTAAGGTTGTCGTGAAACACGACGTGATGTCATGGAGTCTGTCAGAGAATTAGCTGAGCCGAAGTGGAAGAAGATGGCTTAGATAGCTGTTCTGGTCGGCTCAACCGTATTACGTCGGCTTGGTATGAGTAGACATAACCGAGGTGATCAAACCGTGACTTCGAGCCGAAGAAGTCACGTATGCATCCAAGCACCCAATCATAGCATGCCACGTGTGAGCTGAGAAATCACCCACAACAATATTTATATCTATACTATATTAAAATGGGAGGATCTAAAATAAATATTATTGGACATTTTTATCCATTCCTTAATTTATAAATTTAAAAATTATACCATTAATAATTTAGTATACATATTAATTTAATTATTATTAATAATTATTAATTATCAATAATAATAAATTTATATGATCTAAAAATGCTAGAATGAAAAAAGTTTTCTACAACATAAAATTAAAATTTTCTCTTTAATTACAATTTGTATTAGAATTCCAAAAGTTTTGTAACGTTTTATCCTCTACTACTATAAAAATATACATTTTTTTCACTTTTTTCTTCACAAAATTTAGTTCTCTCAAAACTTTGTTCTCAAAGATGATTCAATCTAAAAAAACATCTGAAGATCTTGTTGGTGGTATATTCGTCAAGTTATAAAAAACGCATGTGTCGAATCTATATATTTGATTCTAAGCTTGCGATGTTATCGTTCTACAATTTATGAGGTTGAATAATAGTGATTGTCAAGCAGTTATCAAGAGTGAGGATATTTTAGACGAGTGTGTATCCCTAGAGTTTGGATTTTTGTTTGTTTGTTTTTTTTATTGTTCATTTATAATTAGTGTTATTTTATTTAGAATTTTTGTTTATAAAGAAATAATATATTGATCAATTACAAGTTCATGTTTTTTTTGGAAACAAAATTCATGTAAGGTAATACCTCAAAACCCTTTTATTAATTGTAATAGTAAATAAATAAATTAATTATCAACAATCATCGAATACAAAACAAAACTTTTTATCTCCTCATTATAATATAATTTAAAAAAATTTCATTAATAATTTTAATTATAATATGAAATTATATTGGTATAAATTTAAAAGTTAATTTTTTTTTGAATTTTTAATAAACTAGCAAAATATTTTTAGAAAAACAAGAGTACAAATCAAAATTACATTTTCTAAATTAAAGTATTAAAAAAATTAGGGATATTTTTAATTAATATATTAAAAATAATGAAATGTAACCTAAAATTCATAAAAATGTGGCATGAAATAATAAAATTTAAATACACTTATAGAGATTAAATGATTAAATTTATAAAATAATTTTATCTCAAATTAAAAAATTGAATATATAACAAAATATTAACTTGAAAAACTTTAGAATTTTGAATAAACAAACAATATATTTTTAAAAAAATTTATGGACTCAAATTAGGTAAAATGATATTTTAAAAATAAAAAATATTAAAATACTTACACTTTTTTCTCATTAATATATTCAAGATAATGAAATGTAAAAAAAAAAAAAAGAAAAAAAAAAAAAAAAAAAAAGAAAAAGAGGTATAGATAACTAATTTATGATATTTCATATATTTTAATTTTAAATATATTTTATTTCTAATTATTATTAGTTTTTAATCTTATATTTTTATAACTATACGAATTATAAATAATAAATTAAACTTAAAAATAGAATGCTCATGCACGGACTAATAAACTACCACATACACACATATATATAGACTATTTTAAAAATTTACAAAATATGTTTACATTTAATTACTTTTAATAACTTATGTATTTAATTTTGAATTATATGATTCCAAAATTTTGAATCATATGATTTTGAAAACTTAGAACTGGAAAAGTGAAAATTAATTCACTAATTATTACCTTTAATTATATAATAATTAATTTAAGAATATCAAAAGTCTTAAAATCTCAAATATATATACATCACCTTATATATTTACTTTACACTTAGTTATTGTTTTAAAAGTTATTTGAATAGTATGAGTTCAACTAAAAGTTTGGATATAAAAAGTTTTATTTTTAATTTCTAAAAATTTAAAGATTTTATATTTAACCTGTTTAATTATAGAATTTAACATATTTTAAAATTTTATGAAGCTTTAGAGCTCTTTCTTTCTCTTATGGTAAAGATAAGTTATTCCGCCATTTTTTCATTAACAATACTAGCTCTATCTTATTTTCTTTGCTTTTGTTGTATCATTTCCTTCAATTTTCAAGTTTTGTAAATCTAAAAAACAACTCAAATTGTTGTGTAATATATTAAAAGAGCATGATATATATGAAAATCGATATGATAAATTATCTTGGGAATATTAAGTAAAAAGTATACATATTTTGTTTTTAAAAAATACATATATTTTGAGGGAGTGTGCACTATATACATCTTAATTTTTTTGTTTATTGTTAGTGGTATTATTTTTTTTCTCATTTATTTATATTATTATAAAATTAAATTAAATTAAAAATACTTTGTGTATGTACATGTGGTAGCAAAACTAGTATATTTAAAAGTACGAACGTGGAAGATTTTTTTTTGGGACAATATTGTCCTTAGTTGTTTATGCGGTAAATTGGGTAAGGTCGAACCTGGTTAAGTTTGGACAGGTGGAATAGTTTAAGCGCTCGATAAAGGAATGACCTGCACAGGAGGGACAAACACTTTGATACTCAAGTCAGTATAAGCTCGGACTTAATAGGGAGTTTGAGATAGAATTCGATATCTGAGGCAGGAATGAGACCCTCTGTTTATAGGTTGGGGGTCTGACAAACTATCCGACAGGCAGTTATATATGTTGGTCTGAAGGTTGGACATGTCGGATGCCAAAACTCGAACCTGGTCGAAAGTGTCGTGTTGCTGGAATGCTTTTCCACAACATCTTGCGACTAAGTATGACACCTTGAACCTATCCGAGGTGGCTTTTTAAGCGTGGCGTGGTCCACCTGGAACTTCATCTGTCCTCCATGTAGCAGCGTATTTTCTCCCCAAACATAGTCTAAGAAAACGTCTAAAATAATGTCATTTTTAAATTATTATTATTTATTTAAAATCATCTCACCCCAACTCTCAGGTTCTTCTCGCCTTTATATTTAAGGAATTTTTTTTTATAATTTTTCTAATACATTTATTTAAGTTTCTTATTTAATACATTGTTTGAGTAGTGGCTAATAATAACCCAATTGAATAAACCTTGTGACATTAATTCATTCTACAAAGATAAAGATTTTTCTTAGGGTAAGAAATTCTTCAAATTTAGGAAAGAGGTTCACTTTTAGTTTGACCAATTCTTGAGGGATTGTGGAAGGGAAAGGACCACTCATTTTTCTTATTAGAAATCTGAAGAGGAAAGAAATATTTGTGGGGTCAAATAGTTCTTCTGTCCCCTTGAAATATTGTCTCTCTTCATGGGGGTTGAACTTGAACCTTTGTTTTATTATTATTATTTTTTAATTTTGTTTTTTTTTTTTAATTTTGAAAATGCAGAATCTCTATCCCACCACATATAGTCGGTTACATGTGGGGCATATAAGCCTTCTCTTTTTCCTTTTGCTTTATCTCATTCTAAAATTTAATTAAAAAATTTTAAATCAACAAGATATGATGTAGGGTTTTAGGTGAGATTGGTTATGTTTCACGAATGATAATTTGTAACACAGTGATATTCCTCTGTGAATTAAATTTATCCAATTCATCGACCTAAACTTTTGGATTGGAGGGTGGTTTATTCATTTACCAAAGTGAAAGATATTGTATTCAAATCCCTACGTTATTATTTTCTCCCCATTTATCGTGATTTCCACTTTGTTGGATTTTACTTTTAGGCTGGGTGAATCACTTTTTACCTCTAGAGTGAATTTTAATTTATTTTTCTAGTTTGGAGTACTTTCTTAGAAAATGAGAAACCAAAAACAACAACTTTACTACCATGGTCCTATGTGGCTTCATTTTGACTGAAAGTTAAACTTTCTGTATTAATTTACTTTCAAGGAGGTACTAATTTTAGCACTTAAAAGTTAGTTTAGGTTCAATTTGATGAAGTAAAAAGTTTAATAATAAAATTGATTCGGTTAACTAAGTATAGGATTAAAAATGAAGTTATCTCTTTTTATTTTCTCTAAAAGCATGGCAGTTTTGGCCACATAACCTCGTATCAAAGTCTACTGATTGATTATGCTATGAATAAATGTTGTCATTTTTTTTAGTACAACATATGGGGGGAGAGATCGAACTCACAACCTCTCAATGGTTGGAAATATATGTCAATTACCGCTCAGCTATATATGCTCGTTTTGGCAAATAAATGTTGTCATTGATTTTACATTTCGAAGATGCAAAATAAATTTTCAGTTTATAAATATGGGTCCTATGGATAATACTCATGCACAACATCTTCTATTATTAAATATGCCATACTCTTATATATAAGTCAGATACACTTTTGAGACACAATCTAAAATAGTATATAGTCTATTTTGGTTGGTCTACTCATGGCTTGATAAGTTCTCAATTGTCTCCCAAACTGAACAAAATGGTCGCTAGTTACTCGAATCACTCTTCCTAGAGTGAGAAACATCCACGAACTTCAATTTTTCAATTAGACCAAACCAATAGTTTAATTCTCAAAACTAAATGAAGCTTTTGAATTGAATTAGACCAAACCAATAGTTTAATTCTCAAAACTAAATGAAGCTTTTGAATAAGCACGAGTAACCAAATTAAATGAAATAAAGTAATGTAATAAGACCTTATACGCCCAAAGCTATAACTTAGTCAATTTGAACAATACACGTCTCGATAGATTTATTCGGTTACTCATTCAATTGATTCAATTTGATTTCGATTGGTTTATAATAAGTTTTGTTATGGTTTTCAAAATCAGATATATCTATTTAGTGTTCGGTAAATATATGTTGTATATATATAAATTGTGTAGCACTGGCCAACAGATTGCAACGTAACGGGCTACAAACACTTCTGACAACTTGATAAATACCAAAACTTAATAAATATAGTCGAACCACGCTTAAATTACACAAACCTAAGACAATTATTCATTCTGTACAAGTTGGTAGTAGACTACAGCGATAGTCTCAGCAAAATATAACGACTAACTCCGATAAAACAGCAACCTAGAACTACTCAAACCTGACAGAACTTTTAGGTACTATGAACAACAAAACAAAAGAATAGAGAATTCTTGTAGGAGCGAGAATGAGATTGCTCCATTGTGGTATGCTTGGATATCTCAAATTAAGGAAAACAACAACTATATATAATTGTCAAAATATGTAACATCTCATAAGTAACTTTAACATATATATAACATTTTTACATAGATAACATAGGTAACTTTAACCCATATAAAGAAACAACTTTTCATTTAAAGACATAACTTCAAGTTTACCAAAGCGAGCATGGTCATTGACATATTTCCAACAAAGAGGTTGTAAGTTCGATCTCTTATCTCCACATATTGTACTAAAAAATAAATAAAATATTGATAAACATAAAATAATATTCTCATCGTAGATGTGAATAGACTTCTTTAAATTTCACTTTCGAATCCAACATTTAGATCTATAGGCTTATCCATGCACACGAGCCAATGAAATATATATAAAGTATATCTTAGAACGAACATATATATTTGAATTTAATTTTGTCATATAGTTCACATTTTTCTTTTCCACAAAGGATATTATTCACATTTATGGTCTCACATGATTGACTATGTAGCTTTGTCATTAAACTCCATGTATGAGTGTTTTAGATTTGGCCAATCGGCTGTTAAGGGCGGCCAGATTGCATCACACATGCTTTTACAAAAGCTACTAAGGACAAACACTGATTTCTTTCATTTCCATGAGATTCCCTTTTGTTTTTTATGTTTTAGGTAAAATTCTCTTTTCCCTTTTGGATTTTAAATATATTATTAAAATTTTAAAAACTTTTGTAAATTTGTAGTGGAGATTTATATATATATAATGTCAGTTCGAAACAAAACATGCTTGATGAGACTACTTTATGTGATTAGGGAGAATTCTTGGTGTGCCTTTGAGGTGATTTTTGACAAAAAGTACTTTTTAAATAAAAATGATTTTTTCAGCACTTTTAAAAGAATTACTAAATAAAAGTAAGCATAATTTTTTAAGTGATTTTAGATAACTAATTAAAAGTGATTTTTTTTTAATTTACTGCATTTGGTAATAAATTTTAAAAATCAAATTGTTTTGAAATCAATTTTTGAAAAAAACAGTTGGATGATTATTGAAAAAAAAAGGTGGAAAGAAGTGTCGTTTGAACTAAATGATAGGCCAAATTCATCATTTTAAGTCATTTTTGTTAAGTTGGTTTGCTTTGTGCGTGTAGTTTGTTAGTTATAAGATGAAAAGGTGAGAACTTTCCCTATAATTCACAATAAAAGGCAATTGGTGAGATTTTTTTTTTTTTTTTTTTTGTTTTCCTAAGAAAAAGATTAGTATGTAAATTACAAGGGAGAGAGAATTCAAAACTATAGTTCATGAAAGGAGACACTAATGTGTTCGATCTATTCGATGATCGGCCTTTGGATGTGTTCAGGTGAATCTTGATTTCTTTTGTAGATTTTGATCCCTTCTGCAAGTTTTGATCCTATCTATAGATTTTGATCCTCTTTCCGAGATGTTGATCCTCCTTGGGGGGATCAAACACGACCTTTGGAGGGATTTTGATCCCCTATGATCCTCATCCCATATGTAAATTTTGATCTTCTTTATCGGATTTTGATTTCTTTATTTTTAGAGTTTTTCATGGGTCTCATATAGACTGGACCTATACGATTCTATGTCTAACGTCACGTGGCACAATTTCATTTGAGACGTGGCGAAATTTGATTGAATAATCTTATGATATCAAATAGGGAGTGGTGTAATTTGATTGGATCAACTTATGTCATGAGAAGGTGTTGAGCAACATGAGTTGACATGAATGTTACAATTCAAATGGCCAAAAGATAGCTAGAAATATCACATTATTTAATTAACCAATTTATTTTTATGTCTTTTAGTTTAATGAAACTTGTCAAATTCTAATCAATCCCAATTTGATGACATATAATTTTGTTAAAATTTATTAATAGTTTTAAAGTAATTGTTAGGGGTGAAATCAATCCATCTAGATTATCATGGAGAATTAAAACTCTAATTTATGAACAAGCTACAAAAGCGACATATAAGCTAGGTTTGGACAAGTAAGACCCATGAGCCTAAGCTTTAGAGACGTGCGTATCACAACTTGGGGGCCGAGGGTGACAACAACTAATCAATGGTGTTCGTTGGTGCTACGGTGCTAGACTAGGTGTCTCGGTGGAGGGTCGAGGCTGACCAGCTCATGGGCTGGTGCCTTGGCCCTTCACTGAGGACGATAACCTATTCGTGGGCTGGCCCCAATACCTCAACCCAATAACTTTGGCTAGTTGGCTCCATCAGTTTCTGGATTCAAATTCTAGCCCAAAGGATGCAATAAGGCCGATGACTTCAAAATTATCCCTAAAGTCCCCAATCGTTCAAAAATGAGAAGATATCCTAAGAAAATGAGATTTTTTTTATATCCGTGAGTGTTAGGGCCAGCTTACCTTGATCCTACAACATTTGGTGCTGGGAAAAACATAGGAATTACTAATTCCTGAGGTAGGTGGTCATCATGAGATTTAAGCTCATTCCCTTTTAATTAACCCTAGTCCTTTTGGACTAATGAGTCACTGATGCTAGTTCCTTTGGTGAAAATTTGGTAATCTTTAGAAGCCAAATTTAAGCACCAACAACAATGAATAAATAAAAAGTAAATTTGAGTTGTTGATGCAAAAATTTGGCCTCTTGGAATTTCGTCAAATTTGCACCGATCTCTTAGAATAAAAAGGGATCGATGAGACCTGCAAAACAAAATAGCACTAAAGACCGATGTTGCTCTTACCACATAAGCTCTGATGTTTAAGTTAGAATTGGAGTAGTATAGTATGGAGAGTAGGGTATTTCAGCGTAGCAAATAGTAGGGACTTGTAGCGTACCTTTAGGGTTTGGTTCACCCTTTTATTTATAGCAGTTGAATCCTAATCCATTTCGGATTTATATAAGTCGAATCCTAGTGTGCTCAGGAGATCTGGACTCTTGGGCCCATGTGTTTCGTCGTGAGCCAAACGTCAGATCGAGGGTTGAGATAGGGCAAGTTTGGATCAGGCTGCACAAAAGTCAAGGAGAACGAAATGAGGGTTCTCAGCCATTAGCCGAGAACATCTCGATGTCGAGCACTACTCGGCACCGACCACCGGTCTGTTGTGGTCAACCCAGGTCGACTCGGGTCGACGGGTTTCGGTACTTGCCTGGTTTGTGCGCTTCTTCCCCAGTTTAGTCTCTGCTTCTGTGGCTTGGTTCGTTCTTCTTTTATGTGGGAGGGTCGATCCCATAACAATAGCCCCCACTCTCAAAATAGAAGGCAAAAAGCATACTAAGGATTGTATATTGAGAGTACTTGTTGCTCGGGGTGGATGACTATTTTTGTGGAATAGTCCCCTTTTGTCGTTATTGGTTGTCGACTTTACGGGATGACTTTCCTAGCCCCCATTCTCGTTTGTTGTAGTTAGCTGCAATCAAGTCTCTTGGGCTCTGCTATACAGTTAGTTTTAACCGTTAGATTTTGGCCTTGGGATCTAACTTTCAGTAGGGGTAGTGGTACTCCGTTTGACTTTCTAACCTATTTGGCTTTTGCCCATGTTTTATACCCTAGGATTTACTCTTGGGTTTCTAACCTATTTGGCTTTTGCCAATGGTTTTTATACCTTGAGTTTAGTCCACACCCTTGGGTTTCCAACATATTTTACTTCTGTCGGTTTTTTACCCAAGTTCAATCAACACCCTCGAGTTTCTAACCTAATTTGGTTATGCCAAATGATTTTATACCATGGGTTTTCTTGATTGGTTTTGGCTTACAGCTTTATGTTTTGACCTTATTGGGTCTGTACGCATGCTTATTTCAGCACCTTTGAGATTCTCTTCCCCGGTTTCATTGACTGGCTTCTAGTTTATCGGCCTGATTCTAAGTCTGTCCTCGTTCGAGTTCCTTGACCAGCTATTGACTAACTTACCCATGCCCTCACTTGAGGAATTTTCATCTAGAATCAAAGATAAATTCTCAAGCAATGAGGAATTAATTAAAGCTCGGATGCTATAGTAGATAACCAAAAGCAAGTAACTATTTTTCGAAACACAAAGTCAGACATAATTTGAAACGAAACAAATGATAACCTAACTTATATTGCCTAATATGTAATCAATTAAAAAATTAGCCCTAAACCTATTCAATTATCAACCAGAAAAAAAAAAACAAAGAAACAAAGAGAAATTTGATATTGTTCTGCAATGTGCATTCGTCAGGTTGTCCTGCGATACTCATTGCTCTCCAAGACTGTCGTTGAGGTACATTTCTTCAGAGGGTCTCGTTGATCTGATTGATCTTGAGTTTTGTTGAGACCTCGCTTTGAATGGAGTAGCTCTTCTGCGTTCATATATTTTTGGGCTTAATTCAATGCCTTTGAAAAAGTTGTTGGGACCCTTTCTCCAAAAGAGAATAACAGTTCTTTGTTTCTTACGCCAGATATGAAGCGAGTAGCAATATTCCATTGGTAAGATCTTTGACTAGTAATTTTTTCTCATTGAATGAGCCACATATTCTTTGAGGCTCTCCGTTGATTTTTGCTTTATAGTAAGGAGGTAGATCACAGGTTGACTCTTATTCCACCATCTAATGAATTGCATGACAAATTTGTCGTCCAGTTCATTGAAGAAGAATATTGATTTTCTTCTTAGTTTCTAAAACCAAATACAGGTCGTGCTAGTTAGTATGAAAGAAAATAATTTGCATCTGATTGCCTCTATCATCCCGTAAAAGTCCATCTATTCTCTATATGCGTCAAGATGGTCAATAGGATCGTACTGCTCTGTTGAGCCATCGTACTGCTTTATAGTAGGGCGTTTAAACTTTGGAGGGATATTTTCTCTCATTATCTCTTCTATGAAAAGTAGGGTATTTCGGCGTAGCAAATACTAGGGACTTGTAGCCTACCTTTAGGGTTTGGTTCACCCTCTTATTTATGGCAGTCGAATCCTAATCCATTTAGGATTTATATAAGTCTAATCCTAGTGTGCTCAAGAGATTTGGACTTTTGGGCCTATGTGTTTTGTCCTAGGCCTAACTGTTGCGCCTCTGCTTAATAGCTAGAGAGTAGAGTGCAAGTGCATACTATCACAAGTAATAATATGGAAGTATTTCATGTTCGTCTCCACATGGACTAGTTTTCTTTTAAAACTGATTTTTGTAAATCACTTGAATGAGCAATCGGGTTTGGGATAAAAGTTTGGTGAATATGTTGGGAAACACAATTTAAAACACCATGATTAAATAGTCAACCCTTCCACTATTATTTAGTTCTAAAAAGATGAATTACACCTATCAAATGTGCCCGTAATTATGCTCAATTTATGCAAACTGGTTCAACTCCTATTTCATATTGCTTTTGGTTTGTTTATAAGCTTACACTAGCGTTTACATATGTCTATGCAACTCTAGAATCCGAAATAAATCAAATCCCAACTTACGTTTAACGGGTAAGAGAGTCTATGTCTAGGATATTGTTTTAGTTTTTATTTCTAAGTAACTTCTCGTTTTACCTTGATGAAGTTCACTTGACTCTAACATTTTCAGAATTAAATTCAAACTAATGTCATTTAAACAAGTGGCCAACAACAAAATCAACTGGAATAATTATATCAATCAAGATAAGCAAAGAGAGCGTAAAACACCATGCTCACTAAATAAATCAAGAGTCAATCTCCACTTTTCCTTACAAAATACATATATTTACACTAATTAGTCTTTATTTACCGATAACTTAATGCCCAAGTCCGTAATCTCAAAATATGCACATTTTCTCTAAATTATATGCATGAATATACACTTTCCATCATAAATAACTCTCAACTAAGCATCGAGAGTTGAGATATGGCAAGTTCGGATCGGGCTGCACAAAAGTCGAGGAGAACCAAGGATATTTATCGGCCATTCTTCGTGAACACCTGGTCCCGAGGTCTGGTTGGTGTCGACCACGGATCAGCCGTGGTTGACCAAGGTTGACTCGGGTCAACGGGTTTCGTTGCTTACCTAGTTCGTGTGCTTCTTCTCCGGCCTAGTTTATGTTTCTGTCGCTTGGTCCATTCTTCTTTTATGTGGGAGGGTCGATCCCATAACATGCGTAAATGAACAAACCGCTGGCAAAAAATGAGGTAGTTTTTTGTCAAATTAAAAACTCATATACATCTCACATGAGTTTTGTATGCCACGTATAGGTCGATGCGTACAATGAGAGTAGAATCAGCCATAACTATGTAAGTAAATCGAATGCATTGTATGCGAGTTTCTAAAATTTTAGGTAAATTGCATTGTAATTGTACGTGACATTACTCTCTCATATCCTCTTCGCATATAGCGTTGCCCTGACTTAGTGATGAGGCAACTAAGGCCCATTTGGTAATATTCTCCTTTCTTGTTTCTGTTTCTTCTTTTTTAATAAAGAAAAAGTAGAGTTGCAGGACCCAACACACATGATTCAAGAATGATAAAAAAAGATCTTCATTATTTATGTTGGAACAAATTAGACATGAGAATATGAAATGAGAAACTTAGGACCTATTTGGTAAAGAATTCATATCTTGTTTCTTATTTCCAGGTTTAGTGAATCAAATGGATTGAGTGAATATCTAGTTTGAAGAGTTTTTCCAAAAAACTGTTTTTGGATTCTATAATCCAAATAGTGGAAATTCTAAAAACAACTTTTCTATGTGTTAAGTGTTTTCAGATTTTGAATCTAAAACATTAAAAATGTAGAATTATATTTAAAAAGATAAAATTTTTGATAAATACACTTATTTTATTTTTGTTAAAATTAAAACATTTAAAATATAATATTGTAAAATACTAATTCTATCCATATAACATTTATGTCAATAAGTTAATTAATAATATTTTGGATTAACTAAATATTTAGTAGGTAACCAATGATTTATAATTATTTATAAAATACCTTGATTATTTTTTAAAAATTTAGATTCAATTTTCATATCGGTTACCAAACACATATATGAAAACATGGCATACAACCGTGGGATACAACCATATTTTGATTGAATATCTTGTTTTTAGATTTTTGTTTTCAAATCATTAACCAAACACACCCCTATATTTGTTGTTTATAAAATTTCTATACAATTTTGAGTATGTTTCTTAAAAATAGAAACAAGAAACATAAATAAGTTGTTAAATGCTTAGATTTCTTAATAAATTTGGAAAGAGAAACAAGAAACTAATCCTAAGCTTTCCCACTTCTACTAAAAAAAAATGTCTTCAGCGACATTATTTAGGGACGAACATAATTTCATTGCTTAAACAGCGATGAAAATAAATCATCACAAAAGCATTGCAACGACTAAATTTTGGACTTAGCGACGAAAATAGTTCCAGCGATCAATATTATTTTCATTGCTAAAACCAGCAACGAAAACATTTACGTTGCAGGAGTTAGCGATAGTGGGCCATCAATGAAAACTCAGTGACGCCACGCCTTTTCGTCCTGCGCGTCCGCTGATGACGCCTTTTGCATGACGCACTTAGCGACAATGGCCTTTTCGTCATTGGACGGCATCAACGACGAAATATTTTCGTCGCTGAAGCTCTTTTTCCTTGTAGTGTGACTCATGATTTAGCCTAAATCACATCCAACCCACACAATGTAGGACCTACCCTGCTTTTTGAAGTTTCAAAACTGCCCTAATTTTGCCAAATCGAGCATAGTTCAAATGGTGAATGCACATATCTCTGACCAAAAAGTCATGAGTTCGAACCCCCATCCCCACATGTTGTACTAAAAAAAAATACCCTAATTTTTGTTATACACATGTAGACTATATATATATGTATATTTCTGACTAAAAATGTTGGATTCAATCTCTACCTACATGATGTTGTACTAATTAATAAATAAATAAATGAATATATAATTCTTTAAAGAAATCCAACTTTTAAGGATACAAAAGAATGAGTAGGAGACAAAGAACATCCTGCTCTACTTGTAACATACTCCATTCATTTACACACCAAACCAAACTCATATCTCTATATCAAAACCATTTTTGTGTACTATACTGTCCGCTAACATGACATCACTGTCACCAATATTATAATCACCACCACTGATTCCATTCCGTGTGGATTACTTTCATAACAGCAACATCTTCCCAACCCAAATCTCCCATTTTTATTTTTTAAAATTTAAATATTTAAGAATTAAGATACCTTGTATTCTAAATTGTAAATTCAAAAAGATTGTGGGGTCCGTTCATAAATTGCCAAAACTTCTGCCACCTGATTGCAAAACCGCGTCCTCTACAGTAACCCCAAAATCCAATTTTTCCTCTCTAATTTTTCTCTCTTCTTCTTCCTTCCTTCTCCTGCACATACATTTTCAATCACTTTCAAACTATATATATTTTTTCAATTTCTCCCTTTTTGGGATTTTCATTAAATAATTAAAAAAAATAAAAGAATCTAAAAGTTTCTGAAGCAACTACTTGGAAGCTCACTCTTGAGATCATGAGAAGTGTCCACGTTTCAATCAGCTGGTAATATTATCTTCTATATCATCTTTTTTTTCCCTCTATAAATACTCTCAATCTCCTCACTTGTTCTTCCAATAATCAAAGTTACACAGAAAGGGAAAAAGAAAAAAAAGTTACACGTTTTGATACTACATTGTGTTGTTTTTTGTGCTGCATGGGAGAGCCCAGTTCAATGGGGAGCCATGGCGCTGCAACATCGAGCTATCGAGGGGTTCGCAAGAGGAAATGGGGAAAATGGGTTTCTGAGATTCGCGAGCCGGGGAAGAAGACAAGGATTTGGCTCGGAAGCTTCGAGACCCCGGAGATGGCAGCGGCAGCCTACGACGTTGCCGCCTACCACTTCCGGGGCCGCGACGCCCGCCTCAACTTCCCCCATCTTGCCAACACACTCCCTTACCCACTTGGCTCCGGTGCTGAGGACATTCGCCTCGCTGCCCATGAGGCAGCACTGCGGTTGAGAACAGCGCCCGCCGCCACAGTGGAAGGTAGTGGGACTAGTTCGAGCTCTGGGTTGGCCCCAATCACAGTTCGACTATCGCCGAGCCAAATTCAGGCGATTAACGAGTCGCCGTTGGACTCGCCGCCCAAGATGTGGATGCAGATGATGCAGGAGTATTCAAACGCCATGTTCGCCGATGACATGGACGAGGAGAAATGGGAGAGTATGCAAAATGATTCACTGTGGGATCCTTAGGTCATGGGTAACACTATACACTTTTTTTTTTCCTTTTTAAGAATAGAAAAATGACACATCATTTTTATCCTAAAAAAATTATTTTTCACTAAGTATACTTTGACCATAATTAATTAATTAGGTTGATCGAGGTCGGTGTTTACTCAAAGGTTAGTTAAGAAGATTAATTATTAGGAAATAATTGATGGGGAGTCTTTGAATTGGTCAAATCAAGAAAGGGAGTTTTTTTTTTTTTCACCCCTCTCTATTTTAGAATATAAATTCAATTTCCCTTTGAGATAGTCAAAAATAGTTGTCACACGAATGTCAGTTCGATCATAGTAATTTTTATTTTAAAAATTACTCTCATACATCTAACGGTTATAATAGTGACAATTATTAGTAAAATGGGATAAATTTTTAGTGAGAGCGAAGTTAAAAGTTGGATAAGAAAATTTGGATTTTTTCTCTCTCTTTTTTTTATTGAGTTTTTGGGGAGATATATGTTATTAATATTTGATGAATGGGCCCCATGGACCACACTTGTAATTAGAATAATATTATTGATTTGGTTATGTGGGTGGGAATTAGAGTGTGTGGTGTGTGCTTTATCCAATTACATTTGTATAATGTAATCCCTAATTAATGAAAGCTCATTATTACATTACAAAGTTTGTGGCTCTACTTAATTCTTCCATTATGTCTATTTTTCTTTTTCTTTTTTGATTAATTTCAAGTTCAATCTTTAATATTGTATAGATAAAGCTTACAAAAGTTTTTGGCTCTACTTCTTCCATTATGTCTATTTTTTATTTTTCTTTTTTATTAATTTCAAGTTCTATCTTTACCTTAGAATGAGAAATTTTGACAAATTACTAAATGCCATATCATAATTTAAAATTATATTTTGGGACCAATCATAAAATTACACGTGTCCTAAATTAATTTTAAATCGGCAAATCAAATTATGCCACGTGTCTCTCTTAGGGCCATCCGATGAAATCAATTAATTGGATCAAAACCCATAAAGAGATTGGGCCCAAGCCGACGGCCCATTAAAGCTCATGGCCCATACAAGACCCACCAAACTTTATAAATAGAGTGGGTCACCTCTCATTTGGGGGAGGAAAAAGAAGAAAAAGATCTAGAAGCATTAGAGATTTAGAGCATTCGGTGCATTCAGAGTCATCTACAACCGTTTAGAGTGCGAAACATCCAGAACTAACAAGACTCGAAGAATTGAAGACTTGAAGACGATGAGACTTCAATAATTCTGAACCCTCTCTTCGCCAAGCGACCGACCGAAGAACTCAACATGTTGCAAAAGCCGAAGAACTTCAACACGCTGCAAAACTGAAGTACTTCATCAAGCTGCAGATTTCATCTAGCGAGCCAAAGACTTCATCAAGCCAACAAACCTCGCCAAGCGTCAAGCTTCACAGCTGAAGACTTTAAGGATTCTTCAATACGCTAGAAGTTGAAGGCGCAGACCTATTGATTCGAGAACAAGCTCACAACCCTTCAAATTAAACTTCACATATGAGAGAATTAATTAGAGGATCATACATTAGAGATTGTATCACATATGAGAGAATTAATCAGAGGATCATACATTGTATCACATATGAGAGAATTAATCAGAGGATCATACATTAGAGATTGTAACACTACATATATACAATACAAATACAAGTTCATAATTCGAGTTTTCTCTGGTTGAATTTCTCGTCGAACACTTTAATATTGTATAAATAAAGCTTAAAAGTCATAAAAAGGAGCAACACAACATTAAAAATAAAAAAATCCTTATTACTTCCTTTTTCAAGTATTTGCTCACATATAAAAACAATTTAGTTTCGTTTATATATATGTTATTATTTAAACAATTTAGTTTAGGTTATTTTGTTCAAGTTCTTCAAACTAAACATAATAAGAGAATATTTAAAGATATATATATGAAATCGAAGTTTATACAGAATTATTTGATGTTGTCATTTGATTCATTGAGCGATATGAAATTATTATAAAAGCTAAATACTAAGACTAAAAATTTGTTGTAATCCTCTATTATAGTAGTGTATCTATTCTTTTGAACTATGTCAAAGGACTCAAATATCCCAATTCTAAAATAATTCAATTTAACAAATCATACAACTTTTTTAACATTTTAGCAAAAGTAAAAAAAAAAAAAGGATTTTATGAAAGTAATATTGCATTTCCCCCTTACAAAAAAAGGAAAAGAAAAATCCAATTTTCAGTTGGCCTCAATTTCAATCTTCCTCTAATTCATGCAAGAAAATACTGACATCTTCAGCTAGCTAAATCTAATCTATAAAGATATAGCAATCAAATATTCATCAGCATATCATATTAATATTTGGGACAACTAGAGACTATATTAAATAGAGTGATTTGAAAAATCACCAAAAGTATCTAATATCATAAAAATGGCTAGTGAGACTAGAATTTAATATGGACAAATATAACCTCCCACCAAAATAGCTAAAATTATCCATAGTATTACCGCTAAAATTTTGTGGCAAAAATACATTTGAAACAACTATTTGCTACCTATTGATCTTAGGAAATAAAATAGTGAATCAAAATTTTAAAGTTCAAAATTTTAAGAATAAAATATGTTAGGAATACTTTGAAAACAAAAAATATTAAGATGCAACAAAATATGGGAGATGACCTAAGAAAATGTAAAATCAATGCAGAAAAGTGGAAAATGGGTAGAAAAAATAAGATTGAAAAATCAAATATTGTTTTTAAAATTATGGGGAGCAGCTACATTGGGAGACACAATAATTAATATCGTGGCAATCTTGAAACTCACGCACCGTCTCCTTCTTCCAAAAAACATCAGAATTTATTTTTTTAGGGATGTGTAGTTGATGAAAAATACAATAAGACAGTATTTCCATCCATCTATTGATGTTGCCAGACTCATAAAGAAAAATTTAAACCTCCTATCACCATCAACCTCGTGGGCTGTGTACGTCCCTACAAACATATATAGGGTAAATACGCGTATAGATAGAATAAAGACAAAGTAAGTAAAGGAACACATGGTACCTGAATTTTTCTCGATCAACCTGGCTGTCAAAGACGAGATCTAGCATGGGTATATGCTCCTTATTACAAAGTCTTTGTCGAGTTTGCAATCATGCATCTGCATGTCTTGAGTAACAATCACACTTTTTGCTTCCTCTGTATATGGAACTATCCACGGGATCTGTATCCACAATTATACATGGTAAAAACGTAGATAATAGTTTTAGGAGATCACCGTGATCGGATGTGAATCCCTGAGCGGAAGCGTATCTTTGTTCATCAATTTTGTCAATTTTGAGAAACAAAATCAAAGGTTCAAATATGAAATACAGGGGAAAATTGTTTACCTTTGAAGAACTTTTCTTCAATGGATTAACCTACGAACACCATCAAATGGTCTTCCGTGCTATCCTATGGGTATCAAGATCGTACTTGTGGGAGCAATCGATTTGGAACTTCAGGGAGAATTGAGAGAGAGATTGAGGGAGTATCCTTGCTCTTGCAGGAGAATCGGTTTGGATCTGTATTTTCCCTTTCATGATCAGGGCTTGTTACTTGATTAGAAAAATTTGGCTCCTCTCAAGTCCATTAGTAATGTATGGTTCTGAAATGTCTCTTCTAGTAGTAAATGTATTGGTGTCAGGAGATTTGGTCACACTAATGGGTGATGAAAATTGTTCTTCCTCCAACGTGGCAGTAATTTGTTCAGTAACTGGAGCATCTGCTATGAGTCGTCTACTGTTGTTTGAGAGATTCAAATGCTTCTTGGATATATTAGTTGAAGTGTGCACTTTGGGACACTCTTCTAATCCTGCAAATTCAGTAACTTCAAGTTCCTCTGGAGAGGTGTCAATGGAACGTTTCTTAAAGGGAAAATAACTTTCATCAAATATCACACGTCTTGAAATATAAATTCTATTTGTAGGAGGATCAAGATACCTAAAGCCTTTGTGAGAAGGACTATACCCAATAAAGACACATGGAAAGGTTTTCTTAGGAAATTTATTTTTGGAGTAGTTTCTAAGACAAGGGAAACACCTGCATCCAAAAACTCTAAGATTATTGTAGCTAGGTTTCTGAACAAAAAGTTGTGAGAAAGGGGATAAAGAGTTCAAAGACTTAGTGGGCATTCGATTTATAAGGAAAACGACAATTAAGAAGGCATCTACCCAATATTTTTCAGGCACGTTAGCTTCAAATATTAAACTTAGACCAGTTTCTACGATATGCCTATGTTTTCTCTCTGCTATACCGTTTTGTTGGCGGATATGAGAACAAGAGAATTGATGATGTATTCCACTTTTTTCTAAGTGTTGTTTCAAAGCAAGAGATTGGAACTCACCTCCTCCATCACTTTGGAACACTTTTATTGTCCTATCAAGTTAACCAACTTTTGAAATTTAAGAAAGCAAGTAAAGAAATCATATTTTTTCTTTAAAGGGAATAACCAAGTAAACCTAGTGCAATCATCAATGAAGCTAGTATAATATTTAAAAGATTGACATGATAAAATTGGTGCCGGCCCCCACAAGTCACAACAGATTTTATCCAAAGGATTTAAAGATACATGATTACTTGATGCAAAGGAAAGTTTACTACTTTTACTCAACTGACAATTAACGCAAACATTCACCTCCTTCGTCCAGCTTGACACATCGATGAGTTGTTTATCACAAAGTAATTTAAGAGATTTATCATTCATATGTCCCATTCTCTTACGCCATATAGAGTATGGAGCCTTATTGGATGTAAAGAAAGCGTGAAAAATAGAGTTTTGTTGTTGTCGATTTGCATCTTGTAACTGTAGAGCACAAAGACCTTTTTCAACTCCTTTTGCTAATGTCTTCCCCTGTTTATCCTTAACAATAAAACCATCAGCAGAAAAAATAATAGAGCAATCATTTTCTTTAGTTAGTTTGCTGATGGATAATAGATTTTTTTTCATTTCAGGCACAACAAGAACATTTTTAATATCTAAATTTCCAGATTTAGTTTTTAATTTCATATTCCCCAAGTGTGATATATTTAGTCCATTTCAATCTCCTACATACATTTTACTATGTCCGTTATATTTATGGGTAGAAGTTACTTTACTGAGATCTGTCATGATGTGAAAGGTGGCTCCATAATCGGCATAAATATTTGGATCACTACTGTCACTTATTGCTAGCGCTGCCAATGCTTGTGGAACATCTTCTGGTTGGTATGTGTGATCAAATCGTTTGCGACATTGAAGAGCGGAATGATTTAGCTTCCCACAAATCTGGCATGAAACAATTAGTTCTTTGTTTAACCCGCTGCTGTTCCATTTCTTAAACTGATCTATAGCAGCATTTTTTCGAGGAGATTGAGCAGAAAATTGTTTCTGCAATCATTCAACTAACTGATTGGGTTGTTTGTTGTAGTGAATCAATGGTAGAACTTAAGACCTCCATAGTAGGCAGTTCGAGAAGTTCAACTTGATTGAAATAAGACTTGAAGTGTCTGAATGCTCAGAGGGCTATCCATCTTTGCCATCAAACTTATGAAAAATATAGCATTTTGGATTGAATATCAATTTCCTTCGTGCACAGCTCTGATACCATGAAAAATATCAGCCTACTGTACTAAATCAATTGAATCATTTTTTTTTATTACTGAGGCTGTGGGTGTAAACCCGTTAAATATACAGCACAAAGGATTCCTTCCCATGGTAAGTTTGACTATTGGGTACATTAGGAAAGTAATTAAAGTAAAATAAAAGAGATATGTCAATGGTAATATTAATATATAGCAAATAAAGGAAATAAAGAATACTTGCAATATAATCAATTGCAATTACTCAACTAAGAATCTGCCTTTGATTTGGTATACCATGGGTGCTACACGTCAGAAATTCATGTAAATATTGGTGCAGATGAGGATGCTGCTGAGCTGGCACTGACTGGGACAAACGTGGCACGCTGACTAGGGCGTTTCTGTATGGGTGCTTTTACACAATCACCAAATAAAAACCAAATCTAGGTTTTCGGAGACAGGACTAAACAAAAGCCAAGTCATATTCTTGGGACCAAAATATAATTTACACTAAATTTTAAGAAATAAATTATACAAAATGTAAAAACTTTTATTCCTTTCATTTTTGGAAATTTGCCGTTAAGAAATATCCATAATATTGGAGTATACACGGATAAGTAAAGTAGTAATTGGGTTTTGGGGTTTGGGCTCCATATGCATTATGAGTGGTTATTATGAAACTATGATGCCCACACCAATAATTTGGTGACCAATAGCTTTATTGTTAATAATTTTATTGGCCCCAAAATCTAATTCCATAAATAAAATACTAACATATTATATTCCCTTTCATTGAACCTACTAAAAATATCTTGAGAAAATTTAAAAATTATAATATATATTCCCTTTCTTCAACTCT